>NW_028327175.1:27094962-27402027 GCF_987537825.1 Furipterus horrens
TTCTGGAGGAAGCAGGGTTCGAACACCGACCCTCACTGGTAAGGACTGGATACCGCACGCTCACCCACAAGGATGACAACAGCGTAAAGCGAAGCTCCACGGCACACCATGTCTCACCATTTTTGTTGAATATGTCATATTTCTGCAGTGCTTAGGACTTTTGACGAACGTCACTTTATTCTGTAACCAGCGCCTATTCTTTTGGTGTGGCTGTATGAATACCCATATCCTAAAAAGTACTTTATGTCGGAATACAATTTGGGGTCCTGTGGACGTTATAAATATTAGGCTCTTTGTTTCTGTGGGCTACATACAGTCAAATGTCAGTTCAGAAGCATGTGCCTTCACAATGGTTTTTCTGGCTTATGTTTTAGGTACATTGCTTGACTTAGAAGCAAACTAACAAAAGACTCAAGATGTCCTTACCTTTATTTCATTTTGAAAGATTTTGTGAGCAATAGTACACTGTGTGACAGTGTGCAGATTAATGCTTTGGGCATCAAAAAGTTTTAAAAAAAGAAATTAAATATATTTAAGTGGGTTCATAAGGAATAGCTATAATAATTGTGTGCTTTGTATCTTTTCTTGACCTTAAGAAACTGAACTTTCCTCTATATATTTCTGTTAGAAATGGCTCGGAGGTGGGTGAGAGACTGTCATGCTGGGAATAATGAGGTGTAAAATGAGAACTAGATGAGTACTAGCTATTAAAATTGGTCCTTTTAATATATTGTTTTAAAAACTTTCTTAACATCGCTGATTGATGTTCATATTTAGGTATATGTTTAAACGTTAAATATTACTTATGATAGTCTTCATTATACATTTTTCTCACAATATTTGGATTCTGGAACTTATACATCATTATGGTTAAATACATTTGGAATGATTTCCCTTACAATGAGTTCTATTTTTAAAAATAGCATCTTGATAATGAAAGCCTACTTTATTTCCTGAAATTGAATATGCATGTAGTTATGAGTGCTTCAAAAAATGACTTTTATGTTATATTAAATTGAATTATATTAGTGGGAGGAAGTTCACCATAAGTAATTACTAAACACCTGAAATAAGAATGCCAGAGACACAGGCATAATCCATGTTTATTGAATGAATAAAATAGTCTGTTTACTTTTTTAAAAATCATCCACCTTACAGCACTTTTAAGAGAAGGAATTAATGCATAAAATGTAATTGTATTGTATCCACTAAAAGACAGAGTAAATGTACATTCAGAGGAAATAAAACCCAAACTAGGTTTTCTTGGGATTTTCATTTTCTGTGATCATTCATACTTTTAATGCATTTTTAACAGTGCTAAAGGCATCAGAAACCCATTTGAATGATTAATGCTTTTTGCCCCAAAGGAAGGCAGTTCTGCTTTGAGAGGGTAGTTTTATAGTCACTGACAATGGTAATTTTCTGTTGTAGTAAAAAATTATTCTTCTTGCTTCTGTTGCATCATAAAATAAACACTTTTAGAAGAAATGAACCAAAAGTAAATATTATGTAATTGTGGGAAGTGTGGCTCTGCATATGAAATCGCCCATTATTGTAGATTAGGCTCCATCTCCAAGGATGAGCACAGCTATAGTGTCACCTGATCTGTGCTGGAGTGACCAGGACATCTTCTTCCATCTCTCTGTGTAGAAATAAAAGGTAAAGAAGCAGGGAATGCCTTATGTACTCAAATAATGGCACACTTCTGAATTACTTAGTGTGATATTTATTCTAAAGAAACAACCCTCCAGCATTCAGTTTTAACTCAGCAGGGGTTCCTTACTCATGCTTTGTCTGGTCTGGGTTGGCAGAGATCTTTCTTTCACATGGTGACTCAGAGACCCATCTAACACAGGGCTTAGCAAGGAATGAGGCCTGAAGATCTCATCCCTGCCTTTCTCTGGTTGGGGCAGGAGGTGATACTTGTCCTTTATTCTCACAGACTTTCTAATGACCCTATCTGTGTGCAAGGGGACAGGGACGTGTGGTCTTGATCGTGCCTGTGAGGAGATAAGGGTGGGACTTTGGTGAGCCCTGGAAGTAGCTTCCAGTGACTTGCTCACTCTTACTGCTTTGGGTAGGAAGTAACCTTAGTGTGTTTCTCCCTACAGTTTTAGATCAGAGTTAGCAGTATGAGCTTTGGAGTTGAACAGATTAGTTTGAACCCCTGCTGAGTTCCTTACGACTTGTGTGGTCAAGTTATTTATCATCAACAAGCCTATTACTCTCCATCCACCAAAATAAATTTGTGATTGATGTGAATTAGCAGAGCCCTGGTATGCAGTAAGCACTTAGTAAAGGGCAGTACTGGTAAAAGGAATGTAGAAGTAAATCCTGGAGGATATCACAGAACATTTTTATTGTATGAAAGAAATATTGTGTCAGTTTCCTAGGGCTGCCATAACAAATCAACACAATTGAGTGGCCTAAGACAAAAGAAATTTATTCGCTCACAGTTTAGGGGGCCAGAAGTTCAAAATCAAGGTGTGTTGGCAGGACTGTGAACACTATAAAGGCTCCAGGGATGGATCTTTCCCTACCTCTTCAAAGTTTCCACTGCTCCAGGCATTCCTTGGCTTGTGGAGGCATAACCTCCATCTCTGCTTCCCTCTTCTTGTGGCCTTCACCTCTGAGTCTCTCTCCTCTTCTGTCTTTCCTAAGGACACTTATCCCATCAGAAGATCTTTAATTACACCTCCAAAACCCTTTTTATTTCAATGATTCTCACTCTCTAGGGATTTGATGTGGATATATATTTGGGGGGGCAAGGGACATCATTCCACCTGCTACAAATATGAAAGCATTTTCTATTTCTATATTAATAACACTTATTAAATGCACATGCTCAGCAATTTTTTAAATATTGATCATAGGGTTATATTTCTGTATTAAGTGTTAAACTCTGTAGTTAGATTTTACTGCTGTATAATGCTACATCTTCTTGATGCAAGAAAAGGTTGCATGGGACTGAATTTGTAATGTTATCATTTCATGTATCTATTCTCTATACCTCTCATCATTGTAAAACCACTTGCAAGTTTGCTCAAATGTATTGGCTGCAGAACATGATATTCTATAAAAAGTCATATGTCTCTTAAGGGACTACTCTTGTATTCCTTTGTATCAATAATGGCTTTTCTGAATACTGATTTATACCAGGACTCCTTTTTTCCCCTGTAAATGTATTCAGAAGTTATTTCCAATGTACAAATTAGAGTTCTAAAGCCCACTTGCTGTTGTGAAACTGATGATCTATTTATAGAAGCTACCTGATCAGAGTAAAAGATGCAGTGAAATAAGTGTAGAAAGTCATTCTGAAAGTGATGCCTGTCAGTAATTGGCATCTAGAGTTCTCAATTATTGACATTAAAAGGAGCATGATGGAAATAATTGCATATATGATGAAAATTATTTATATTTAGAAATTTTAAATTTATTTACATTTTTTGATAAATCACTTAAAAGTGAATCTCTGTTGCCTACACAGACTTATTCTGCACAATATCTTTGGCATATCATGTATATGAACTAGCCATTCTATTGAGGTTATTTTGTAAGATGAATGTATAAAGTGAGAATTTGGGAACTATATAATCAATTGGTGATAAAGTGTTATAATTTTTAAATTACTTAATTTAAGCTATAATAATCAATGTCTAGAAGAAGGTATAGTTTTATTTTATCTTCTTTATAGTGAAAAAGAGAAAAGCGATTTCTGTCTTAGTCTTCCTCATAAAGTCTACATGAAACTATTCAGATGTATTTTTAAAATATTAAAGTTGGGTAGCACTGCATGTACGTAAAAACTATTATAAAGAACAAGTATAATAGGTTAGGCTTTGTAAACATTGAGCTAGTCTTCTGAAAATGACTGGATAATGTCTATGTATAACATGCTAATACCTGTGAATCAAAAGATGTATGCATCAAATGGATTAAAGTTAAGATTATATAAAAATGGGGTCTTTTTTCTCAGTAAGAAATTAAAGGAAGTTCCATGAAGCCACCATTACCACCATAGTGTGCCTTTGTGTCTGATAGTCTAGGGTCCTTTTGTTTCTAATGGATGCATTATACCTGTGTATTCTCTTTCTTACAGTTCAGCAGAAGAGCAGTTTCACTGGCAATCACAAGGTAAAGTATGGCTTCTTGATGAACACTTATTACATGTACTTCTATTGACTAATTTCCTTGTAAACTTTAGAAAGACACTTATGAAAATGAATATGACAACACCATGACACTAAAATTAAATGAAGTTGTTGTGATAGTTCTCAATTTCATGGCAGTTAAGTTCTCACGATTCCCTAGTCACTTATGGTCTTCATGGATACGTGGAGTTGGCTGGCCGTAGCTTTTAAGACTGGTTGACTGAAGATTACAATGTAATATTTAGAGAACTTCGTAGAGGTCATATCTTAGGTTAGGATACTTTCGATTTTTAAATAATTGCCTCAAGCTTTAATATTGACATAATCACATATTTGTTTATCACTTTAAAATATTGTAATTTCAGATGGTCAGAAGGATATTGAAGATGAACTCACAACAGGTCTTGAGCTGGTGGATTCCTGTATTAGATCCCTGCAGGAGTCAGGAATACTTGACCCACAGGATTATTCAACAAGTGAAAGTAAGTCACATGACAACTATACTTGAAGACAATCAAAAGAATATCATGCCATTATTTTTCTAATATAATTAAAATCATGAGACATAGCTAATAGGATTTCTAGAAATGTCTATACTTCTTTATCAATTTCACTCCATTCTCATCTACTTTCTATCATAGTACCCCTCCCCAACTCACATTAGATTGTAAGTATCCTTGAATCAGTAATTGGCTTCTAAATTTTTCACCTATTACTGATGTAGTGGTGATGCTCACCAAATCTCTGCTATCTTTTATGTCATATAGACCAGCACATTGTATGGACACATCATATATGTATTTAATCAACACAGTGTTTGCTTTAAAATTGATTGACAATGCTTTACTTATACAAATAATAATTGGTAAAAATTTTAAACAGTACAGCAATTATATAACAAAGTAGAAGAAAAATTGATGTAATATATGCAGTGCTATTTAGTGCTCTGCTATAGTACTATGCAATAACTTATTACATTTCTATATTTAGCAATTTTATATTGCTGTATTAATCTCAATAGAGTATTTAAAGATTTCTTTACCTCCACTTAATTACATATTTTTCAACCAAAGTGGCTGAGACTTAGAATAAAAGGGCTGAGTTGAAATGAGCCTCATTTTAATAAATCATAAAATTATCTTGACTTATTTCAATAAAATCCCATAAAAAGCTAAAAATTAAGTCATTAAAATGTACATTATCTTGATAATTTCTATATTAGAGACCAGTGGACCATTTTATTCCTTAACATATAAAAATAAAATTTCCTTAAATACACATCAAGTTTTGGTGTAGAAAAAGAAGATATAAGAATTAAATAGTATACTGATCTTGAAACCATTTAACTTATATATTAACTTATTTTGTCTATAATCTTTATAATACCACTACTCTTACAGCAGTATCATCATAACTATCCAAATTTGTTTAAATCTATATGCATCCCCTCAATAAAACTCCTAAAGTAAGGTGTATGATTTGTAATATCCTGTTTTATTTTATATGTTAAAATGTAGGATTACTTCATCTCTCTGAGTCAATAAATATATTTCTCTTGTTGGTGTACTTGTACTTAGAACTATATTTAATAATATCTGATGTACATGTACTCAACCCTCTCTTTATTAGAGGGTAAGGAAAGCAGAGATAAAATAGTGTGTCTTGGGATAGGGGATGATATTGGATATCTCATTTTTTGACATAATAATAAGCATTTGATTTTAAGTTTACATGAGGGGATAACTTTTAATACATGGAAAGTATAGAAAAAAGAAGGAAGAGTAAAATAAGAGGCAAACAAATTTAAAAGTAGAGATAAATCAACTGTATAAATCTAGCTCTACATGTAAGCACAATAGATTCTTTTTTGAAAAGAATAAAGATTCACATCTGTAGTAAACAAAGATAAAATAGTGATGCAGTATTTAATGAGATTAATTAATAAAATAAATCTTGAAATTAAAGAAATAAGACACACTAGTGACAGCAAATACAACGAACACAAATGTGGGATTGAGAAGAAAATGTGAGATGTAGTGGAATTTTATGCAGAAGCATTAAGCAGGGTGAAAGAGGAATTATATAGTGAAAATAACTTATTAAGATGTGATAAGTGCATACTAGAATCTAGTGAACATGTTTGCACCAAACAACATAGCATCTGAATATTAAAACAAAGAGTATTTAAAATGATTAAGTGTTGATGAAAAAATTTCTGAGTATTTCAATGCATGTTTACCAGAATCAGTCTTAATACTAGAAGAAAAAGTCACAGAAATTTGGAATTCATAATTAAGAAATTAATGTATTAAATAAATTTTAAAACATATATTTGTTGAATGATAATATATATTTCTTATATATGTCCAAGAAACAGTTACAAAAATTGATCCTACTGCATCATAAAGACAATGCTAAAAATTAAAAAGTATTGAAAAGGCACATTTGTTGATAATAATCTAGTAAAACTAAAAGTAAATAATAAAAAATAAGCAAAACTATAATCATTAAAATTAAGAAACAGGTTTTTGGATCTACTGAATCAAAATTGGTAAATGCTGAAATTTTGTTTTTTAAAAAGATTAGTTATGTTATTATGTACTGATCTCTCTGAAGACTCCTAAGATTTTAGTTGATTATTCTACTTATAAGCGTATATTTCTTGTTTGAAGATAGGAAAATAAAAGCAAAACCAACAACAATAACAATTAAGAAAAAATAAACAAGTGATGGAAGTAGCACCTAAAAGTTCTATGCCAAAGGATCTGAACCACAGTGAAATGTGAAATATTGTTACTCTTAAGAAATATTTTGTTTTGTTAACCATGCATTTTAATAGATATTTGCAAGTATCTTCAGAAAATATGGTAAACTAAGTCATATGTTTGAGTCTAGATTTAGGCTTAGCTAATGTAAGAATATAGAATTGAGAATTTTACTAAAGTTGAAATTCCAATTTGTTCTTTACATGAGAAGGTTTATAGACAGCAAAGGTAGAGATTGTGTTATACCTGAATAGCTGTAAACCTAGCTTTACTATTTTATTTGTTTCAAAGTAAAGTTTGGAAGACTGTTATGGTCAGAAGGAGAGGTAGCTCTTGGTTTGTTTTACGTTTCGCTCTAATGTTTGGTTGAAGTTTTGTATTGAAGTTAGGCAGGCAGTGGAAAACTTAGGAGAGCAGAAATTAGTGTTTGGTTTGGTTTTATTTTGTTTTTTAATTTGTTAAAATGTTAAAAGTGCACTTTTTAGGTTTTTCTTTTTTTTTTCTTTTTTCTTTCTTATTGCTTTTTATTGTTCTAGTACAGTCATCCCAATTTTCCTCCATTGCTCTCTACTGTCCCACCCATCCTCCACTCCCACAGTCAGTCCCAGCCCTGTTGTCCATGTCTATGGGTCATTAATACCTGTTCCTTGACTAGACCCTTCCCCTTCTCTCTTCCCTTCTCCCCATTCCCACCCCCCTTCTGGTCGCTGTCAGTCTGTCCCTTGTTTTTATGCATCTGGTTCTATTTTCCTCTTTTTTTTTGTTCATTAGGTTCCTCTTATAGGTGAGAGCATTGGTATTTGTATTTCACCAACTGGCTTATTTCACTTAGTGTAATACTCTTCATTTCCATCCATGCTGTCAAAAAAGGTAGGGGTTCTTCTTTTCTCTCTGCTGCATAGCATTCCAGTGTGTAAATGTGCCCCAGTTTTTTGACCCACTCATTTACTGATGGGCACTTAGGCTGTTTCGGGCACTTAGGCTGTTTCCAGCACTTGGCTATGTAAATAACACTTCTATGAACATAGGGTGCATAGGTTCTTTTGAATTGGTGTTTCAGGATTCTTCAGGTATAATCCAAGCAATGGAATTGCTGGATCAAAAGGCATTCCATTTTTAGTTTTTTGAGGAAATTCTATACTGTTTTCCACAGTGGCTGCACCAGTCTGCATTCCCACCAACAGTGCACTAGGGTTCCCATTTCTCCACATCCTTGCCAGCACTTGTTGTTTGTTGATTTGTTAATAATGGCCATTCTGACTGGCGTGAGGTGGGGTCTCATTGTGGTTTTAATTTGAATTTCTCTGATGGCTAGTGATGTTGAGCATCCTTTCTTATTGGCCCTCTGTATGTCCTCCTTGGAGAAGTGTCTGCCAAGGTCCTTTGTCCATTTTTTAATTGGATTGTTTGTCTTCCTGGTGTTGAATCATGAGTTCTTTATATATTTTGAAGATGAAACCCTTGTCTGAGGCATCACTGGCAAATCTGTTTCTCTTATGGTTGGCTCCCTTTTCATTTTGCTGATGTTTTCTTTAGCCATGCAGAAGCTTTTTAGTTTGATGTAGTCCCATTTGTTTATTCTTTCCGTTATCTCCCTTGCCCAAGGAGATAAGAAATTTTTGTTCTTAACATTTCCAGAGTTGGTTTGAGAATTAACTGAGTAAAATTTAGGAAATTAATTTAGAATTACTGAGTAGGTAACTTACATTTTGGGAATTTACTATTGCTAATTTTAAATATAATTAACTATTGCTAATAAAATTAAAATCCCTATTGCTAGTAAAATAAAAATCTGTATCAAGTTTCTAAATGGAATTAGAGTCTACTCCAAAGAGTGAACTGATGAGATTTTAATTAAGGTACTATTTACAAAGGAGTGGACAAGATTAAGGGAACAAACAATGCCTGCTAAGGTACTCAGGGAACAGCAACAGACAGAAGCCCTGTCCTCCATTAGTCTGAAGGAAAAGTACAGGGACTAGTAGCAGGAGAGTCAGGAAGCATGGATGGAGAGGATGAATAAATATCCTAACCTCTCTCCCCAACCACCTTCTCATGTCCTTGTTGTGCCTCCCAGTGGCCAAGTCCAATCATAAAACAAATACCAGGGACCCTTGTGATATAGGCTATGCGAGGAAAAAGCAGAGAATGAATATGGGGAGCAAATAGAATAATCAGCACAACATCGTGATAAATGCTAGAACAAGATACCATGTTTAACACATAGACATGGGTGGCTCTTTGACATATTTCTTCTAATTACTACAAGCCCAATAGATTCTGCTAGTCCCTTGATTTTGTGATTATTCAATCAATGGATTCATTAGCTAGAAGAGACATGAAATAGCTAATTCGAAATTGGACCTGGCACGCTGCCCCTGAGAACCAGCCTCTTAGCCCTAGCTCAGAAGAGACAAAAACTCTAAATACAGTCTAAAACCAGCTCAAAAAAGTTCTAAATAACAACCAATCTCAACCCCTAAGTACAAAGTACTTAATTTGTCATGTTTAGAAACTTTTGTTATTTTTCTTTCCAAGGTCTGATTAAAATAAAATTTGAGTCTTAGTAAACCTGTCTTCTTGACCCTTAGACTAGCAATAACTGCTCTACTGTACTGACTATAATGTCTTATAGTTACCAGTTTTTTCCAACACGTAATATTTTTTTAAAGTGCCATCCTAAACAGTATGTAAATCATGTATACAGCCTTTGCCACCTAACACTGTATCACGACTGCGAGCTATGTAATTTCAATTCTCTAGCAAATACATTTCACAGAGTCTCTAGGAGAACTGCCGTTGCTTTGCTTGGGGAAAAAAAAAGTTACCGACTGGAGCTTAGGGCCATAAGCATCTCACATGATGTTCAGTTTGACCCAAATCACTGTGGACAAAGTACCCTATTTAATCCATGCATCCTTGGAGAAATAAACTCAGAGATAATAGTGATTGTATCTTAGCCAAAAATGAACAAAACTAGGTAAGTCAAAATCAGAAATACAATAGACACCTGGGAGAAAAGGACTTACATGTTTATTGAGATTGGTAATTTGCTTAAATGTTATATTTTAAATTGTAATTTTTTCTGTCTGTAGCATATTCACAAATTGAAGTTTCCCCATATTCTGGAAAATACTAGCATTCAGAAGCAAGGAAATTTTAGGAGCTTAATATATTTTGAATGTCATGGCAAAGAAAGGAATGTTATTCTGAGTTTTCAAATCAGAATATATTCAAAAAACCAAGATCAATCATATAAGGTACCATTCTAAGCAGGTGAAATCCAAATATAACAATCACATGTAGTCTGACAAAGATGAATATATTATTCATTCTTGTTTTAAAGTTGGTCACTTTCATTAAGTTACTGTGAATATAATTAATTCTGTGTTGCAAGAGGATCATTGAGAGTGCAGGTTATTAAAATCCTTTAAAATATAACTTTATATATTCTTATGCAATAACAATAAAGGTGAGTGGCAACCTTGTGAAGTGACTATTTTCAAACTCCTAGGAAGTATATCACCAAAGGATGCAAAAGTCGTTTAGAAGTATAAGGGTTTTTTAATAATTAAGCAAATCAAAATAGAAATATATTAGGCGTGTGACTCACAATATTGATGTCATGCTCAGGGAGAGAGAGTTGACATGTTTGATTTTCTATTATGATGGGAAATAGGTCCTTAGTTAGACTAATAGGATGGAGAGCCAGTGGGTGGGGGTAACAAGGTAACCTATCCTTCGTTTGGAGCCGGAAGTCTTGGATTCAAGTCCTAGTGCTGTCTTTACTTCACCAATGGTTGAGAAGTATCACCTGGACTCTGGAGACCCAAAGTCATTTCCTGGAAGCATTTATTCAAGTCAGTTCAGTTCATCCTCAGATTGCTCATCCCTGTAAAATCACTTCATTGTATGCCTTTTGGTTCAACTTTTGAAACAAATGAGACACTCTCCTTTCCAGAAGTATGTTATTGTTGTAAGTCTAATATTGTTTTTAGATACCAAATAAATCCAAATGTCTTTATATTCCAAATTCACTCATACCCACTTCTGCCCCTACCATTGGTGTTCTGGAGTCAATGAGAAGTTACAGTGGCAGAAACAGAAAGTGGAAGCAAAAGTCAAGGAAAGACACCCAGCTGTGACACAGGGTGTCATATCCTCCAGGGAGCTATAATTATTTTTTCTTCTAGATACTGTCACTACCTATTTTTTAGCTAATGTTCAATTTCATTTTCTCTGATTTCTTCTAATATATAAACATTTAAGAAGCATGTTATACCTTCTTCAAAGAGGTCACCAACTCAGAGGCAAGCCTAGGAATTGAAAGGACAGGCAAAGACATAAAATACCAAAGGCTTCTTATCCATTCCCTAGTGAAAGAGAACAAGGTATAGTTCTCATTAAAAACATCACTCTCACCTGAGTTATCAGGGTCTTCTGGGATTAAGCACAAAGTCAGGGCCTGGTGGAAATTTCTAACGAGGATATAATCGGATTTTGACTTGTTAAGGCACCATGGGTGCCCAAACTTTAACATGAAGATCAAGTACAAACTGGTGAAAGCAAGAACAGCATCAGAACTGGCATGAGCATGAGAAAAAGTAGAGGCTGGAAAACTTCATAAAAAAAGCAGAGTAAGCAGACTTTTCCCCAGGGACAGAGAAAGGCGAGGTCTCCTGTAATGCCTTATGGAGAATGTGTTGTGAAATTCCCCTAGAAGTCCAAACATTAGAACTGCCTCTGATCAAATAATAAATCAGTTCAATAACAACTAATGTAATCCAGTCTTAATATATGTACTGGCATTTTATAACATCATTGTAGGGCGCAGGTAGGTGTTATAGTCATTCATTTTTTAAATAATAGGTATTAAGCACTTATTAACAGTCACACAGAGAGTCTTTCTGCGTTGTGGCATTCACATTCTAGTCAGAAACATCTGAAATCAAGCAATCTAAATACTCATAAATTCAGGTAGATAACTGCTACAAGCAATGACAAGGCCAGTAAGGGAGAGAACAGGGTTCTCCACGTGTACTTGAGAATCCTGGAGGTTCCCAAGACCTTTCAGGAGCTCTGAATAGGCACCAGTTTTCCCGTAACCCTACCATGTTACTTGCCTTTCCATGCTCATCCTCACACAGTGAGAGTGAGGGGGAATGAGAGTCTCACAGGGTGAGTTTCCTGGAGCTTTCCAGAGGTACCATGGAGGGTGACAGCCCCATCGCTCCGGAGGGTGGCTCATAGAACAGGCTCAATGTATCCTCTTGATTTAAATACTTCCCAATTTTAATGCAGTAAATAGCGTTCTATATCACTCATAGAAATAAGCTCTTTGAGGTCTTCAGTGATCTGTAAGTCTGAAAGTTTATGAGACTGGAAAAGTTTGAGAATGATCAAAGGACCAGGAAGCCTCCCATGGTGAGAAGGTATTTGATCAGGGACCTGGGTAAAATGAACAAGCGAGCCATGCAGGTATCTAAAGAAAAGTCTGTGGTTTCTGGCAAATCAAAAGGTGGCTGTTTATACTAATATAATTCCATAAGTAAATTATAGTGTTTTCAGGATGTAGCTTTTAAGTTTAGTTTTCTTCTAAATGTATTTCTATTAATTTTCATTTCTTTTCACACTTATTGATAATGAGAAATATGAATCCATTATCTTTTGACTACTAATTTACAGAGAAATATAAGTTTAATGCTTTTTCTTTGTGCTACATTTATTTTTTTAAATGATAAATAATCTGAATGTAAACCTTTATAAGGCAATACTTAGAGATTGGAGTGAACTATAAAAATACCATTCTATGATCATGTATGTCATGTCAAATCCCATGCACAAAAACATTCTTGAACTATACATTTTAATTAAAGTTGTACATTAGAATTTTCATTTTTGCTCATAGCCCTCCATTGTGCACAGATGTGAAGAACTGAGTAAGTTACTGCATAGTGTGAACGCTTTCCCAAAGCTCAATTTTCTATATACAGTCCAACTTGGAAAAGCAAACTAATTAAGCCAGTGACTTTGGTTGAATCTGAATCAGTTTAAAAAACTAAATGAGTACTTCTGTATTCCTGGGACTATTACTGTTTTACTTTTCACATAAAGCAATATACGTTGAAAGCAGCTCACCAGATGAAATCAATAATCTGCAGATAGACCTAGATATGAAGTTTAAAAATACACCTGCACATAGAACAGCCACGTCACTCTAAGTTTCCTTATATAACAAGCTGTTTCCCTGTTAATTTTAGATGGCTCAACCACTATTTTCAGGGAACTCCTCAGCAAAATTCATATGTGTGAACTTTTTAAGTTACTGATGAAGATTAGAAGAACCAGTTTATCACTACTACCTATGTTTTTATCATTTTTTATTTATTTTTATTATATTTTTCCATTACCATTTATCCCCCTTATAATTTCTTCCACCTCCACACCCACCCCTTCCCCCCACCCGCAATCACCACACTGTTGTCCATGTCATTGAGTTCTTTTTGTTTTTTGCTCAATCCTTCCACCCCCTCACTCCCCCACCCAGACCTGTCAGCCTGCTCTCTGTCTATAGTCTGTTTCTGTTTTACTTGTTAGTTCAATTTGTTCATTAGACTCCTCATATGAGTGAAATCATATGGTATTTGTCTTCCTCTGACTGACTTATTTCACTTAGCATAATGTTCTCTAAGTCCATCCATGCTGTTGCAAAGTGTAAAATTCCCTTCTTTTTTACATCCAAATAGTATTTCATTGTATAAATGTCCCATAGTTGTTCTATCAACTCATCTGATGATGGACACTTGGGTTGCTTCCATATCTTGGTGATTGTAAATAGCATTGCAATGAACATAGGGATACTTATGTTCTGTGGAATAAGTGTTTCAGGTTTGTCGGATCATTTCCCAGAGGTGGAATCACTGGGTCATGAGGCATTTCCGTTTTTAATATTTTGAAGTGTCTCCATACTGCTTTCCACAGTGGCTGCACCAGTCTACATTCCCACCAACAGTGGGAATTCTCCCCATCCTCACCAGCACTTATTTGTTGATTTATTGATAACAGCCATTCTGACTGGTGTGAAGTGATACCTCATTGTGGACCACTAGCTATTCTTATTCCAAATAAGTTTATAAATTGACACGTTTATCTAGACCCCATAAAGAAGAAACTGCTACTATAAATGAAACTTATTAGTAGGACAATTTAAACAAAAGTCAGTACTTTTACTCTATAGAATTAAATTGTAGTTAGATATGACTAAAGTGCTTTGAGCTTGATTTAAATCAATTTGATAATCTTATAAGGAATTGGCAATTTTTCTCATTAATTTTGTAATTTATAACATTGCTTTTGTATGTGTGTGTGTATATATATATACACGTATGTGATTTTTGCCCCCTCTTTTCTTTTTTATCACTTAATGCTTTCTATAAAAGGATTTCTCCTTACTCTTTACTTGATCTTGCTCTAACAATTTACTCTGA
The DNA here is from genome assembly GCF_987537825.1 of Furipterus horrens. NCBI lineage: Eukaryota > Metazoa > Chordata > Mammalia > Chiroptera > Furipteridae > Furipterus > Furipterus horrens. Next base: position 27,109,366 of record NW_028327175.1, read on the forward strand.
TTTAAAATAAAGTAACAACCTCCAAATCATTCTTAACCTTCCACAAAAACTGGATAGCAAGAAGGTAAGAATGCATGCAGACTTTCTGTCAGTTACAGGTATGTGTGAATCTTGTTGGCAATATTTTTCAAGGGCTACATAAAGATTTTATATAATTTTAAAAGAATCAATTTAACCTAAGAGTAATTAAAGAATGTTACTACATTTCCTGACAAAGGTAAATCTAAACAAAGCTGCCGCTGTCAGGTGTCCAGTTTTCAACATGTCTATCTCAGTTTGTAGGTTTATTATTCCTCTGAGTGTTCAGATTTAACAGACTCACAAAACATTCATGACCACCTTTTCCAGGCATTATCTAGTTCTCTAGCTGTTTATTTCAGGGCATTCTTGTTAATAACACTTTTCTTTTAATGGTAAAATGATCCTTTGAAATTAAATTGATAACTTAATTACCCTTTGGAGACCTTGTTTTATTCATGTGGCTTCAGCTTCTAATACTGATGACTTTGAAAGTTAAATTTCTGTCCTAAAATTTCATTTACATATAATCAGATTTTGATCTTGGAAATCAGACATCAGGGTAGGCTGCATGGAGGAGGTGACACTTAAATAATACACTAATAATGAGTTTTGAGGTTGACAGAGAATTGATTTTCAGGCCGAGAGAACAGAGAGAATTTGGTCTTTCTTTTCTCTTGGCCCTGTCACTAGGTTTTGTTAGGTTTTGCTTTTAATTTGAAGTCAAGCATTTTAATGATCTATCCTTGACTGTGTCATTTGTAAATGCAGGCTCACAAGGTATTGAAAGAAAACCATAAGTGATATATGAGACAGTACTGTCGTAAGGTTTTCAAGATAAACAAATTCCAATCAAGGCTTTATTATTATCAGACCATGTGGCTATGTAATTAGGTAATTAGATAATAATACTAATAGCTGACATTTGTATAGCAGTTTATATTTTTCTAAGCACTTGCACACCCATTATCTCATTAGGTGCTCAAATTTGCAGAGATTAAATTTGTAGAGACGGAAAGATGAAGTGTGGTTAAGAACTGGCACTCTAAAGCCAGACTGCCTTGCTAGCACAAAGACCCACCACCAACTCAGTGGTCTCAGTTAGTGGGACGTCCAGGTCTGTTGACATAAGTGGGATGATGGTACCTTCCTCACTGGAGTTCTGTTAAGATGCGATGGGTTAGCAGATGCAAAGTGCCCAGGACAGTTCCAGGAACTTGGGAAGTGCTTAGTAAAGCTTATTTGGTATTACTGGCATCATCTTCATCATCATCCTCTGTGCTTTCACAAACGTGAAGGTGGACTAGAGCCCAGGACTGATTAATTCTATCCTGGATTTTTTTCCAGCACACGCCCACCAACTCCATTGCCATGACTGAGACCTAAGTAATGACTTGGAAATGCCACATTGTAGGCCTCTGACCTATTCTGTAGCTTAATTAGGGTTTCCTGTATTCTGGGACCGGTGTTCAGTTAAGAGGCAAGAACGGGTAATTCCAGATGAAGTCTCTTTAGACCTGTGCCAACAAAATGAGTACACGTGGTCATGGAAACCCTAAATATCTAGTTCATTTAAGGAGAAACTGCCTGTACATTGTAGTGTGTGTGTTAACACAACCGATAAGTGAGTCTAAACTTTACACAGAAAATTTACATCACAATCTTTTCATGTGCTGAGGTTACTGAGGGTGGACAGCAAGCTTCCCTGTGTCACCATCTGGAATCTCTAAGGAGAGATTCCTTGGGAAGTCCCACCATCTGAGGTGTGAATATTTCTCCTGCAAACAAACTGATTTCTATGTAGGGATGAACTTTTCAACCTTAAAATGTTGATATGCGTATATGACCTAAACAATGCTTTGATGTTAAATGACAACATATCCTGGACTTGCTGATAGAAGACAAGGATCCAAGTCTCCTGCTCATTTTACCAAGTGTGTGACACTGCCTGACCTTTGAACCTCTCCACGCCTCCAATTATACTTCTGAGAATAAGGACAAAGACACAAGTGCAATTTTTTCACAGGTCACTATGTGGTCTGTAGTCAGTTCATATATTTGAAAACAGGAGATTTTGGTGCTACACTCAAGATGCTTTGCTCCAGCATCTTTCTAGGATCCGTAGCACATTCCATGTCCCTCATCTCTATAGTTCCCTTATAATTCCTTTTTCTCTGTCTAGTAGGGACTGTTGTGTATTGAACAGAACAAGGACACATACTCTTGAGTTTTATCAAGTTACCAGAAAATGGTTTCACTTCCTCTTCACAGCCCCCAAGGCTGAGTCATTTTGAGTAGATACCTGAGCTCAGCCTTGTCCCACAATGGGGAAGGTCCAGAATGGTCAGAGGGTCACTGTGACCCTTCAGTGTCCTGGAAGCGTACATGCCAGAGTGTGTCTTCTGCTTTCTGTGACCTCAGAGGACATGATGGTCCACTGTCCCTCATAGCTGCAGTTTATTCTGGAGCAGTTAACTCAAGCCTCAGTCTCTTCCCCTCCCCACGTTGCCTGCATTGCCCAGCAGATACCCATTGTATCCTCAAGGCTGAAGCGCCATTTCCCACCAGCCCAAGCAAGACGTGATAGAAGGTCAAGTTTTGGAAGAAAAAAAATCATAATTGAAAGCCTAAAACAATAAATGCTTTTGAAATCTCTGGAAAATTGATATCTTATATGTCAATGCACAGTAATGTTAGTAAAGCTTATCAGGTGTTAATGTAAATTTTACTTCTATTATAAAGTAATTAATAATTGTTCTAGAATACTAACTTTTTTATATTCTCATGAATCTATACTTTCTAAAATTGGGATGAATAGAATGCAGTTGATTTGAAACCTAGTGAGGGATAAAAAAGTCATTCTAAAATGCATGCAGTATTTTGTCTATTGTCCTGACTGTTTCATGTCTGCCAGGTGATGTATCATTATTGTAATAGTATGATATATTGCTCATTGTTGCAATTACCTTTGTCCGAGTACATCTCGGTTTTATGCTTGAGATGTGTGAACAAAGTAATGAGATGGAGAATTTTGGTTTGTTTTCATTGAGTATTGATCAAATACACAACTGATTCTATAAAAGATGAGCAGATATGATTATTTCAGGTGTATATTTCAGAAGCACATAAATCATAGTTTTAATTGAAATCACTTTTATAAAAGATTTTCAATTGTCACCTTAAGATCCTACAAGGAGAGCATTTGTAGGTTTCTGGAGCTGATTTTATGAATCTATTCAGAATTTACAAAATTGTTGAACTTGCTAACTATATCTGTGATAAAGTTCCTCAGAGAAAAATCACAGTCTTTTTAAAAAGCAAATAACCATGCCATGCAACTCTTTTGCTTTATAGCTTATGTGAAACTATTTACATGAGATTAAAGATGTTATTTAATTCCAGAGGTCTGTGCAGTGCTGTATCTGTTTGAACTTTCATTGTCCCGGAGGTGCTTTATCATGGGGGAGGGGGCATGGCAGGGCTTGGCAGAGTGCCCTGAGAGAAATAGCCAAAGAAAGTCTCAGCGGGAAGCGCCCCCCCCCCCATTGTCGGGTGGAATGGTGAGCACTAGCCTTAAAGGGCCTTAGCTCCGCCACCGTAGCTCACTCTCTCCTGTTGCATTAACATTCAGGAGGGTAGAGACCAGGGAGAAAACCTTTGGCCACAGTTTGTCACTGTCCTTCCAGTACCTCCCTCTTCCTCCTCCTCCTTGTAGTTAGTCCCCATCCACCCCTGCCCCTATCAGGGCGCCCCCTTTCCCTTCCAGAGGCTCTCCCCTATCTCAGCCTGCCCATCCCCTGGGCCCCAGAGACCACGCATTGGCTCTGTCTCCCTGCCTGACAGTTTCCACATCAACAGTGGGGACAATATGTTTCTGGCACCCAGAATGAAGCTCTCAGAATACGTGCTCCCCGTAGAGGCATCCTATAGCTCGTGATTAGACCTCTAATACTCTCAGTATGGATTAAAGAATTTTTTGCAGGCTATTGCAAACCTCACCATCTGGTAGATAGTGTTTTCTTAGGACTCTATTTTCTAAATTAAAAGAAAAAGGATTACAATTGTACTTTTGTTGTGCCCTTCATGATGAAATTGGGGCTGGATAGAAACATTTTTATTGTTTTACTCAACATTTTTCCAGAAACTGTAGAGATTCCAAAATACCAAGCCTTTACCCATGTTAGTTAATTGGCTTATTATTCAACACCTAATGATGAAAAAGTATTTTTGCGTCGTTTAGAACTTCCACTGGGGTATCAGGGGAAAGGGGAAGGTCTTAAATGGCAAAAATTACATGAACCAATATTTTTTAAGGGCGGACACATTATTTTACACAAAGTAAGGTTTATGTGTTATGCCACATCCAGATCTGCAGTTGAAATATAAAGCCATGTTCTATTCTTAAGAAGAAAGAGATAAGGATCTTGAAATTTGCTTACACTTAATAGAAATGATAATATTATCTAAAACAACCAAAGAGAAAGAGAAAGGATGGGGTAGTGATTACACCATAGTCTATGTGTATATGATTACCTTCCATCCCCAAAGAAGTAACACTGTTCTGTGGTTAAGATAACATGGGAAAACTTGTGCAGCCAAGTCCTCGGCCCCCCAACTCCCTCTACTGACTCCAGGCCTTTCACAAACATACACAATGCCTGTCAGCAAGGACATTTCCACTCCTCTCTATTTCTTTTAATTCCCAAAGTGAATATGAAATTTGATTGAAGAAATTTCTCCCTAAAAAGAAAATGAGCAAGAATCACATCTACACAAAATGCAAGGCAATAAGGCACAGTTTCTTTGGCAAAGCGTAATTGCATGATAAAGTCAGGTGCTTACTCCCCGTTCTCCATCACTTGCTCTGTCAGCTGCGTTAACATCACCAATTGTAACACTGTGTCCTGTCTTTGTTCTCCTGCTGTGCACAGCTGTGATGGCAAAGATTACTAGCTATCAGAGATCCTGTGAGAAAGGGGTGAATTCTACATTGTAGGAAGAGCTATTAAAATTTTAAACACTGTCAACCCTTCAGAGGTTGAGGTATTACATCACTATTTATACAATAGAATCTATTACTGATTGGAAGGTTTCGAGGGTTTTAGCAGCCTGATAATTAAGTAGGAAATATAATTATATTAATGCAATTAACATGTACTACAAGGCGGGCTTTTAAATGTTTCTGATATTGTCTGATCCAAAAATAACTTCTTGATTAATTTGTCTCATAAGAAATGTCTCTATGTAGGTCAGGATGAGATCATTTGAAAAATAAATCTACTCTTTTGATAACTTCGAAACCTCCAAAAAAAATCTCATTTAAAAGCCGGAGTCAAATTATATGGTCATTTTAGTTCTCAGAATTCAAAGCATAGATGGCTGGAATCATGCGCGTGTGATAATTCTAGGCTACTCTCAATAAATAATACATGTCATTTCTGCTTCACTGACGCTGTCACTTACTGCTCTAAATGACTTTCAATGCAGGGCCCAGCCTGCTCTCCCAGAGTGCACTTCAGCTCAATTCCAAACCTGAAGGGTCCTTCCAGTATCCAGCCAGCTACCATAGCAACCAGACGCTGGCCCTGGGTGAGACAGCCCCATCACAGCTCCCTGCCCGCAGCACCCAAGCCCGAGGTGCTGGCCAGAGCTTCAGCCAGGTATGTGTGGGAATGGGGCCCTCTGCTGTGCTGGTCGGGGGGCTTCAAAGGAACAGGCCAGGAGCAGAGCTGTGAGAAGCCACAGTGATCCCTCCTGCCTTTCTGTGGCATGTCCCACAACTTACTAAAGATGCTTTGGTGCTGTGACTGAAAAAAAGGAATAAAATACTATTATAGAGTAACGCTGGATTATAAACATGTTTTGTTTAGGAATATCTTTGAGTTGCTCATGCCATATTTATACTGTATATATTTATCTGTGCAAATATGTGAATGTGTGTCATTACTATTTCTGTGTCTGTATGAGATTAATATGGGATCCATTCTGATTTTGTGCATGCACCTGAAACAGTGTTTTTCTCCTCCTAAAATGCATGAAATTATTCTTTGGGGTTATCATATAAAGAAACATAATATAAATGCATAGTCAAGTATGTAGAACTAACTGTGATTAGTTCAGGAATAGTTATACTTTGTCAAGTGTGATTTTGAAATGTGCCCTTAGTTGTTTCTTTAAGGTACATACTTGTTCTCATAATTTCACTGCACAGATTTATTAGCTGCCATTCAAACCAGCTCCAGATTAATAACCATTAGAAGTGGCTACTAATCTGAATTTTTTTTCACAAAAGATGTAAATATTGTGATAGATTGATAAATGGGTGGAAGGATGGATGGATAATTTTTGTTTTGATAATGTTAGAGTTTAAGCTATATTTGATCAACATAGAAGAATTAATATATTGGAGGTCTATCTTGTTTTAAGATATTTTAAACTTATTTTCAGCGGCATAGGCCCTTTTAATCTCTGCTCCTGGAACGAAGAACCCGCAGCTCCAAAAGCAACCTCTTCAGCTGATGAGATTAATTTCATCCTTTCTGCATTTATTGGGCAGTTCATTTGCCATGTTAACCACCACTGGCTCCTGTAACAACCAAACCCACCTTTGTCACCAGTTTATTGTCATTATCGATCCATGTGTCTTTCCAACTAAACTGAAAGCTACTTGAGGGCAGGTTCATTTTCATCTTAATCAGCAGCTCCTCACCATCTGCATGGCCCCCCAAGAAATGTCTGCAGACAGATAGGAGGCAAGGTGAGTTAGAATGACATAGTCACTATGAGATGTACATTTTAGGTAATATGGGCATAAATGAAGCAAAAGCTGAGACATATCAGTGCATTTTAGTTATTAAGTTATTGTCCAGCAGTATATTAAAGACATGGATTGTGTTCCTTAAGCAACGGCCTTTTCCATCATTGGCTTTGTAACTTTTACCTTGTGATGCTGAGCTGTAGGACCGTGGATAAAATGGAGTGGAAATAAAAGACTCACTGAGAAGAAAGACCTGTCCCTCATAGTGGCTCAAGGTGTGACCACAGTTCAGGAGCTTCCTCCCTGGAGAAATGGACATATGCAGTGCTTGAGAGGGCCAGGTTTTATGGGAGGGACACAGAGGCTATCCCAGAACAGGGCATGTTCCAGCTGCAGGATCTCTGCCCCTTAAAAGCACTGGTCTGTTCTACCTCCCTTACAGAAATACAGAAATGTGAAAGGATACATGAGGGAATGTCTAAAAATGAGTTTTAATGGATTAGAAAAATTGTTTTATATATACAAATATACATATATTTATCATATACAAAAATAGTCATTATTTGATTACATATGAACTTTATATAACATTTAAAATATTGGAGGATGTTATTAACATAGAAAATATTATTAGACTTCTTAATGTATAATTTTGTTTTATACAGAAATGCAGTGGAAGCCATATGATTTAGTTTTCTAGGTACACATTTTATATATATATTTAATTCTTCGGTAGCAAACAAGTGGGTTACAGTCCTTTTTAACCCTTATATCCAGCCATACTTCTCAGTCTAAGAGGCCACATTCAGAAATATGGCACATTTTAGTACTCAAATCAACCTATGAAAGCTATGAAATTACCTTTTACCAGTTTCTTAGAACTTCTAAGACATGTAGCTAGTAAAACAATAAAGTTCTACCTTATTTTATTTTTATCTTGAACTCACTTATTACCTATGCTGGACTTTTTTTCATAAATATCTAAGCCCTCTGTAATTTAAGTTGAAAACATTGAGTCAACTAAAAAAAGAATCAGTATTTCCATATAGTTGAGCATCATCGAAAAGGGAAATATCAATATAAAATGAAAATTCAGTTAACTCATCAACTATACTGTGAGCATCTTGTAAACCAATTCACATAGAGCTATGTGATAACTCAAAGCTTTGTGTTAAATCAAAGCTTTCTTGTAAAATTAATAGTTACCACTTACCAAGCACCTAGAAACAATCTGTTTTACACACATGCTCTTATTTAATCTGCCCAAAAGGTCTGTATTACTACCTACACTTTAAAGGCTTGAAATTCAAGCTCACTACAGTTAGAGTGTCAAGTACCATTTTCAGGCAGCATCAGTAAGAATAGGAACAGAATCTTGACTGAACTGAAATCTGATCATTCTAGGAGAGAGTGTGTCATTAGTTGTATTTTATATATTGACCATTCAGTTAAACAAATCTAGAGTTTGGACCTCTTAAGAGGTGTATAAATGTGGATGAGCAATGTGGTGATGTATCCACTTCCATATTGCAAGGGTTTCCTTTCTCAGTGTCAATTCTGTTGTCCACTAACTGCTATGGGAGGAAAATAGGAGAAGCTTTAAAATGACAAGACTGGGCCTCACATTAAAAGTTTGCTTTACAGTTTAATCAGAAAGTGTAGCTAAGTTGTAAAGATGTCAGAGCACTGTATTTAAAATCATCAGGGTTATAGTTTGAAAGCATCTATAAATGTGCATGTTCGAGGTGCTAAGTCAGAGGCAAAGGTTATTGGCAGTGCTCACTTACCTGTCAGATGGGTAGGATAAAATCTGAATACTCAAACCACGGGGTTGTTCTAATTCACTCAATTAATAGGAGTGAGGCTGTTACTATCAATCCTGTTTATTTTGGCTGAGTGGTGAATATCGGTCCCGTGACTTACTTCTAGCTTTAGTGCACTGCAGTATGAAAGGCGTGTTTTATCGAGCACCCCATAGGACCTGTGACTTCAAAATTGTAAAAGAAATGCTGAACAAGTAAGCCAATATTTTCACTCAGCATTTAGCATTTTACCTCAAAAGGAAGGAGGCCATATCCCATTCCAGTAGAATCTCTTTCACCAGATTTTCTTTGGAATCCCTCTATTCTAGTGGTTCTGACAGGTGCTAAAACCCAGTCCTTCAAGGCTAGATTAATTTTTAGAATATCCTGTAGTCAAAAGAGTCCCAAAAAAGGCTGCTAAACTTCAAATTATGGCCGTAGATGCCAGACCAAGTCAATACGGTCAGTAATCAACAGAAAAACGTGTCAGTTTTTGGTCTTAAAGAGATGTGTAATTGTAAAACAAAGCAAGTGATTTTCTATCCCAGTGACTTTCTATCTCGTTCATAAATCACATTGAAATGCAATTTCGAAGCAATATCACGAATGTTCAAAGAGCCTTAATTTCAATTTTTTTTTAAATCTAGCTTATTTAACATAATCAATGTTTGAGTGATCAACACCAGGCTCTATGCCAAAGCTCTGGTGATACACACATAGCCCATGTTGCCATTGTACCAGTCTGAATAAAATTGTGAGTCACAGAAATTGTCATAAAATACTAGTTCTCCTGCACCTCTGTAAGTAAAATCCTTGAAAGTCATTCTCCTGAGACTCTAGGATGAGTCTGTGGGGCTGGACTGGAGATAAGAGAATGTAAGGTTCTTCCCAAGGACCCCAAGTTCTTTCTGAGAAGTAACATGAACCCATGTCTAGTTGCTCTTTTTTCTGCCCTCAGCACTCTCCTCAGTTACCCTGAAGGCTCTCTGCCCCAGCCTCTACCACTCTGTAGGTTACCCCTCCATCCTTCTCTTCCTCCTCCAAGCCAATCTTGGCCTTCTTTGTGTGGCTGTTTTGAGGTTCCCCAGTCAAAATAGAGCTACTCTTTCATTTACATTTGGGTATCTCTGGGTTATTCTTTAAAGCATTCAGGATGTTTATTATGTGCCTGCTGTATGCCATGAGCTGATGTATCTGCTTGGGGATTGAATAGTACAGAAAATAGGTCCCTGTCCTCAAAGAACTATTCTAGAATCAGTGATAGGGGCTCAGAAAATCAACACAGTGAATAAGTCCATTGTGTACTTTGTTAGAAGGTGATGATTTCTAGGAGGAGAAAATGAAGGCAGAATAGGGTAAGTGGGATTCAAAGTGCAGGATGGTGTGTGAGGTCTGTGGAGAAGGTGACGTTTGGACAAGGACATGAAGGAAAGAGAAGAGCAGCTGTATGGCTGCTGGGGGACAACAAATGCCTGGCTCCTGATGAGGTGGCCTGGCGTGTTGACAGAATAGCAAGGAGGTCAAGGTTGTTTGAATGCAGTACAGGAATTATGAGGGGCTGGGAGACCCAGTCATGCATTGTATGGGTCTTGTCTTTTACTCAGATTGAAATGAGGAGCCAGTAGAGAATATTAAGCAGAGGTATGACATGCCCTGATGTATATGCTGACATAGACATCATTCTGTCATATCACATATAATAATACCCTACAGTGAATTGCGTGTAAGTCTGTTTCTTCGCATCAGGTTGCCTTGCTACAATAGTGGAAACCTACAAGTTAATCTCCATTCCCCCAAGTAACTGGCCCAGGGTTCACCAAATGTTCATTAGATTTCTCCAACCCATTTTATTCTTTATAATCATACTGCAAAAGTCTGTGGGTGGTGAGACATTAAAGGAGTTGGCTCTCCTCCAGGCTCTGTCTGCTCTGCTTCCACTCACATACAGTTTCCTTGGGATTATATGAAATGCAGAATGTAAAACTTCTGGCACAGAGGAGTCACTCTAAAAATGCTGGTTTTTTCCCACATCCAAACATGAAATAGTCTAACCAAGCATTTTGTCCTTTAAAGAAACAAAATATTCAAGGTATAAGAAAACAGTACAGAAACCTAAAGATTTTAAAACCACTTTCATGTTCTCCAGCAGAACCAAAGTAAGTGTGTGCACACTCATGATCCTTGCTGCAGGAAATTAAGAATTGTGCGATAGTTCTATAAAATAAAACTGAACCATAGTGGAGACTCTGGAAAAGCAATAAGCTTTTCAAGAAGCAAAATCATCATTTCTTTTTGATCCAGCCTACCTAAATATTTAATGTTGCACTGACTTCTACATCTTAGAAGTTCTCATTTATGCTATACCATAATTACACACATGCTGTCTGCTTACTTCTTCCAGAGTGATGTGTTAGTTGAGTTTGGAATATTGCTGATTGGTACATTCTCACGTGAGGCAGATGTGAAGGTCAAGGGAATGAAGAACTCTGTGGATGATGCACACAGAGACCTGCATAGAGCAAAGGAGGAGCAAATCCCCAATAAACACGTATTTGTTGATCATTGATAATAGGGTTATACACACAACTAGTGTGACATCACTCCCATTTGCTTAATTATGGTAGAAGTTGTTGACTTGTAAAGAGAAAAGGTGCTAATGAACTTGGAAAACACAAAATTGAAGAGATATTTACTGTACAATGTGTACATTATGCAGCGTTTGGAGGAGAAATCATGTCACTTTGTATACTTCCCTGGGCATATTTATGGGAAACTGACAGTTTATTTGTTTTTAACAGAGTATTCAAATGACTACCTATTGGAAATCCTTTCTTATTGCTCTGCTTTAAAATCTTCTCCCTCAATTTTTCTCTTTCCAGTATAAACATATTTAATCTGGCTTTAATAATTGAAACCTTTCTCATGGCAGGGAGGGTTGTGTATATATTTTACTATAACATTTCCTGTCCCAAGCAAATATTTGGGTTACTGAAGTCATATTAAACAAGCATCTTGCTGAAATAAAAGTTTTATGTAGTGTAATTTTGCCAAAGCTCATGTTTTTTTAGAAAGAGTTGCCATAAAGAACTCTCCTTCTATATTCTCAGAGGTAAATTTACTTAAGACACTTATGTCATCATTTTATTTTTTCTTCTAAATGTTCTTTCCACTGGCAGACCCTAATAATGGCCATACAAAATGCATTTCAGAATATTTATTCATAATGATCCTAATTATACTTTTATTAAAGGGAAGTCAGAGGGAAGGAAAAGCCAGTACCCAGGATGACTTATTGGCCCTGGGAACATTGATCTACTGCTACTTCTGTTTAGTGCAGTGACAGGGAGACTATGGTTTGCAAGATCTCTCTCACACACTCTCCCCCTCTTTCATAATTTTGGGACCATCATGCAGAGAGAAATCATTGGGGGGTGTCTCCATTATTATCTCTACGATTAGAGCTCTTATGGTCCTTTGAATTGAGACGTTCTCATCAGAGGAAAGAATTCCTTCCAAGTGCCTTGGTTTTTCAGTCACTTAAGTTTACTTGGCTTTGGGCACTTTCAGCATTAGTACAATGTCACTCCAGTCCTTCTTTTCTCATCCCAGCAGTGATGGCTGCAGGGACAGTGTGTGAACTGTGCACAGAAGCCACCTATTTACTTCGTTTCATATTAGTTTTTACCAAAGCTAGCACCCTCCAGGCAATTACTAGACAAGGCTCTGGATGATTTTACTTGGCTATTTCCAAAATCAAACGTTTCTCACAGTACTAGGAATTATTTTAAAGAGTGGCATTTCTCTTGAAGACAGTTTCAGAAAATAAGTAAAATTCAGGAAGCAATGATAGTAGCGCTCAGGCACATTTATTTCATCTCAAAGAGTAAGTTCAAGGGCATGAAATTTATGTGGGGATGTAAATTCATTTTAATTGCACTATATTAACAGGACATTTCATACAATACCTAAGTAAGACTTTATATTATAGAGTTGGTGATTTCTTGTTTCCAAGTTGTGAGAGTAAATGTCTTTTTCCCAATTCACGTGCAAGCCTAATGTCTATGCATTCTTAGCCTAGAAAAGGTAAACAAATTCTCAGACATTTTACTCAGCATATGTAACTGATATTACTAAGTCACGTTATCAGTTTGTTCTGGTTTAGAAGTGGATATCTTCAAAGATGTTATCTTAAAGTCATGCCCTGTTTTTTAGTATTTAGAAGTTATTCAGGCCTTTTACCTCATGGAAAGAATAGTCTTCAGTCCTTGTTTTGATTTTCCCACTGCCCCATTACCACTTAATCCTCTTTGCCTTCGTATTCCCTCAAGTACCAAGCCTCCTTCCTTCCTCACCAAATCTAATGCCATGGTGTGGCTCTTCTGTGGTCCTGGCCCTGTAGTTCTGCCTTCCTTTGAACCGAGCTCACCAGCTTTGCCTCTCAGGATGCTATTTTCCCAGGACCACTACTCCCAGCTGTGACTCCGGTCACCACAACCAGAACTGTCTACAAAGACACGGGGAATTATTCCAACAAATGACAAGTGATGAATATGGCCGGTGGGGAACAAACTGTTTACCCCAAGTCATTAAGCTCCCCTCAGGGAAGCCACAGGGACTCCTGAGTCCCCATTTCTGACACTGTGGTCCTGGCTGCCCAGCACTCTGGGCAAATATCCTTCTACCCGGAGTTAGGGACCTGGCTGGCAATTCTGGGAAACTTGACAGGTCTAAATGCATCTTCACAAAGATCGCTAGTAAATCATGGGCCTGCTTTCTTAAATGCTATTTTGCTCAGTGATACTGATTTGAAGTCAAGATTCCTTAGAGTCCAGACTGTCAAGGCTCTTGTTAACTGGCTGAAAACAGTGGGGTTTTTTGTTTGTTTGTTTGTTTTTTTTTTTTTGTGTGTGTGTGTGTGCTGCCAAATCCCCAAAGAATGAGGATTATATAAGTTTTCAAGCTCAGAGAATATTTTCCCCTATCACCCTAGGTACAACATGAAGCAATCTGAAAACAGCTCAGCTCTATATGGAGGCTGATGGCACATTCTGGTCCAAGAGTGCCAACATTTCAGGGGCCCAAACTCTCAGAAAAGAAAGATGTCATAATTGTGAGCCAGATAATATTTCATACAAACAAAAGTGCAACAATGACAGATCTTCAAAGTAATGTCAAGGTGAAATACTCCATATAAGAGGATTGCAGGGAGACCTTCACAAACTTCTCCTTATTTGTACATGGACTATTGTAGGCTCTTATTAACAGTTTATTGACTTAATGACTGAATTAATGCATGGAGCTTGAGTACTGTTAGTTAATAACATAAATACTGCCTAAAGTTCCATTTCAATGTTTTTTCCACTATACTTTGAAAATATACATCTGCCCTTAAACACTGCCATATAATAGGTATAAGCACATTCCACAGTCACACAGCAGGACTCAGTGTACCTAGTATGCACATGCAAATACATAATATAAGAATCACAACTGTAGGCTGGTCCTATGGAAGTGGGTTATCAGAAAAACTAAACTAAAGTTGGTAAAACAACCCCCCACTACTAAATTTGACTGGCCATAAAAAAAAAAAAAAAAGAATCACAACTGTAGTATATCCTAAATCTGATCCATCTGAAACTTACAAGTAAACTATAATGCAGATGAAATATTTAATATATCAGAGTTTTATGGAGTTGTATGTATTGCTCATGTCTCATTAAAACACAATTCCTATTTTTTTTAATTGAGGTATAATCTACATAAGGCATCCATAGAAATTGGAAGTAATGCTTTTCATTTTTGTCTTGATAAATTCCCATAATGGGAAGCAAGAAAGGAATGACATTTAATGTGCACAAAATTCTGCCTGTCAGAGGCTCTTCAGTCAGAGCATCTGCCTAACAATGTTCTGCTTGTCAATTTTACGTAGATGGGTCCCCCACTTTGGAGAGGTAGGACTGATAAAGAAAGTAGCCCTTCAAAGAGCTGAAAATAAAAACACCAACAGGAACTGTTCCTGCCAATAGGTGATGCTGTGATCCAGGACAGTATGGGGACTCAATTTTCTCCAAATATATTGAAAAAAATTTATATCATTATTTTTCTTTTAAAAGGTCTCAACATCAATGAAAATATTATTTCAATTGTCTTTGTTTATACATACACATTCCAAAATGTCCTTACGGAAGAAAGGTGTGGTAGTCTTTTATTTTTTAAGTGAAGTTTTGCAATTCTAACTTTAACATTGGATTTAATTTTATAGTGTTAACGTACTTCTAAGGTAGAATTGAGATTCCATGACAGTAAAGTGGATGAAATTCTATGTGTGTTGAAATGTGTTTATATTATTTTTAGTCCAGTGGCCTAGGTGGTAATAAACCATCCTATGAGTTGTGCAGTGGGCTTGAAGAGAGGGCTTTTGTATCCCTAACTAGCAAAAAAATTGCTAAATGAAATTACTCAATGGAACAAAACATAAACACAAGAATGGAAACAAGCTCCCAAAAGATTAGTGGTTTTTTTCAATTGATGTTAAGACATATTTCTCAGTTTGGCTAAAGAACCATTTTTAGACACTTATTACCCCATAGGCCATTGAATGGAGTATAAACCCCTGGATTATTTATTATAAATTTCAGAAGGTCTTATATGACTATTCAGTCCAGTAAGGTAACTACTAGTCACATTTGCCTATTTAAATTCAACTTAATTCAAATTAGTTAAGATGAAATGTGTTAAAATCTAGTGTGCATTTCAGGTGTCCAACAGGCCATTGTGTCTGCTTGCTACTAGATTAGACAATGAAGATGTTAAACACTTCCACTATGGACAATATCAATCTGAAAGATTATATAAAATTTCATTGGTTATGTGTTTCTTTTTTCATGTAAAAAATCATTGGTAAAATATCACCAAGATGTTACAATATTTAGAAATACATTTGGCTGCTGTTTTCTGTCAAAATATCTGGAGCTAGTGTGGCAGTTCACAAAACTTCTGCAGATTTCGGGCCATTTAACAAACCTTAATAGACATATTCAGCAATTAGCATTCCTGAGAACTGAAGCTCCAACAGATTAAAAGAAAAGTGTTTGCAAAATTTATTCAAAGTTCCCCTAGGATCCATGTCATTCTAACATTTAAATATTAGAATATTATATAATATTGGTATACTTTAGTACTTACTTTAAATACATTAGCATTTGCTTTATTAGAAATTACACTACTTGGTAATAGCATCATAAATGTCTTCTAAGGTTATTATTAATGTCATACATGCAAGCCATAAGAAAAAGAGATTACTCTGTTTTAAGCAAGGGGTTCTCCTTATACCCTCTGGGATTCTTTCTCCTTGGGCTCTGTGAGAAGACTTTACAGAAATTTCTGTCTGAGGCTTTTGTCTCCTGCCAGCTGGATTTTGTGCTGGTTAATGTTGCTGAGGTCCCTGGAGAGCTTCAGAAGAAAAGTGAAGGAAGGAGGTGACTGTTTCCCCCAGAGGCTGTTAGAAATGCAGACACTGAGGCCACCCCAGGCCCCTGAATCATGCCCCTGAGCTCTCAGAGTTTCTGACTCAGTAAAGGTGAGGCGATGCTGGTACTGATCTGAATGCTACCTGCTGGAACAGCGACCACATTTGGAAAATCACTGCTCTAGGGATAACTTGTTCCCATTGGAATCACCTGGTGAGCTTCCAAACGCCTGATGGTTGAGTCCCACCTCCAGAGATTCTGAGTTAAGTGGCTAATGTACAGCATAGGTGCTGAGACTTTTTCAAAAACTCCCCTGGTGATTGTAACATGCAGCCAAGTTCGAGAAGCCCAGTTTGTACATTTCATGCTCAGAACTTCTATCAGGAGGAAAGCAAAATTGGATATAAGCACTCCCATGATTCTAGATGCTGCTGGAATATATCTCTGGGGTTCAGGGTAAGCTTAGCAGTTCTGCACATTTTCTCCACCATTCTCCACACAAAAAACAAACAAACAAACAAACAAATGAACCCTCATTGCCAAAGCCTTGGGACCAGCTTTATTAATAATTTTTTTTATTCATTCTCTAAACATTCATGGCATCCCTGCTATGAGTCAGCCTTTGCTTTAGTTTCTGGAGACACATCATTGAACAAATCATGGAGCTCACATTTACTTTCCCTCCTACTATCAAACTCAAAATCATTGCTCTTTGGTGTTAGAAGAGAACCAGAACTTAACAGTGAACTGGTAAATACAGATTTTATTCAGAAATAAACTATTGCAATAGGGGGAAAGAGAGACCTCAGTATAGACTGGGCTCAATTCCAAATGCAACAACAGAAAGTGGGAATTTATAGCTGAGGACCAGGGTGGGGGTCAGTGGGCAAAATGTTACTAATAGGAAACATCAGGAGGGAGGGGTTCAGGCTACAGTGACCTAACAGATTCTTGCTGAAGGCAGGCCTGGGTGACGATACCTCACTGAGAGGATGGTGGTGGGTGAGGAACTCCATCAGATATGGAGGGTGATTACACCTGGAGAGTGAGAGGAGCCTGGCTGAAGGGCCTTAGCAGGAATCTTGCTAAAACTGGACAATGCAGAGATAAGCACAGAAAGTCCAAAAATCAGGGCCTAGTTGAAAACAGTTCAGAAGGGCCTGACTCAAGTCTGGTCAAGGAGAGACTCTTTGGGGTGGGTCAGGGTGGGGGCAAGAGAGAAAGGGGGAGAGGGAGAGAGATTCTTACACACATACATGCAAATATATAAAATATGTATATTATATATAAATACAGACAGACACACCCTCACACACACACCCCTCACAGGGAGAATGTCTTTCAACAGTCTGACTCCCTGTCTTTCCAGGCTGCTCTTAATAAGAGGACTGTGATGTTGCTCAATTAACTCCCTCAGATTTTCGCATGTACCTGACATCCCAGATAAAATCTGGAACGCTGTGGGTGTGCAAATGGAAGTGGCCAGTCTGTTATTTGCCAATTGCCATTCTAAAACGAGTGGAGAGGCATATTGAAACTTTTAATGGATAGCATCTGTTCAGTCTCTCTCCCCCTTCCCTTCATCTCATCAGCTTCCTCCTCCCCACCCAATTCCCATTCCCATCCCTAATTCCAAAACCTTCCTTCTCAGCTCCTCTCTTTCTGTATACAATCCTACCCCCTTTTCACACCAGCCTGCTCACAAGACCCTTTCTGCTCCTCCAGGAAAGCCTGGAAGATCCCAGATCTCCTGCCCAGAAGTGGTGGACAATGTAGTGTTTTCATTCTCATGCAAATTTGTCTCTGGATAAGAGTCAAGGAAAGTGCTTCCCCCTCCAACTGTCTCCACCCCCGCCCTTGTTGTCTTTTGTGTTCTTGTAAATAAAGGAGAGGCAACTGGCTTTCAATTTGAAGACACAGCTGCAGGGGGCTCTTAAAAGCCAGCTAAAGAGAGAGGGACATGCTGAAAGATTTGGAGCCCAGCATTAAAATCTAGAAAAGGGAGGCTTTTTTAGTCTTTTCATTTACAACTGCTCTGATTCCTCTAGATTTTTTTTTTTTTTAGTAATAAATAACACTGAAAGACCAAGTGTATTTATTCCAAAGCAGTATTTCCCCCTCCTTTTCACTTTTCTTGTCCAAAAAGAAGAGTCAACGCGACAATAGCACAGAGTAAACTCTAGGAAGTATGTTAATTCTTGATGTTCTCCAGATAGGCAGCTTAGCCAATTTTGGAGGTAGAAACTGTATCCAGTGAAATGACTGTGGGGGTGGATGGGAAAGATTTAATATCTGAAATTCTCATTAAAACTAACAGATCATGTTTGCCGTCAAGTAGACCATGGTGGCCCTCTTGGGTGGCCTTTTAAAATCTTTATGTGACTAATGCAATGCCTCTGCTATTCCAGAAACATATTGGCTATGTAAGCAGAATACTGTCCCATTTGCCAGACGTGATGCCCATCCCACTGTCAACCGGCCTTTGCTAGTTGGATTTTTCTTTCTATCAGAGAAACACCTGCCTGAGAAACTGGAGGGGCATCTTCGTCGGGATCCCACGCGCAGTTGCGCTCTCAGGCGGCGGAGCGCCCAGTTTCCCTCCCTCGCCTGGCGGGGGCCGGGCTGGGCGGGCGGGGCGCTGTGCTTCCCCCGGCTAAACGCGCGTGTTCTCTGCTCTCCCGCGCACAGGGCACTACGAGCCGCGCGGGGCACCTGCCAGGGCCAGAGCCCGCGCCTCCGCCGCCGCCGCCGCCACGGGAGCCGTTCGCACCCAGCCTGGGCAGCGCCTTCCACCTGCCCGACGCGCCGCCCGCCGCCGCCGCAGCTGCGCTCTACTATTCAAGCTCCACGCTGCCCGCGCCGCCGCGCGGGGGCTCCCCGCTGGCTGCCTCGCAGGGCGGCTCGCCCACCAAACTGCAGCGCGGAGGCTCGGCCCCCGAGGGCGCCGCCTACGCTGCGCCGCGCGGCTCCTCGCCCAAGCAGTCGCCCAGCCGCCTGGCCAAGTCCTACAGCACCAGCTCGCCCATCAACATCGTCGTGTCCTCGGCCGGCCTGTCCCCGATCCGCGTGACCTCGCCCCCCACCGTGCAGTCCACCATCTCCTCCTCGCCCATCCACCAGCTGAGCTCCACCATCGGCACGTACGCCACCCTGTCGCCCACCAAGCGCCTGGTGCACGCGTCCGAGCAGTACAGCAAGCACTCGCAGGAGCTGTATGCCACCGCCACCCTCCAGAGGCCGGGCAGCCTGGCAGGTAAAGGGCTCGCTGCCCACCTTCCCTGGCTCCGCCACCGGGGCACCTGGGTGCACTGTGGGTTGGCTGGCTGCAGGATGGAGGCAACAGCTGGGCTTGAGTAGAACTCAAGCTGGGCATGTCTATGGGCCGGGGGCCAGCATCTGCAGGACATAGTGCCAGGGCGTTCCTAGGCTGTTAGTGTCTAAACTGGAATATGCCGCTTCTTTCTTAAAAGTACGTCATGCAGTCTCTCAGACTCCAATTCCTCATCTGAAGATTAAGACACTCATAAAATTAAGTAAAATTTAATAAAGAATCACATAGACCTGTTGATTGTATCCAGAAAAAGACCGAAGCAAGTAAAACTCACAATATTTATGTGATTACCTATAGTTAACCACAATTAGTTGTAGAAGAAAGTAATGAATTTCCCCCAAAGCAGACATTCAATTTACATGGATTTCAATAGTAGTGAAAAAAGTAACCAATGATGAACTGCCTTGAAATTTTACTACTTTGTTATGGGTGGAATTTATTGTATTTTGTCTAAATTTAGTTAATGAGAAAAGTAAAGGACTCCCCACACTTATTGAATTTGCGTAGATTCCAACAATGGTTGGAAAAGTAACAATAATGAAGTCCCTTGGATTTGTTACCTGCTTATTACAGGGACAGAGGGGCTGGGCTGGACTGGGGTTGAGAGAAGAAACCTGCTTTTCTCTGTGGATACCTCAGAGGTGACATGTCTGTGGTCGGTCATTTTGTCCATCAAAAACCAGGCTGAGCTGGTGACTGTTGGTAGTACCATATGTTCAGCTAAACAAGACACGGTGCTTGAAAGACTAATGTGTTGTCTCCTAAAACACCTGACAACTAACCTGGATTTACTGGCAACCTTTTTCTTCTCATGAAAATATTAGTTAATTGTGGCACTCTAGGAACAGATGCCATGCTCATAGGTTTCCTTTCTTGACATAAATAGATGACTGTGAAGATGTAGGATAAAAAAAAAGAAAGGAAAAAAAAGAACTTGTTGCATACACAAGGCAAGTGCTCAAGGGCATCTTTCATTCTGCACAGTAATTGTTGGAGAGAACTGGCCTAATATAACAAGGCCACGCTGGAACTCCACTGCCCCCAAATTATGCTATGTGTGTTTACTGAAATGAAAATGGTATTCTCTCTCACTCACTCCTTTGCTCTCTTTAAGAGAATTTTGGAGGTAGATCATGATTAATGCCAAGCCAGTACCAGTACCAAAAGATCTGTAAGGCACTGTGGTTGACAGAGAGGGCTAGGAGACATGTATGGAAACTTTGTTTTATAAGTTTCTAAATTATTAGATCATGTCAAAGAATGGGGAACTGGTGGAGCTTGTGGGAGACTAAAGCACCATGACACTCTTCTCAGCCACCACAGAGAAGAGGAAACAACCCATAGAGTCCTGGTGACTTGCTAAAAGTCATTTCATTACCTACGCAGACCTGGGGAAAGAACCAGATGTCTTAGCTTCCAGCACTTTGTCCTACTGATTATATAGGCTAAGGGTGTGCATGCTCCACTCATCATTTTAGTAAAAATAGGGAGTGTGGGTCTGGCGAAGAGGTTGGGGGTGTGCCAATGGAGCAGAGATAGAACCCCATAGCTCCTTATATTATTGAATTTAGGAAGAAATTGTGAAAGTAAATATGTTGTGAAAACTGCTTGCACTCTAGTATCTGGAACGGATGTTTCTGAGGTTTGATGTGATGTGTGTGTGTATGTGTGCATGCACGCAAGTGAGTGTGTGTGTGTGTGTGTGTGTGTGTGTGTGTGTGTGTGTGCTGGGGGAGAGGGATGTAGAAGGCTTTGTCCAGAAAGGAAACTACAGTTGGTCAGCACAATCCCTTCTGCCTTCACTTTGATACCTGTTTCCATCTGTTCCTCAAATTCTCTGACTATATTTCATTTTTGCCACCTGGTAAAAAAAATCAACTTGCCATTGAACATTTTAAATTTTAAAGCAACAATGGACACTTTTAATATTTGAATTACTTTGTTTAAAATGAAGGCTTTTAAATATTCATTTAAAGGTTCTTCTCATGCAGATTGCTGCCGGTGGTTTTTGAATTTAACATTACAAGGTGAGACCAAAGTAGGTTTGCAGAGTTGTGAGTATGTGAAACAGAGTTTACTCTTGTATCATTATTAAGTATTGTATTACTTCCCATGTGAACAACTGTAAACTACTTTGGCCCCACCTTTTATTTTATAACTTCACAAAAATACTTCATATGCTCCATTTAGAAATTAGAAAACTATGGCCCAGGAAAGGTGTGTGGACAAGACTCTAGTGTTTGTAAGAAATCAGGAATGTTGGAGCTTTTAGACTCTATACCTAAATCTGGGTTCCTGATACCATTCCAAGCATCATAAACTTTGGAGCCACCTGGTTTACTAACTGAAAGTACCATTAAAGTCAAGACTGAAAAATAGCTTTTGGATTTTCAAGGTTGTGATTTTGGAGATTTGTCACTGATAACTAGGATGTGTGAATATAGGATAGGTAGTGACTTTCACTTTTAAATGAATTAATTCATTTAATATTTGTCTATTAAGCACCTCTGATTCACTGGCACTGATTTGGAGCTTAGGGATACAGTAACAATCAATATCAACCAATATCTCTGGCTTCATTTCAAATGGAGAAGACAGAAAATCATCAGGGTAAATATTTTTGATACAGTGACCAGGGAAAGCTCTAACTGGAAAGCAGCGTTGGAGTCAGTCATCAGGGAAGTTAGGGAGCTGGCCATATGAATGAATATCTAGGGAAAGGGCATTCTGAAAAGAGGGAACAACAAACGCAAGGCTGGTCAATAGGGACACATCTAATATGTTTGCAGAACTGCAAGGAGACCATTGAGGGTGAATCAGAAAGAAGGGTGAAAAAGCAATGACAGGAAGTCAGTGAAGTGACCAGTGAGGGAAGTTCTTGCAGGTCTTGATGAGGACTTGGGGATACTGTCTGTGCTAAATCGGTGGGAACCATTGGAAATTTCAGCAGAGGAATGACACAATCTGACTTAGCTTATAACAGCCTCACCCTGGGTGCTGTGTGGAGAATACACTGTAGGGGGTCAAGGGCAGAAACATGAATAACAGCAGTTGAGAAGTTATTGCAGTAATCTAAGCAAGAGATGATTTATGGTATGGGCCAGGATGGTGGTATTGTAGGTTATGAAAAGTAGTGTAATTCTGAATGTATATATGTGGTAGAGCAGACTGGATTTTATCATGGACTAGGTGATGATGATAAGAGAAAAAGGACTCAAGTATGTCACTGACCCAACAACCAGAAGAACAGAGCCATCACTGACTGAGATAGGGTGTGCTGGAAAGGGATATGGTTAGGTTTGGGGACAGTGATGGTAAATATTAAGATCTTGGTTTTGGAAATGTGTTATCTGTCTATCAGATCAAAATGCATGAGTGAAATACACAGCTGGATATGCAAGTCAGAGTTCGGGGAGAATTTCTGGCTGGAGATAAAAATTAGGAAGTCATCATCAGGTAGGAGGTATTTAAGGTCAGGAGTCTAGAACAAGTCACCTAGGAATTAAGTATTGAGAGAAGAGATCTGGGGACTGAACCTTTGTGCCTCCCACAAATATAGAGGTCTGGGGGTTGAGAAGGAACCAGCCCAAGGAAAAAATAAGCCAGAAGCATAAGTCAGTGTCATTTCTTAAAAGTCAAGAGAACAGCATGTGTCAATGTAGATCGATAAACTAGGTCCAGTACAATTAAAAAGTCAAGACAAAGGAAGTCTGCTTGATGACATTGGTTTAGCAGACTGTACTCACTGGCAACATTGAAGGAGTAGTTTCAGTGAAGGGTAGTGGTAAAATCTTAATGGAAGGTGGGAGAAAAACTGGAGACCAAAAACATGCATAATGTTTTCAGGAAGTGGTTGTTGTTCAGCGACAAATATTTCCAAACATTTAGAAGTTCTTAATCAGGACTTTAGGTCATCAGTTGTGCAGGCACTTGGTAAGGGACACATGCCCACATGTTCCACTAGATCATCCCGATGGCCAAGCTTCCTAAAATCTGGCCAGAGACGTCAGAGTTCTACCTCTCTGTGAAAACATCACATCTCAAGTGAAACCTAGAACAGTATAATTTCTTAGATGTTAAGTCATCAGAATCCAAAGATTCCTTAGAATATTTTCTTTCTTTCTTTCTTTTTTAAATTATATTTCTTTTCACTGTAGAGTGGTGCCGAAGTGGAAACCCAGCTCTGCATTGTTGGAGGCCCCTAACTTGTCTGCTTGAAATTGTTTCCTCATCTAGGTTTTCACAATAATATCTACCTTCTCTCATAATTTCAGACATAAATAAGGAAATGTATATAAAATGCTAGTACATTGGCTGGCTCAGTAGAAGTTAACTCATATTATTTAATAATACCTTCCACATTAACTTGGATAGGCAAGAAAGAAGTTATTTGTTCTGGCTTCAGACACAAAGCATGTCTTTTGAGTCCCCAAACATGCCAGTTTCTGTGTTGGGCACACAAAGATGAGTGAGGGATAATCCTTGCCCTCAAGAGACCTAGTTGGTAATGGATATAAGAATGGACAATGTGAAACCCAGTACTCAGGTGAGACAGGTCAGTTATTGAGGGAGCACACTAGAGGGGCATGTAACAGGGGGGATCAGACGTGCACTGTGAATGCTTCTTAAATGCAGAGGCTCCAGAGCTAAGCAGTATAGATAGAACTAGTAAGAAATAGTAGCTGGAACAAAGTCAGAGAGTAGAGCAGAAGTGTGGGAAGATGGGGTGTGAGAAGGGGTAGAGATGACCAGAGATGACCAGCATAACAGGCCTTCTTGAGCCAGAAATGAGTGATGGAGTGGGGAGTGGAGATGAGGGAGGAGCGGAGTGGTATAGTGCTTGTGGTTTCATCCTTCCAGCAGAAGGCTCACCTGATCATAGCGGCACACTAGAAGCTTCATTCTGGGCGCTGTGTGGAGGAGGGATTTTCAATGAAAAAAATAGCCGCTGCTCCCAGATCTAGTTATTAAAACTTTCACCCACTTATTTTGACACAAGACAATTCAAAAATGATCACTTGTAAGTAGTACAGGAAAAGAAGGCTAGATAAATGACATAAGTAATTTTTCCATTTTTCTCTTGACAGACTGCTTAATTTTATTTTTTATAATTTAAAAGTTAAATGTATTTATTTTATTCATGATGGATAAGATTAGGTTAAGAAAACATACTGCAATATAAAGCATTTGCAAATGCCAGGCATTGTGCCTGACACTTAGCAAACTGTGTCTCTTCTTCTCCAGCAACTTAATGTGTTAGGTACAATTTTCACCCCCATTCCACAGATTCAAAAACTGAGGCTAATCAATGGTAAGTTTCTTGCCCAAAGTTATGTGGCCAGAAATGACAGAGATGTGATTTAAACCTACATTACTTTGAGTCCAGTTTCTCTATGCTCTTAAATATATACAATATGTGGGTAGAGATAGCATATTTTTATGTCATTGGAGAAAAACACCAAGAATATAAAAATGCAATATAAATTCTCAACTTTTGTAAATGACTAGTGATTTTAAAGAAAGCAAAAATGTCTCAAAAACTGGTCAATGTTCTATTGAACATAACTTTACACACTACCAATTTTTATTCACTTTTGTAAGGGAAACATGATCCTTTCATTTTCTGGTTTACAGCAAAATTAATCCTGTTAAAAATAGAAATCTGAGTTGTAAATATGCATTAAAGTTAAGTCAGACATCCCAAGCATATTTTGAGGCAAAAGTGAAATGGATTAAATGTAGATTTGTACCCAACAATTGCAGCAACAAAAAAAGTTAACCTAATATGGAGAGGAATTTAGGCAAGGCATATCCACCTTTTACCACTCCCCCCACCCCCGCCCCCACCAGAAGGACATCAAACTCAGTATTTTGAGTGGATCACATACTATAAGCCCCAAATTTCACATATTTGGAGATTTCCAATCCATTCCCTGACCTGCTAATGTTTCAGGTGCACCTGTTATAAGAAAGAAAACGGAAAAAGAAGCCTAATCCTAGATAAAAGCTTTGTGATCTCTGCTGTCAGGTTCTCAAAGGAAACATGAAGCCTCCTCAGATAATGAGCCAGTTTGTTTAATACAAGGCACTTGAGATTTGGTCAAAATGCAACATGATATCTGACTGCTGCTGCTTCCTTAAATTGCATTTCCTGAAGGTGATATTTGCCTGCAGGGAACAAACACTTGATCAGTGCTTGTGAACCTCCTGCTCACCCATAAGTAAAAAAAAAAAAAAAAAAAGAAATTCCTAGTTTAGATTTACTAATTAGAATGTGATCAGCATGTGGAATCAATCAACACTTTAATCTTCCTTTAAAGGTTGTTAAGTTGACTCTCTACCTGAATTGGAAGCCAGACCCCTCCCCCAACCACAGAAGCACTGTGGCATTCCACACTGGCTGTGCCCCTCAGCCCCAGCCCCCTCTTCAGATACACTAGCTCCGGGATCCCAGCCCAGGCCCTCTCCTAGATCAACAAGCTTGAGAAGTGCAACTTGATTCCCACGCATTGACCCTTTCCTGCTTTCACCATCAGAGTGACTATTCTGCCCTGACCGGGTAGCACATTGGTTGGAGCATTGTCCCATACACCCAAAAGTTGCAGGTTTGATCCCTGGTCAGGTACGTACCAAGTTTTGGGTTCAATCCTCTGGTCGGCATATGTATGGGAGGCAACAGATCAACATTTCTCTCTCTCTCTCTCTCTCTCTCTCTCTCTTTCTCCCTCTCTCTTTTACTCCTCCCTCTCTCTCTAAAATCAATAAAACATATCCTCAGGTGAGGATTTTTTAAGTGACTATTCCTTCAGCCTTTTACCCCCCTAGAATTCTGGGACCCCACTTTATAGCAGAGAACCCTCTTCTGAGTGGCCTCTGAGAGGGTGGATACCAAAATCTCGTCAGTACACCTCCTCTGCGCTTGCTGACTCTTGTCTAATAGCCTCAATCTGCTTAGGGGCCCAGAATTCCCAGAAATGGCCACCAGGCATTCCTTAGTAACATCGCTTTATTCAGCCTCTCATCACACTTATATTGGCATCTGGTTTCTGTCCAGTTGTGTCTGGGTTAGACTGTAGTGGTGAGAGACTGTTTTAACATCCTATCCCATTACTGTAAGCTGGTGGCTGGGTCTGAAACTCAGTATCTGCGATGCTAGGTGGCCCTAAAGGCCTTCCTGATGTCTTTCCTTTTTTTTTGGTGATTCATAAAAATCTCTTCCCTGCTGACCACATGGCAACCTTGCTACTTAAAATGGAATGAACAAGATTGTTTTGTTTTGTTTAGTAGGAAAATGGCATCGTTATGTAGAATTCTATCAAAGCTTTTGTATTACTGATACTTAAATGATTTTGATCATGCTTAACTAGGAAATGTAAATTTAAAAATTGAAACTGTATCTTGGACAAGAGTTTAAGATGGCATACTCTGACTGTTCATTTGGCTTTCCTGTGTCTCAGACCACTTGAAAAAATCACATACAGAATTACAACAGCAAATGACATCACAAAAAAGACAAGAGTACAGAGGCCAGAGGCCAGTGTTGGGTGTCACCAACAAGCAAACCTTTTTAGGAATTTTCTAGAAAGCAAAGTAGATAGGAGTGATAAGCAATTAAACTGTAGAAGTGTCTCCCAAGAATCTGCTCTGTCAGCACAGCGGTGGTGGATTAGCCATCTTCAGTGAATTCTTGGACATCTCAAGGGTCAGAGTTGAGCTGAAAAGCTGGGGAGAGAAGAGAAGCCTAAAGATGAAGAGATCCATTGAAAGTCCAGGCTTGAGGCATTTCTAAGTTGGATGCCTCCTCCCATTCATAGCCCCTCTCCTACCAAAATGTCACCATATAGCCAGTGGCCACTCCAACGTGAAGAGCAAGAGTTGAAGAAACTGAACAATCCGAGGAATTAGGCATGGGTTATGGATGCCCGTGGCCTAGATACAATTTATTTCATACAGGCCTGTGGGGCAGAGAGCTGGCAGGGGCTCAGGGCTGCCCCCCAACCTTCTCCCCCTGAAGGAAAGTACCAGCCTAGATGCTTCACCCTCCCCTCACAAAGTATTACTCAGGGACACATAGTGGGAAAGATTTCTATTTAGGTCGTGGCAGAAGAAGCTGCTGCCCGGTTATATATTAACAAGGATTACGGAGGAATTGGGGAGAATTAGAATCATAAAAAATAGAAAAGTGAACTGTCTCACGGCAGAAAGAGACAATTTACAGAAGAAAAGAGATTAAAAGAAGCAAGCAATAACTTCAGGTTAAGTGCTAAGGAGGATTTAAGAAGATCTTGTGTTAAGTAAGAACTATGATATGTGAAAGGATCAAAGAACAAGAGAATATTTCTAGGCCACAAAAATATAACTACCCAAATTAAAGATTTGATAAAATGACCAGATAATAGTCAAAGAACTCACAGGGAAGGGAGAACATAAGTGGGGAAAGACAGAAAACATCAGAATAATTCAACAAGAGCCTTGAAGGACAAATCCGGGGCACCTATTATTAGAGTCTCAAAAAGAGATTGGAGAGAAGCAAGTTATCAATGAAGTAATACAGAAAAATTCCTCAGAGCTGAGAGACCTGTGCCTTCATAGGAAAGACCCTGCGCTGTAATCAACAATAATTCATATTATGCATCATGAAATTTTAAAACACCAACATAGAAAGAACCTAATGCCCTAGGAAGAAATAAAGCAGATGTCACCTGACTTGTGGTAGTGATATTAGATGATAAAGAACCATCCAGTGATGCTCTCAGAGTTCTGGGGTAAACTAATGTTCAACCTAAAATCTATATGTAGCCAAGTTATCCATCATTATAGGGAGGACCAAATATTTTCAAACTTCCAAATACTCATAAAAGTTTCTCTCCTGTGCACCCTACCCTGGAAAATTATAGCACTGGAGAATTTATTCAGCAAATAAGGGCATAAAACAAGAGAAATATGGTACCCAGAAAACAATGGACTCAGCTAGAATGAAGTCCCAGGGCAATGAAGAGAAGTCCCGGGTGTGGGGGGAAGGAGGGTGGTAGGGAGACAGCTGGGCAACAAGCCAGCAAGCAAAGAAAGGTGGGACTCAACACAAAAAGTCCACAGTCATGAATGTAGGCGTTAAATCCCAAAGAATTTAGGTAATTTTAATATCTAAGGATGAGACAATTAAAAGAATGAGTAAGAAGAATTAAGGAGGGAGGGAGTCATGTGTATATCTGCAGAAGAATGTCACGGGCAGAGAGAACAGCCTGTGCAAGTGTCCTGAGTTGAAATCATACTTGACCTGTGTGGGGAACACAATGGGGCTTCTCTGTGATTTTTTGTGTGACTTATAGTGGGGGTAACAATTATACAGTCATTACAAAAATCATATGAGATTGAGAGCGTGCCTATCAATTTTTTATTATTGTGCCCACATATTAATAGGGCCCAATAAATTATAACTATTGTTGCTATGGAGACTCATATCAGCCAAGCTTTACTGGGAATTCAGATAAGATGGAAGTCGTGGCTCCAGGGGTATTGTTGGATTGGAAGAGGATGGGAGTGACAACAGTTCAGAAATTGCTGTAATACCGTGTAGTTAGGATATGAACTATGAAAGAAGACCAAGGGCTGGGGGCGGTACATCTCAGTAGGAGGCCCAGGGAAGGACGCTTGACGTAGGCAGCATTTGAGGTTGGTTTGGACAGAGTGCAAATGTGGCAGGTACAAATAGGAGAAGAAGGGTATAGCTCAGGAGGAACGGGTTCCATATTAGTTATGAATAAGTGTCCACTGATGCCATGCATTCTGGGGATGTGGGAATGTATGTGAGATGAAGGCTGCATGCGGTCTGAGAGATGTGCCCCTGAACTGACTCGGAAGAGGTGTGACCATATTCAAGATGCACTGCGGAGAGAGTGATGTTTTTCCTAAGTACAGATTTGAACTCATTTTTTTTTAAATAAGGGACACTGAGATTTTTCTTTGAAAGAATAACTTCTCTAGAAGGTCTATATGCATTTTTTCACTTGGGGTTAGAATTCCAGGTACATATAAAAGAATATCTGAGATATTAGATATTAGAGGCAAGATGAGGGTAGGTGAGAAGTTTGAAGAGAAACAAATTAACACGGAGCCAGTTCTGGGTTCCCGTAAATGAAGCAACTCACAGGCTATTCCCTTTTACCTCGTTGAGAAATGGACCGAGTAATGTGCAGCCCATTGATTTGCTGGCAGTGAACTCTGAGAATCTGTTGGCTTTCTTTAGTGCTGCAGGCCAGACAGATGACTGTAGAAATAGGAGCCTATGGGGAACTGCCTTTAGGTGTAATAGCAAATCAGAGAAGGAAATGACAGAATGGGAAGAGACACACAGAGACACATGCAGCCCTGTGTTCCGTGGCTGCCCGGACTGTGGCTTCTTAGCTGGGTCCTCAGCACCTAACAATGGAGAAAGCCTGGCTGATGTCTGATCCCATGGTGTGTGTTTCTCACAGCTTCAGGCTCTGTGCCTCTGAACTGTAAGTCAATGAAGTGTTGGGTAAAATGTCCCTGGGTCTCTTGTCAGTGCTTATACATTTTAGGTCATAGGTGTTAGGTTAATTAATTTGGGCCAACAGGCCTCTATGCTAGCTACTTACTTTAAGTGTTAGCATCAGTTCCATGATTATAGTTAACTAGTATTTCTGTCACAATATTGATGAGGCTTTTAAATGTTTAAATTATTTTTTTCAACTACAGTTTACATTCAATACTATTTTGTATTAGTTTCAGATGTACAGCATAATGGTTAGACAATCATGTACTTTACAGAGTGCCGACTCAGTATTTCAAGTACCCACCTGACACCATATATAGTTATTAGGATATTATTGACTATATCCCCTATGCTGTACTTTACATCTCTGTAACTCTTCTGTAACTTACCAATTTGTATTTCTTAATCCATTCCCCTTTTTTACCCAGCCACCCAACACCTCTTCCCTCTGTCAACCATCAGTCTGTTGTCTGTATCTAAGACTGTTTTTATTTTGTTTGTTTGATTATTTTGTTCACTAGATTCCACATATAAGTGAAATCATATGGTACTTGTCTTTGTCTGTCTGACTTATTTAACTTAGCAGAATACCTTGTAGGTCCAGCCATAATGTAGCAAAAGGTAAGCTTTTATTCTTTTTTATGGCTGAGTAGTATTCCATTGTGTATATATACCACAGTTTTTTTATCCATTCATCTATTGGTGGGCTTCCATAGCTCGGCAATTGTAAAAAAGACTGCAGTGAACGTGGGGGTGGATACAATCTACTGAATTAGTGTTTGGGGGTTTTGGTTTTATTTATTTATTTTTTGGACATAGTCTCAGAAGTGGAATCATTGTGTCACAAAGCAGTTCCATTTTTAATTTTTGAGGAACCTCCCACTGTTTTCCACAGTGGTTGCACCAAACTGCATTCCCACCAACTGTGCACTAGGGTCCCCTCTTCTTCACATCCTAACCAACACTTGTTGTTTGTTGATTTATTCATGATAGCCATGCTTGTAGGTGTGAGGTAGTTTCTCATTCTGGTTTTGATTTGCATCTCTCTGATGATTAGTGATGTTGAACATCTTTCATATGTATGTTGGCCATCTGTATATTCTCTTTAGAGTAGTGTCTCTTTAGGTCTTCTGCCCACTTAATAATTGGGTTGTCTGTTTTTCTGGGGTTATCTGAGTTTTTTTTAATTTTTGGATATTAACCCCTTATCAGATGTACTAGTATCATTGGCAACCATCTTCCATTCAGTAGATTATCTTTTCAGTGTTTTTATTGTTTCCCTTGCTGTGCAAAAAATTTTCTTTTTTTTTTCCCCTCTTGCTTCCCTGTACCCTGCCCCTCCCTTCCCCCACATTCAGTCCCCACTCAGTTGCCCATGTCTGTGGGTCATTTATACATGTTCTTTGATTTGACACTTCCCCTTCTTACCCCCTTTTCTCCCTCCCACCCCCCCCCCTTGTTACTGTTAGTCTACTCCTTGTTTACATACCTCTGGTTCAATTTTGCTCATTTGTTTGTGTTGTTCATTAGTTTCCTGTAATAAGTGACAGCATAACGTATTTTTCTTTCGTTGCCTGGCTTGTTTCGCTAAGCATATTTCTCTCTAGTTCCATCCATGTTGTTGCAAATGGTAGAAGTTCCTTCTTTCTTTCTGCTACATAGAACTCCATTGTGTAAATGTACCACAGTTTTTTGATCCACTCATCTACAGATGGGCATTTAGGTTGTTTCCAGCACTTGGCTATTGTAAATAGTGCTGCTATGAACATTGGAGTGCATAGGTTCTTTTGAATTGGTGTTTCAGGATTTTTCGGATATAATCCTAGCAATGGAATTGCTGGTTCAAAAGGCAGTTCCATTTTTAGTTTTTTGAGGAAATTCCAAACTGTTTTCCATAGTGGCTGCACCAGTCTGCATTCCCACCAGCAATGCACCAGGGTTCCCGTTTCTCCACATCCTCTCCAGCACAAGTTGTTTGTTGATTTGTTGATTATGGCCATTCTGACTGGTGTGAGGTGGTATCTCATTGTGGTTTTTATTTGCATCTCTCTGATGGCTAGTGATGTTGAGCATACTTTCATATGTCTATGGGCCCTCTGTATGTCTTCTTTGGAGAAGTGTTTGTTCGGGTCCTTTGCCCATTTTTTAATTGGGTTGTCTGTCTTCTTGGTGTTGAGTCGTATGAGTTCTTTATATATTTTGGAGATCAATCCCTTGTCTGAGATGTCATTGGCGAATATATTTTCCCATATGGTTGGTTTCCTTTTCATCTTGCTGATGTTTTCTTTAGCTGAGCAGAAACTTTTTAGTTTGATGTAGTCCCATTTGTTTATTCTTTCCTTTATTTCCCTTGCCGTGGGAGATATATCAGTGAAAATGTTGCTCCGTGGGATATCTGAAATTTTCCTGTCTATTTTTTCCTCTAGGACTTTTATGGTATCACGGCTTACATTTAAGTCTTTGATCCATTTTGAGTTTATTCTGGTGTATGGTGTAAGTTGGTGGTCTAGTTTCATTTTTTTGCATGTCCCTGTCCAGTTCTCCCAACACCATTTGTTGAAGAGGCTCTTTTCACTCCATTTGATGTTCTTTCCCCCTTTGTCAAATATTAGTTGACCATATGAACCTGGGTTTATTTCTGGGCTCTCTATTCTGTTCCATTGATCTATATGTCTGTTTTTATGCCAGTACCAGACTGTTTTGATTACCGTGGCCTTGTAGTATAGTTTGATATCACGTATTGTGATTCCTCCTACTGTGTTCTTCCTCAAAATTGCTGTGGCTATTCGGGCTCTTTTTTGGTTCCATATAAATTTTTGAAGTATTTGTTCTAGGTCTGTGAAATATGTTGCTGGTATTTTAATAGGGATTGCATTGAATCTATAAATTGCTTTGGGTAGTATGGATATTTTAATGATGTTGATTCTTCCCATCCATGAGCATGGTATATGCTTCCATTTATTTGTATCTTCTTTAATTTCTTTCTTCAGTGTTATGTAGTTTTCTGAGTACAGGTCTTTTACCTCCTTGGTTAAGTTTATTCCTAGGTATTTTATTTTTCTTGTTGCTATGGTAAATTGAATTTTTCTTTCAGTTTCTATCTCTGAGTTTTTATTGTTGGTGTATAAAAATGCCTTTGATTTCTTAATATTGACTTTGTATCCTGCTATTTTGCTGAATTCACTTATTAGGTCGAGTAGTTTTTTTGTGGAGTCTATAGGGTTTTCTATGTACACTATCATGTCATCTGCAAATAATGACAGTTTTACTTCCTCTTTTCCAATTTGGATGCCTTTTATTTCTCTTTCTTGTCTGATTGCTGTGGCTAGAACTTCCAAGACTATGTTGAATAGGAGTGGAGAGAGTGGACATCCTTGTCTTGTTCCTGATCTCAGGGGGAATGCTCTCAGTTTTTGCCCATTGAGTATGATGTTGGCTTCAGGTTTCTCATATATGGCCTTTATTATGTTGAGGTATGCTCCCTCTATTCCCATTTTGCTGAGAGTTTTTATCATAAATGGGTGTTGTACTTTATCAAATGCTTTTTCTGCATCTATTGATATGATCATGTGGTTTTTGTCTTTCATTTTGTTTATGTGGTGTATTACGTTTATTGATTTGCAAATATTAAACCATCCTTGCATCCCTGGGATGAATCCTACTTGATCGTGGTGTATGATCTTTCTAATGTGTTGCTGGATCCGGTTTGCCAATATTTTGTTGAGGATTTTAGCATCTATGTTCATCAGTGATATTGGCCTGTAGTTTTCTTTCTTTGTTGTGTCTTGACCTGGTTTTGGAATTAGGGTTATACTGGCTTCATAGAATGAGTTTGGCAGTCTTCCCTCTTCTTGTATCTTTTGGGATAGTCTGAGAAGGATAGGAGTTAGTTTTTTCCTAAATGTTTTGTAGAATTCACTTGTGAAGCCATCCGGTCCAGGGTTTTTGTGTGCCAGTGGTTTTTTGATTACTGCTTCAATTTCACTAGCTGTTATTGGTCTATTCAGACTTTCTGCTTCTTCTTGATTCAGTTTGGGAAGACTATAGGTTTCCAGGAATTTGTCCATTTCCTCTAGGTTGTCAAATTTCTTGCCATACAGTTGTTCGTAATAATTTCTTATAATCCTTTGTATTTCTGTGGTATCAGTTGTGATTTCTCCTCTTTCATTTCTGATTTTATTTATTTGGGTCCTCTCTCTTTTTTTCTTGATGAGCCTGGTTAAAGGCTTGTCAATTTTGTTTATTTTTTCAAAGAACCAGCTCCTACTTTTGTTGATCTTTTGAATTGTTAGTTTAGACTCTATGTCATTTAATTCTGCTCTGATCTTGATGATTTCCTTCCTTCTACTTGATCTGGGCTTTGCTTGTTGTTCTTCCTCTAGTTCTTGTAGCTGTAGGGTTAAATTTTTTATTAGATATTCTTCTAGCTTTTTTAGGTAGGCCTGTATTGCTATGAACTTTCCTCTTAGGACTGCTTTCGCTGTATCCCATAGGTTTTGGGTTGTTGTGTGTTCATTGTCATTAGATTCCAGAAACTTTCTGATTTCTTCCTTGATGTCATTGTTAACCCATTCATTATTTAATAGCATGTTATTCATTCTCCATGAGTTTGAATGTTTTTGAGTTTTTTCCTTGAGGTTGATTTCCAATATTAAGCCATTGTGATCTGAGAAGATGCTTGATATAATTTCAATTTTCTTGAATTTGTTAAGGCTTGTTTTGTGTACTACCATGTGGTCTATCTTTGAAAATGTTCCATGTGCACTTGAGAAGTATGTATATTTTGCTTCTTTGGGGTGAAAACTTCTATATATATCGACTAAGTCCATTTGATCTAGAGTGTTATTCAGTGCCTCAATATCTTTGGTGTTTCTTTGCTTCGAAGATCTGTCCATTGTTGACAATGGGGTGTTAAAGTCCCCTACTATGAGTGTGTTGTTGTCTATATCTTTCTTGGAGTCTTTCAAAAGTTTCCTTATATATTTGGGTGCTCCTATGTTGGGTGCATATATATTTATAAGGGTTATATCTTCTTGATGGATTTTTCCCTTAAGTATTATGAAATGCCCTTCTTTGTCTCTTTTTATGGACTTTGCTGTGAAATCTGTTTTGTCTGATATAAGTATTGCTACCCCGGCTTTTTTTTCATGCCCATTTGCTTGAAATACTTTTTTCCATCCCTTTACTTTCAGTCTGTGTAGATCTTTTGTTTTAAGGTGGGTCTCTTGTAGACAGCAT
This sequence comes from Furipterus horrens, assembly GCF_987537825.1. NCBI lineage: Eukaryota > Metazoa > Chordata > Mammalia > Chiroptera > Furipteridae > Furipterus > Furipterus horrens. The sequence goes on from NW_028327175.1 coordinate 27,144,497, forward strand.
ATGTGTGGGTCATTCTTTCTAATCCATTCAGCTACCCTATGTCTTTTAATTGGAGCGTTTAATCCATTTACATTTAAGGTTATTACCGATAAGTACTTATTCATTGTAATTTTTCCCCTTTGTACTCGTGTTCTTCTCTGTCTCTCTCTGTTTCTTTATCTTCTTAGAGCAGACCCTTTAGCATCTCTTGCATTGCTGGTTTGGTGGAGATGTATTCTTTTAGCCTTCTTTTGTCTTGGAAGCTCCTTATTTCACCCTCCATTTTGAATGAGAGCTTTGCTGGGTATAGTATTCTAGGTTGTAGGCCTTTGTTTTTCATTGCTTGGAATATTTTTTGCCATTCCCTTCTGGCTTGTAGTGTTTCTGCTGAGAAATCTGATGATAGCCTTATTGGAGCTCCCTTGTGTGTTATTAGTTGTTTCTCTCTTGCTGCTTTTAGGATCCTCTCTTTGTCTTTGAATGTTGCCATTTTAATTATGATGTGTCTTGAGGTGGGCCTGTTGGGGTTCATCTTCATTGGGACCCTCTGTGCTTCCTGGACTTGCATGACTCTTTCTCTTGTCATGTTAGGGAAGTTTTCTGTCATTAGTTTTTCAAAGAGGTTTTCTATCCCTTGCTCTTCTTCTTCTCCTTCTGGAATTCCTATGATACGGATATTGTTACGTTTCATGTTGTCCTGCAGCTGTCTTAGAACCTCTTCAGTCTTGTTCAGTCTTTTTTCATTTTGTTGCACTGTCTGTGAGTTTTTGTCTACATTGTCCTCCAGCTCACTGATCCGATCTTCTGCTTCCTCTAGCCTGCTTTTAATTCCTTCTACTGTGTTCTTCAATTCAGAGATCGTATTCTTCATTTCCTCCTGGCTCTTATTGATAGCTTCCATGTCCTTTTTGATGCTGGTATAATTCTCAATAAGTTCCTTATAGTTCTTCTGGAGTTCACTGTAGTTTTTCTGGAGTTCTTTGTAGTTTCCGCTGAGCTCATTCAGCTTCTCCATAATCCATGTTTTGAATTCCATATCTGATAGTTCGCTTCCCTCTATTTCATTTAGCACTCTTTCTGGGGATTCTACCTTTCCTTTTGATGGAAGGTTGTTTCTCTGTCTCCCCATTTTTTTTGACTCCTATTGTTTCTTGGTGCTTCTTAGAATGATCTGCACTTCCTGGATCTGCCTCTGGTGGCATCAGATCATGTACCAGTCTGGCCGCAAAAAATTTTTAATTTGATGTAGTCCCATTTGTTTATTTTTATTTGTTTCTCTTGTTCCAGAAAATGCATCAGAAAAAATATTGCTAAGAGAAATGGCTGAGATTTTACTGTCTATGTTTTCTTCTAGGAGTTTTCTGGTTCCAGGTCCTACATTTAATCATTTAATCCATTTTGAGTTTATTCTTGTGTATGGCATAAGAAGGTGGTCTACTTTTTTTTTTTTTTGGCATGATCTGTCCTATTTTCCCAGCACCATTTATTGAATAGACTGCGTTTGTCCCGTTGTATATTCTTGCTTCCTTTGTCATAGATTAACTGATCCCATAGGTATTGGTTTGTTTCTGAGCTCTCTATTTAGTTCCATTGATCTATATGTCTGTTTTTATGCCAGTACCCTGCTGTTTTGATTACCATAGGCTTATAGTGTAGTTTAATATCAGGTAGTGTGATACCTCCCACTTTGTGCTTATTTTTCATGATTTCTATTGCTATTCAGGGTCTTTTATGTTTCCATACAAATTTTGGGATTTTTTGTTCTAATTCCATGAAATATATCATTGGTATTTTGATAGGAATTGTGTTGAATCTACATATTTCTTTGGGTTGTATGGATATTTTAATGGTGTTATTTCTTCCTATCCATGAGTAGAGTATATGTTTCCATTTATTTGTATTTTCTTTGATTTCCTTCTTCAGCATTTCATAGTTTTCTGAGCCCAGGTCTTCATACCTCCTTTGTTAAATACTCTTAGGTATTATTTTTGATTCAGTTGTAAATGGGATTTTTTCCCTCAGTTTTTCTTTCTTATAGTTCATTACTGCTATAAAAAAATGCAACTGATTTCTGAATATTAATTTTCTATCCCGAGGCTTTTAAACATTTTTTAAAATTTTATCAAGGTACCTAGGATTGTGTGGAAACCAACTGTTTTAACTGCTGTACAAATAACCTTAAGTAATTAATAACTTAAAATGGAGTTAATTTTCAGTCAAGCATGAATTAGAATTCCTCCTACCACTATACTTAAACAAGGTGCATCTTATCACTTTTATTACAAAATTATTAGTCATATATTTAATCTACATTAAAGAGAATGTATATTTTTTATATTTATAAGACATGTAATTTTTGTTTATTGTATATTCTAAACACATGGCAAAAATTAAACACTCATCCATATGTACATGTATATATACATACACATATGTGTGTATATGTATACATACACATACAGGGTTGGACAAAAGTAGGTTTATAGTTTTTCATATGGAAAATAATGCAATAAATAATACAAGAATAAACTATGTTTCATGTACTCACAGTTATAAACCTACTTTTGTCCACCCTGTATGTGTATGTGTACATATATATAATATGTAAACCTTGCATTTGCTGTGGAATAAGTAAAGTGAAAAAGCCTACTTATCATGCTATGTATTATTACCAAAGCACTGACTTTGATACACAGAAGAAGATATCCTGAATTTTCCTACAATCAAAGGAAGCAGGGCATTTGAAGAACTGCGCACATGAGCTCCGCAAGGGCAGCTGAGACCCCTGCATACTTCAGAACTCCTCATCATTCCTTCTCTAGTATGTAGTCAAGAAATATTTTTGACTGACTATTGTAAAGCAGCTAGTGGGTGAAAGCATTACAGTATATCCCACTGATAACCAGAAGACATCCATAGTACAGGGAGAAGCAGGGACACAGAGGCACCCGGTTCTCCCAAAGTGACTGAAACATTACAAAATTACCAACAGCTGACAGAAGGACTGGGCTCAGTGGGTACTGAAAATCTGTAAGATGAAGTATCTTCTCCCTCACATCTGAGTTTCCCAGTTCTTGGGAAAGTGGCTTCCTGTGTGTTGTAGGTCTCAGCTGTAGCACTGACAGAGGCCTAGACAGCAGTCCATGGGTTGTCGTAGGCTCACCTGTGCAAACAGCAGCTCTCCCAGTGTAGCTCTAGAGATTACAAGAAGTAAGTAAATTAGAGAGCATAAAAACAAATGATGCCTATTCTGTGGTGTCTGTATCCTGAGGATCTGTCCAGATACATGCAGGTGGAGACTTGGCATCAAAGGGAATCCAAAGGAAACCACTAATGATTTTGACCCAGTGGACTTGAGTGGCCCCTCAAATTTCTGCTTGCTATGGAAATATCTTTAAACAGACTTGATAGCATTGCTTTTTCCTGTTTGGCTTCCTAGATAGTACCTAAGCCCACAGGTGCTATGTCAGTACAGAAAGGGAGCCCACACTCACTTCAAATGATCTCTGCATTTCCTGTTGTTTCTGGCTTCATCCTTACCTCTCCTTGGAAGGACTGGCAACAGGTTAAAGAAGTCAAAACGTCTCTTCAGAAGCTAAGACTCTTTTTAATAGTTGATGTGGAAAAAGGAAGTCAGTATGCATTTCTCTTTATAATGAAAAATATACACACACTCACATACTTATACACACATATAGGTATTCATTCAGGTGTGATTCCCCGCTGATTAGAAGCAGGTACCATCACAGTTCCCTCCATGACTGAATCAGTTACCTGGTTGTTGTTGACATGGCCACATATTCACCTGGAAAGCCTTCTAGCAAATATGTAGTGTTTGTTTTGCACTAGAAGAGTCAACAGAAATCATTTTCTGTACTAGAAAAGCATCACTAACATCATTACCATGCCATACCAATTGGTGGTTTAGTAGTAACTTCTTTGGATAAAGACAACAAATGAAAAACAGGGTGGGCAAATTATAACTATATATAGTCTCATCAATGGTACGTTACATGAAAACAATTTGTTTTAATAAATATAACTGGTATTCAAATAATAATTTTATATAAACATAATTCAATTACTGAATGGATTCTCAAATACACACACAAATATTACATCTTTAACCAGGAAAGGATTAAGTAAAAATGTTAGTCCTCCCAGAACTTTTTATTACCCAACATAATTCCTCTCTTCTCAAAGTCTTTTTTCATATGCCAAATATTATGTTGAGTAAAATAATAAAAGTTTAATAAAGTGTTGATATGAAGAATTTATAAAATATAAGTAAGGAGAACAACTAATCTATGAAGCAGTTTATTTGCCATTTCCCCCTATAAATTATGTTGAGGCTTAATGTCTTCTTCTGAAATTATCACCAAGCCCACTGTGTGGGTGTTGGTGAAACATATAAAGCAGTAAAAAAAATGATACAGGAGGAACACATTTTAAGTTCGCATTTTAGAAGCTAAATATCTAGTTCTTGAAAAGAAACTTGTGCTGCCAGTCTATGATATATCTAACCCAATCTGAGTAAAAAGTCCTGTGTTTAAGATGCTGAGGTGCAAAACATCTTTGTTCACATATTTTTTTTTCAAAATATTTGAAACTATATATGGAGGAATGGCAAACTTAAGCCCAGTTTTACATGATAAAACCCTTTTCCTTGTCCAAACATTGAGAATATCTTCTGTGCCCTTTCATGGGCAAAAACCACATACACAGAAATGAAAACTTAGCTCCAGTTCCTATAGTACTCAGCATGCCTGAAAGCAAAATGGGACTTCCGGTCCCTTAAAGCCAAAGCCTCTATCTGTCTTGCTTTGCATCTCAACATAAAAAAGAAAAGACGGGTCAGGAGCACCTTGTTCTGGATTCATACCATGGAAATATCCATAATTATCCAGAGCAAGTAGGTCTGGAAGCCAGACTCCAGATGCACTGTCTCTGTATTGCACTGATGGAGCATTGAGAAGCGGCTGTTGAAAAACAGTGACATTCATTGAATTTTCTTCACCTTGTCGATAAAAAAGAGAATGTGAATGAATGAATGAATGTGAGACTGGCCATTAAAAACTCTGATAAGTGACTAATTAATAAAGCACCAAATCATGGATTGCTGTGCATCAGTAGTTAATTAAGACAATAAGAAAATCACAGTGAGCCAAACTTCTGGTTAATTCTACGAAAGACGCTGGTGCCAAAGCTACTCCCAGGGAGGACACAAGTTTGAGATCCAATTTTAAATAGGAGGCCCGCTCCCCGGTAAAAATTAACACTCACAGATTAAACTTTTTTACAAGTTCATGTCAAAAGTTTTTCATTACAAGTCTAAAATCAAATTAGGTTGCCCTTCTGTACAAAAAGATATTACAATTCAAAATTTACCCCTTCCAATTTCTTATTCTGCCCAGTGTGAGCTGATGATTTGGGGTACCTGAGTTGAGTGTTTCTTGGGTCTTTCAGCAGCTTTATCAGGACTGTCTCTCACTTGAATGGTTGTGGTTCCACCGAAGTTATTTTTAGAATGACTTCTAAGAGTTCACAGAACATGAGCAGCTCTGCAATGACCCCACCCTCAACTAATACAGAAAATCAGATAGTGCCTGAAAACTTGTTAAAAACGAAGAACCTCAGGCCCTTCCCTAAACCTACTGAGTCAGAACCTGAATTTTCCGCACATGGCATTTTGAGAAACACTGGAAAACATGACTGGAACATTCAGAGCTACTCCACCTCCCCTGAGATAAGAAACCAAAGGTAGGTATTGGACACAGGTTCCAAACCACAATGGTTTACCTAGTGCATTTCACTAGGACCAGTACCATCGGAAACAGTAGGTTTGCACAGGCTCTTCTTTAACTTGAAGTTGTCCATAAATGCAAAGCCACATGACCTTTGACTGAAAGTAAAAATGGAAATGGCCCATCTTAAGAATGCGAAGATACCAGACACCACAGAGCTCATTATACTCCATTACCACTGTTTCATTACTTCCCACATGCTTGCCTGTCACCAAAAAAAAAAAAAAAAAGAAGCCTATTTTTCTAACAGCTTGGGGAGAAATGCTTGTGGTTAAAGAGAAAAGATAAGAACAAGGGGTGTATGCTTTTATAAAGGATAAGGTCACATGGGCACACTTACTGCTGCATCCTAACTAGTGATTTTGGCCTTTCAATTATTCTTACTGGAAGGTATTTGACTCCCAATAGATTACAGTATTCATTTGGTAAAAGGTGTGGTGAGGCTTCATAATTGCAATAAATTGTATTGGAAATGTCATCAAGGAAGTTACAGGAATAAGTCCTGTGTTTTGTAACGTGACAGAAACTGAGCATTCAAGTTACTTGTGATAGAAGCAAAGCTGTGTTACCAGCTATATTACCTTAGTGTAGTATGTGAAAGTCTAGGATTTATAAAATAGATGAACCAAGAAAGCATTTTTTGCCTTTCAAAATAAACTTATCATAGATTATGTTATATCATCACATGGCCTGTTACATTGAAATTATTAGGCTTCAATGCAGTGTTATCATTAAATAGATATGAATTAATAATCCCCCTTATAAATACCAGTCTGAAATATGGCTCATAGCGTATATAGAAAATGTGTCCATATAGTTTAACATTTATAACAACATGAGATAAGATGTCAAACTAATTCAATGAATTAATGATCACTTGCAAATGAAATTTAGTTTATGGACCTGTTCAAGATACATGGGAAATATCATTTAAGGACTAAAATTAATTTCTGAATTAGCATAAGAGTAGAAAGTAGGAATTTTGATTTGAGTCAAAAGCATAAATCAAGAATAAAACAACTAAATCTTTATTGTAGCGATGTATTCCTCACATCTAAGATGTAATAGTGCGTGTTTCAGCCATTAAGCACCCATCTATGATAAAATAATGTTAACCAAAATTGTTATATTTTCCATTTCTAAAAATGTTTATTTGTCGATGCCATATTTCCCCCTCAAGTTTAATGATAACACATATCAAACCAGACTTTTTAACAGGTTCAGAATCCACAGAATAATTCTTTACAAGCCATAAACATTACAGAGGAAAGGCTACCTAGCTGTACAAGTCATAATGGTAATGGTCCAGGAACATACCCCTGAAAGCAGGAAGGTTATTCAGCAAGGGAAGGGGGTGGGGCATGCCAAAATTGGGAGGATTTGTGATGGGAAAATCTGCTTCTTTTCCAGCCTACACACTTTTCTATAAAAGTTCTATTTTGCTCGTCAAAGATGTTGTTCTGCTAATAAATATCAGTGCATGAGCTTTGCACAGTTTTTTAAGAACCTGAATTCCTATATTTTACTTTGGACTTTCCTTCATAGCACAAGAAGTGTATAGCTCTTCTTCTGAAGACAGCTCTTTATCTCAAAAATGAGAGCGCTAATCTCTGCCACCTGTTCACAAATGTGTTAAGTCTGCTTGCTCTAGCCAACTGACCCTGACTTCTATGTCATTCAGGCCCTTCTGGTCCTTCTATTTCTCTGCAAATAAGCTTCTGAAAGTGGCTCCCAGATTTGAACTGAACAGAGCAACGGCAGTTTGTCTTTAAGAACCTAATATTGTTCTTACCAAATGAAAGCATGCAAACATTTTTTTTGCATGCAAAGCAAGTGAATTTGCATTACATTAGAGAGTCATAAATTATATAGTATAGAAATAAAAGAATGTGAATGGGTCATAATGAAAAATGAATCTGTTTCTTTCTATTTAGTAACTTGGCATAGCAGGGTAGTAAATAATTATATTTGAAGAAAGAAAGAAATGATAAATTGACAGTTGTAACACATTAGGTCTTTCTTTCTTTTAAATATGCTTATCTCCTCTCTATATACTTTATTGAGGACAGGGTGGTTCTTATTCTGATCCCTGCTATAATAATGAGGCATGGGGGTAACCCTGAAGTGCTCAGTGCCACTCCCCACTCAGATGGACTGAGCCCAATTCATTTGGAAGTTGTGTCCAGGAATCAGCATTTCCAAGAGTCCCCCAGCTGATTCTTTGCAGAATAAACAAAGACTTGAGAATTAATCACGTCTTAAGGAATGAAAATTATAATGCAAATATATATGTATACTTGAGCTGAACCTTTAGTTTTGAAATTCTCATGAGTTTATGTGTGATGTGTTGAATATTTGAAATACTTTGATAAAACTATAGTTACTATGTGAAATTTTGAGTTAAGAAAACATCTGTTCAGTTCTTACAATAAACTTAGTATGAACTCATTCTTGTAAAACACAATGTCAAAGGGAAGGGGCATAGGGGAGATAGAAGGTAAAGGGGGATACATGGTGACGGAGGGAGAATTGCCTTGGGGCGGCGAACAGACAGTATAATATACAGATGATGTGTTATAGAATTGTATGCCTGAAACCTGTATGATTTTATTAACCAATGTCACCCCGATAAATTCAGTTAAAAAACACAATATGGATTAAATAGGTGCTAATAAAATCCCTTCTATAAATATGAGGAAATGAACCTCTAACAGACAGCCTTTACTCTGGCTGCTAGTTCCCTGTGGTGGGAAATGGCGATCTTCCTACTGTTGTTCCTTCTCAGCCTTATAGAAGTTTTCTGCTGGAATGTCCAATGCTCAGAAATAAACCTCTTAACGCACCCCCACCCCATCAAAACAATATACCCACAACGCTTTGACTACTCTCTCCTACGCAATTTTTCTTCAGCCTTTATCTCTCTCTATACCTGCCTGAATGTGATCACCTACTTATTTTCAAGCCAAAGACCCAGTCTGTCTTAAGCACCATGGTGTCCTCAACTCCTAGAAGTGGCCTAGGCACTCAGTAAATATATGTTGAATGAATGAATATATTGATCATTATCGATTAATTGGTACATACAAATGATACCTGTACTACCTAGCATATACACATTAATTTCCAAGTCAGTTTAAAAGTGATAAGTGTTGCATATTGCTGGTCAACTGAAAGCAGAGCCTGCTGGATTCTCTGACCTAGTGAAAATGTGAGGCTGAGGCTGAGACAAGCAAGGCAGCGAGGGATCCTTCAGCCCTTCGAGCTTCGTAATTATTTTCCATGTCAACAACTCCCTGCAAGTCTGTTGCTGGCTTCCTACTAGCTGAGCAAATGTTTGTTATCTTCAGTTTGCAGGTTTAATTTATGCCATATCTATTTCTAAAACGGATGATACCTTTTCTTGGTCATTTTAATATTTATTTCCCTTTTGGATTTAATTCATTCATGCATTCTTTGCAATTATCTATTACAAAGCAATCCCATTTTTTAAGAAAATAAAACTAAACTGTAAGATTTATGTTTTGCAGTATTTTACAAGATTATCGAACTTTTATCATTTATAATACTTCAAAATTAAACCTCTGTGTTGTTTTTTATATTTTGATGGTTTTGGCTAAGATGTGTTTGTTTTTCTCCCAATCAAAGGAGTATTTTCATGAGTTAACATAGTTTGATTCTGAGATTGAATGACATGAGAATAACAACCATAGGCATATCCATTTATATACATGATCACTCTCATCTTGATCCTCCCACAATTTCATGCCATACAAATACATGTATTGCTATCTGTACTTTTGTACTTGAGGAAACCAAGGCTCAGAGAGACTCAGTAACTTCCCTTGGTTCACCCAAGTGGTTAGACACAGGTCTGGGGCCCAAACCATATCCTTTTATATGAGGTTATTTGGACAAAATTAGCTCAGGAAGCAGTAGAATTGCTATTTTAGATACTATTTCTTTTTACTTCAAACTGTCAAACATTATACTGCTACATTCATAAAGCCACCTTTTGTGTGCAGAATTTGATGGTGAGCTGTGATTTCCAGCTTCTACGTACGATTTGCTCATGTAAAGAAATGGCGGTACTGGTGGGAAGCTGCCTACACAGAAGCAGGGGATACCAGAGGTCTAGTGTCCTCTCCAGTGGTCCAGTCTGCCCTCTCACCTCCAATGCCACAGCCAAGTGGCCAGGAGCAGCTTGGGTCCCTGAACCTTCCGAGCATCCACTCAAGTCAGCCCTGGTAGCAGTGAGCAGATGACTGATGACTTATGACAAATGATAGCTCTTGTACAGCAGCTGTCTCAGGCCTGGTCCTACATCAATGTACAGGTTCTCCACTGTCCTCCAGGGCTCTTGGACCTGCAGGAGGCATGGCCCGTACAGAGCACCCATGAGGCTATTAACAATACACTTTGACACTCCTCAGTCACAACCTCTTTTAGCCTGTAAGCTGACCATTCATGTTCTAGAGGTGAGTCTTCAAATTCTTGATTTCAGAATCACATTACCGATAAAAACTGCCAATGGCTGCACTCTCTAAACCCAAACCTGTCTCGTGAAGAAGGGAAGTAGGCAAAGTAAAACGACATGACAGCACTGACAGGCTGGCGTTGGATGATGGGAGCGTTGTTGAGGAAATCGGTCATTAAGTGGTATGCAGACACAGGTATTACACTTGCCTGCAGCAGTGGGGAAACCTGTGCTGCAGATGCTCTGGTCTGTGGGGTCTGCTTCCCCTTCTCTCTCTGGCACACTCATGTTTCCATTGCACATTGTCACGCTGCAGTTCTGAACCTTCATTTTGGTCAAAGTGAGGCTCTCAGAATTGTCCTCCTTCATCATAATTGCTCTGGACATCTGTGACATTCTGGACAAAGTCAGTTTCTCCAGCATTTTTTCTTGTTAGGATGACATGGTTCCAATTCCTGGGAAAGATGTAAATGCTTATTTATGGTCTTCTGAGCCCAGTGTAATGCTGAGGACTCATTGTCAACTAGAACATGATGGTGAAAGAAAATTCTACAACTAAAGAAAAGTGTATTTTCTTTGAATCAGCAAATGCATACACCCACTCATGAACTTTTGGAGCATATTCTGAGAAGAGATTGTGTGAGAATTTTTTTTCTTGAAATTGCCCACAATAAAATAGGTCTTATTAGTATGGGTGGTTCTTGAGCAGAGTGGTAGAAAGCATGAATTCCAGAACTTCCCCCTTTAACCTTTAACTCCTTGTCTTTCTTCTTTCTCCTAGTTCTCTGTGTCTCTTGGCAATAACTGTGCCCAGCCAAGAGCAATTAAAACCTGGTAACAATGGATAAAAAGGAGAGTAAACAATGCTCCTTTTAGAAGGCCTTATCTCATTCAGTGCTATGAGTAATGCTAAAATATGCAAATGTATTTTGCACAAATGTTTCCACAGGGAAACACTATGAACTTATAATTTTATCAAGAACATGCTAATTAAAAAGTATGATATACCATTCAAATATTTAATAATTCTATTATATTTTTTCTTAATGCCAGCACATAGCAAGTGTGACATCCACAGAGGTAGGCCTTATTTTAAGATTCCTGTCCCCTGCCTGGGACCATTGGTTATTAACTTCTGATTAATGGTATACTAATAAAAATTTCCTAATGCTCAGTAAATGCTTATAATAAGAGGACTTTTATACACACCCTAAAAAGATCATATCATCACCTAAAAGGTCAGCAGGTCACAGATACAGAAAACATTTTGAAGGTTACGAAATGGAAGGGGGTTTGGGAGATTGGCAAAAAAGGTGAAGGGGATAAGAAATACAAATTGGTAGTTACAGATAGTCATGGGATGTAAAGCACAGCATAGGGTATAGAGTAGCCAAAGAACATATATGCACGACCCATGGACATGAACATTGGTGTGTGGATGGCCTGAGGGTGTGGGGGGTGCTGCATGAAGGGAGGCAAAGGGGAAAAAACTGGGACAAGTGTATTAGCATAAACAATAAAATATAATTTTTTAAGAAGTCAGCAGGTCCTTTCATCCCTCATCATTAGGTATTTTTAGAGGCTTAGAATCAAGAACTGATGATAAAATAGCATCTCTCACTCTATCAGTGACATAAAACATATATTTAACTATAAAATATCTGGATATACAATTAACCCTTGCACGATACAGGTTGAACTCTGCAGGTCCACTTATATGTAGATTTTTTTCATCTTATAAACAGTCAACATAAAGTTATGGTGTTGATACATATAGTACTGTAAATGTATTTTCTCTTATAATTTTCTGAATGATATTTCTTTCTCTAGCTTACTTCATTGTAAGCATATAGTATATGAGGTCTGTACAGAAGGCATCCAGCCATGTAATATGAAAAATAGAGACATTTATTGAAGAAGATACGAGATACAGGAAACATTGTACACAGGACAATGATGCCTAAGTGCCTTTCAAATTAGGCACCTTGGGACCTCACACAGTTCTCCCAATCACCATCAGCTGCCCCATCGTATTTTCCTGAATCTCATTGACAGTCTGAACTCTCTTCCCTTTCAAAGGTGATTTTAGTTTTGGGAAAACCTGGAAGACACCTGGAGCCAGATCTGGGCTGTGTGAGGGTTGGGTCACCTGGGTGATTTGATGTTTTGCCAAAAAACTCTGCATGACATGTGATGCAAGAGTGGGCGTGTTGTCATGATGAAGCTCCAATCACCAGTTGCCCATAGCTGCAGCCTTCTGAATCATCTGAATAATTTCCACGGAGGAATACTCAAGCTTAATGCAAAACTTAATGCAGATTCATTGCTCTTCTCGCTCAGTCATTTGGAATGTGATAGCCACACAGTATACATGGTCGCTCAGCATTATCTACTGCCCCTACTGATGAGTACAATGAAGGCATCACTGTTCATGCATGTGTATTCCAGTCCACCCTCCTTGGCTGCCAGGTTACATCAAAGTCATGCAAACTGTTCTCTAATTATACTAACAGTGGCTGGACTTTTTCCGGACAGACTTCATGTAACACATGAAAGATACAAAAATATGTGCAAATTGACTATTTGTGTTATCAGGAAGGCTTCCAGTCAACAGTAGGCTATCAATAGTTAAATTGTGGGAAGCAGAAGTTGCACAGGGATTTTTGACTGTATGGGGAGTTAATGCCCCTAATCTACGTGTTGTTCAATGGTCAGTTGTAATGACTGTTTTCTTGCTCTTAGACTTGTAAGTTTTTGGCAATATTATTAAAACCTCCAGAAGTAGGAAGAATTCACAGCAGGATCTCAAGGAATATTATACTTAAAATATGTTCTTGGAAAATATGAATTTGAGATAATATTCAGTGTGATGTTGGCATGTGATCAATTGGATACAATGAGCCTAATTATGCAAAGCAGTTATTTTGGACTTACCCTTCATCTGAACACTATCTAAATCAGGATTGAATTAATTACTAGCAAAGGGAAAGGTAGGGAATGTGTCTGCCCTATTCATTCCCTTTCCTCACAACAGTCAGTGATTTTTATTAACACTGAATGCAGAAGAATTCTTGGCACTGCTCCAATCATTCAGAAATCCTCCGTTTTCAGCTTATTTAAAGTGGCCTGGGTAAAATATATCAGTAAAACATTTATCTATTGGAAATTTCAAAGCTTTTGAGTGGCTTTTTTTTTAAAATATACTAGACAAGAATATTAAAGTCCTTTTGGTTACGTGATCCTGAAGAAGCAGCCTAATCATTGAGCATTGAAGCTATTGACTTTAAATTGTCCCCAGTAAGGACTTGAGCCAGCCAGATAGATGTTAAGCTGGCCACAAAGACCACCAAAATTAAGGAATTCCAACACCCTGTTGCTCTAGGCTGGAACTGAGAGCTCAGAGTTGGGATTGTTTAAAGGCAGTTGACTATTAAGTCCTAGCATGCCATGTGGGTATTAGCTGTGGAGATTTAGCCTAAGGGTCTTTCCTAAAATCAGCTGCAGCCTGATTTGGTTCTTGTGTGTTCCCTACTCACTATCATGAGATAACCATTTCTCCTTGATGACCCATGTTCGTCATTGTCGCTAGGTGTCCTGTATGCCATCTGCCTCAATGGAGATGGTTGTCCTTGCTTTCTGTTCCTGTGATTCTGACTGTACCACCAACGAAATACTGGCTCTCAATTAACATGTTCTTTTCCTTGTGTCAACTCAACCTCTTAGACCCATAAAACTTTATTTCCCAATGTGCAGAAGTTCTCTGGTTCACAGCATTGCTTCAAAGTCACACCTCTTCCCATACAATGCAACAAAATGAAACATACAATTTACAGCCACTATAAGGTGAGTGATGTATAGCCTCAGTTCATAAATTAGACCATTACTGACAACCATTTGTACCTTCTTCAGAGAAAGGTACACTAGCTGCAGATGCTTCGATTTGGAGGCTCAGAGTAAAGCAAAATATAACTTAAACATTTTTAAAAAATCCAGTTCTCTCAGGGACTTAGGCTGTTGTAAGTCTGAACATTTTGGTTCATTCATTGTCCAGGGAAAAACTGCTGATGGGAACAAATTCTGGTTCGCTTTTCAGAAACAGCAAAAAATATTGTTTGCCATGGCTTGTTCATTGGCTTGTGACTAATAATTTCTGTTGTGAAATTTAAGATGCAAGGACGATGGGGTGGTAAGAGATTTTCAGGTTTGACTGCCTGCCTGTCCCCATTAGCAAGGAAGCCCAGTGACATCCATTAGACTGAGACAGAGTGTTTCAGTGCCCCTGTTCAGTGTGGATTTTCCTCAGAATCATTGTCACCCTTGCAGGGTGGTCAGGTTTGGGAGCAAAGCCAAGCAGCTGGGTGACACCAGTAAGCTAACTAGCTTGGTATATTTCTACCATTTCATGTCATTCATTTGATTTTCTGCAAATTTCAACATTTTTGTCAAGAAATAAAATATGTCTTTGGTAAAACAAGTTCTGTTTGAATGCTGGTTGGTCGGGTCTTCATGTCTCCTGTTCTTTTATTCCAGCTGGGTCCCGGGCCTCGTACAGCAGCCAACACGGCCACCTGGGCCCAGAGCTGCGGGCCCTGCAGTCCCCAGAGCACCACATAGACCCCATCTATGAAGACCGCGTCTATCAGAAGCCCCCTATGAGGAGTCTCAGTCAGAGCCAGGGGGACCCTCTGCCGTCAGCACACACTGGCACCTACCGCACGAGCACAGGTGTGTATTCCAGACCTCAGTCAGTGGCCTCTGCAAGGTGGGTGGGCATGCTTGGGAGCTTACATCATGCTCCCTCATGAAAGGGGTGTGTGCATGTGTCTGCATGTGTATCCATGTGTCCTCTGTCCTTACAAGCACTATGAACTGTTTCTGCCATTAATCTTTGTGATGATGATGATGATGGTGGAAACCAAACCTGAGTCCAGTTTACCTCCCTGAGTATGCTATAAATAAAAGTACCATGGGGTGTAAGCCTATTTGGTCAAACAGGTGAACTGAAGGAAGCAGGGCTGATCTTTTATTCATCATTAACGTATTTAATGAATACAAGTACTCCAAGAAATCACAGTCCTTACATGGGACATAAAAGGCATATGCCTAATGCTGGTGAGTATTTTTCTAATGATATAGTCTACTTATTTTGCAAGCATGATAGAAAAATATATTTATTACAAAACAGCATACTCTGTAAGGCAAACTGAGAATTTATCATACATACTATTAGGTTGAATCATATTAATTTATTATTTAAAGGTTGGATGTTGGCCATTGCATATGGTTCAGTCAACTGTATAACTCTCCTGAATTCAATATATAAACATACTTTGAATTGAACACCACCAAAGGCCACATGAAGAAGGACATGTGTTTTCCCAGAACATGCAACCATTTGCAAAATAACTGGTCAAATGTCATGATTAAATATACCAGAGAACACTTATCTTAACTATAAAATTGATATAATTAAGATGTTGAGACTTGCACTTATTATAAAGCCTCACATTGCTAAGTAATCTTAGAAAATATTCTGTAGCTGATTTGCAGAGAGTCGCTCTCTCTCCTTTCTTCCTAAAGATGCACATTACCCTGGTCGGGGTGGAGGCGTGGGAAAGCGGGAAAGCGGAAGCTCTGGTCTGGAACGTCAGACTGTTGTAACTTCTAGTTACCACGAAGTAGAGCATAGCAATTTTGTTAAACTGCATTATGATGCTAAATTACATGTTTTGAAATCCAGTCAAGCTAAGTTGCTTTTATAGTTGATTATTGATGTTTACATTTCAGTATTTCACTGCATCATAGGAAAAAAGGCACAACATGCTCTTTATTTTATTTTTGACATCATTAATGTCATCCAATGTTAATAATACATATCTTGGTTTAGATGAAAAAGAATACCCATTTATTCTTCTGTCAGAATCTGTCTCACCTTCAGCCTACTAAATCCATACCTGTTTGAGGTTAGGCTATTTTGACATTTAGTTTGTTGCCTGGTATTAACTTAGGTAATTTTTATTTTGATGCATCCCTTATAAAAGATGGAGATAACAACCTCAGTTATGTTCAATATCTCATTTGAATAAAAACTGACAACAAAAGTGATTATGTTCATTCTCTGTTCCATATTCATATGCTCTTAGAATGATCTCATTAATAAACTTCACAGAGGGGGGTAAATGAAAAAGTAGCTACAATAAGAAATAAATACTTCATTCATCTATGTCAGATTAAAGACAGGAGAAGACTCTTGCTCTTTAAAAAATAAACAAAACTGGAGAGTTTTTCTAAGCCAGGGTCGGCCTACTGGCTTGTGAGCCAAATCCACCTGGCTACCTGTTTTGCTGGCACTCATGAGCTAAGCATGATCATTACATTTTTAAGTAGTTTACAATAAAAATATGGAATCTATTTTGTGATATGTAAAATTTATGTGAAATCCAAATTTCAGTGTTCATAAATGAAGTTACTGGCACACGGCTATGCCCATTCATTTAGTATCAGCTATAGCTGCTTTCCCCCTGCAGCGGCCACATTGAGTACTTGTGACAGGCACCAGGTGGTAAAGCTGAGAAAATTTACTTCCTGGCCCTTTGCAGAACAGCGTGCCAACCCTCGCTCTCAGCCATCAAAGGAGAGCCACACAGAATGAAGGAACAAGTGTTCTCTCGTCCCTCCCATGAGGGAAGGCAGCAGTGTCCTCTAAGTGCTTCGAGGGGAAAACCTGTTTGCCTGGGCTTTTCCCAGTAACAGTAATTTCTGCCCTGGCACACATCTGCTGAGGTTTTGACATCCAGATGTCAAAGATTCTATCCCAGCCTGCACCTTGGAACTTGAGACACTTTTGAGGAAATATGCTGACTTAATGCAACAGTAGGGAAGTTTCCAGAATTGCATGGGTGGTCTCTTGGGATGACAGGTGGGGAGGATCACTTTACTGCAACTCTTAAGCATGAAGCCACAAACTCTCCAAAATAAGCTGCAAGCTCTCACCCACCTTTTATACTTTCTCAGTTAACTCTGCAACTCTGTTAACTACAGAACTCACATGTTTGAGAAAATGCCTGTAGTGTGGGTATACACTTCTAGACATAAATTATATACATACAATGCAGTATTAGTAAGTTATACCTAGTAGAAGTCAAAATTAATAAAGAAACCTTGTAGGATTGCTTTCCCATGTGCAGGAGCACATCTTTTGTGCACCTCCCACCTGAGAGACACTGCTAAGATCTTTAAGAGGGCCAGAGCAAATGCCCTGAATCTTTGGGGAAAAATGCCATGTTCTATGGAGTGTGTCAGACTTGAAGTGTTGAGGAGCCAATGCCTTTTGGCTCAGATTAGTGGCTGAGTGACTCAAACAACCAGTCTTATCTCTCTGCTCTTAAGTATCAGGCCACTGGCTGGAGTTCCTCCAGTTTAATTCCTAATGCATTTCCAGATGATACTTCTGGGAGAGCAGGGCAGGGCAATTAAAGGCCAGCTGCCCATCTTTGAGGAGTCAGCACCTGGGAATGAAGACAAGTGTGCTTGCCTAAACAGTTAGGGAATTACTAGATGGTACCACAGTATCAAAGCAGGTGAGAAAGGATGACAAATGTGTAGAGGACATCACTACTTCCAGGTACTGTTCTAAATGCTTTGAATGTGTTTAGGAGTCCCTGGAACCACCGTCTGAAGGAGGCACTGCTATGGTGCTCACTGTACAGATCAGAACGCTAAGACACAGAGATGTTGATTTATTTGCCCAAGGTCGTACAGGTTGTATAGATCCAGTTTTTAAACTTTCACACCCAGGCAGTCTTGCCTTAGAACCTGGCCTCTTAACAGTTATCTTGGTTGGCTGACCCTGCATTTGTAAAAATCATCATTTCAAAACAAAATAAATATAGATTCATTTTCATCTAGAGCTTCAGGAGTTTTTATATCCTGTTATTCAAATATCTGTGAAAGATGTCATCTGCTAGATGCACTGGCAGATTCAAAGAAGCTTAACTCTACTCCTTGTCCTTGAGCCTGTTCACTTTTGTATAATAGGAAGTCATAAAAATATGAAAAATTAACTGGTAATAGAAGATAGTATCTTAAGGACCAAATAAATATTCCAGACAAAATAGAAGACAAAGTATTAATAAAAACATGAACCAACACATAGTATCTTTCTTTCCTAGATAACATGTAGCTCCCAGATTGTGCAGCACTATTACCCCCTTCCCCACTTATCCCAAGGCTGCCTTCCTCCATTTTCTGGGCAAGGAGTGGGGGCAGGGAAAAGTGTAGGTTTTTTTGTCCGTGCCCCCCCCCCCTTGGTCACTGAGAGTTGCAGCTGTGCTCCCTACCAGGTTTCAGACATTACTCTTGGCTCTGTGGCCGCTCTCCTCTCCCTGCCTTGCTCAACCCTCAACTGGCCCTGCCTCTGGGCCTCCTTTGCTCCTAACTCCACAGAGGCTTTCCTGAGTAATAGACTATTCTAGAGCAGAGAGGTACGCAAGGGGATGATTGCACAGAGAATACCGGGACACAACATGTAGATGTTGAAGAGGTGTTAAGGCTCCTAAACTTCCCACCAGAGGGGATTTCTCAGCATCGCCCCTTAGGCTCAGCCTCCCAGCATCTTTTTCCTTCCATCCTCTCGGGCTTCCTTCTCATCTCTCCTTTTCAGCTGCCGCTCTAAGCCACTCACCCCTGTGACTTTATTATAAAGGCTAATGCAGATGTCAGACACTAACTCAGATGAGGAGCACAGTCTACCTTTGGGTATTCAGCGAAGGTTCTCTAGGCTTTCCTACATTAAATCTCCCTAACTATCATGATGGAGACCTTACCTATCTGTCATTTATATGCATCTAAAGATTACATGTTAAAGGATCAGATGCGCAAATCCTACTTCTCACCTCTCCTTCACTCCCTTCACTTGTAGATGGTGAAACAGACAAAGCAGTTCAGGAATTACATGAGAAATTAAATAGGATTTTATTTAGCAGCTGGGTGGGCACTGCCACCCCAGACCTAACTCTGACTCTTCAGGTGCAGGCCCCCCAGCCACTGCAAGACAAGAACACAGGCACCTTCTCCACTCAGGCCCAGCATAAGGGAGTGGGCTGTCGGGGTGGCCTGCCTCCCTGGCCCACATGTGCTCTTAGTGGGAGGCAGAGAGAATGTTAAGCAGATGCTCATGTGCCCCAGGACAGAAGTAAGTATCACAGCCCCAGCGATCTGCAACCCAAGAGAAGGGGAAATCCATCTGATTCAGACAAAAACCACTGAATCAACAATGGTCTGGGGTCAACAGAGCTCCCCAGAGAGTGCCATCTCACCAGACACAACAGCCACTCCTTTCTTGTGGGGTCAGTGTATGAGGGGAGAGAGACGGAGAAAGAGAGAAACAGACTGGCTGCCACCCGTGCTCTTTCCCTGGGCAGGGAGACAGAATTGTGTGGACGTGGGTGGCAGCAGGAGAAGCAAGCCAGTGGATAGGACTGTGGTGTGAATACACCCACCTGCTTTTGTGGGGTAACCAGCCTAACATGTTTCACAATGAAAATTTAAAGAGGCACACTTAACTAGAGTGTCTGTTTAAATAAAACATACCTTTCATCTGGGGAAAGGCTTCTCCAAACCAGAGCTGATACAGTGAGTACAGCCAGACAAGGAATATGTGAGCCTCATGGGTTTGCTTATAGTGAAGTCTATTAAGCAGAAACTAAATAACACAAATTTTTATTTCAAACTCAAGCACATCGATGACAGTGAACTTAGAAGTCATTTGATTAACACAAATGCCCGACTCTGACAACCCCCCAAACACATCTTTCTAAACTAGTGAAAATGGCCAATGTCTGCTGAGATGATAGACACGTGAATTTCCTTTTAGATAAATGTGATTCTAAGTGAGTGGAGAAAACAAGCTTTCTGTGATGGAAGTGTCAGTTTGTAATAAAGAATGAATTACCATAGACGCATTGCAAGGAGAAAACATGCTGAATATCTTTATGAGGCTGACAAGTATTGCAAACATAAAAAGAAAGAATGTGGTGAAAATATTTGCGCATGTGGGCAAAGTATTTTTAAAAATCTTAATGTTCTGCAATAACAGCCAGTGCTTAATAAAGTTATAAAAGGATTACATAGAACCTTTGTATTCATAGAATTCTATTACTCTTCTTCAATAACATATAAATAACATTTTCAATTAAAATAATCACTTGAGTCCACAAAAATGTGGATGATTAGCAGTTTATTACTTATGCAATGCTGTTACTTCAAACTGTGAAAACGATTGCTTCCCATTAGAGCAAGTCAAATTAGTTCCTTCATAACTTCTTAGTTAAAATTTTTACCTTTTTTATCTATAAAGACAGGGACACATTATTACCCAATTGGAGATGTTTAATAGGCCCAATGATAAATAGCATCTTAAAGCGAATAAGAACTTCCAGATGCTTACCTCTGTCAATTCACCTAAAATGGTGTAAATAAAAAATCTAATTACAGCTGAGGGAACACAGAGTGTTTGCTAGTAGAAGAGTTCATGGTAAAATTCAAAAACATCAACATCAACTCCAATAATAATGATGCCATTACTACTAAAAATTATGCATTAAATGCCACTCCCCACAAACATAATAATATCTGATGTTAAAAGATTACTTTAAATGTACCCTGAATATTTTTCCATTGAGTTTAGCATGGAGCAACCTGTGCAGAGTGCAGAAAATTGGAAAACCTTTAAATTTGGGTTCTAAATGATAATACTGTTGAAAATACAGTGGATTGGGTGATAAAGGTTCCTCATTCCTAAAGTAATAGAATTGAACTCTCTTGAAGAGTGTGTGAGGCCATGTTCTTGGATCCACTGTTGCCTAGGCCATCTTTATTTTCTGGGCTTGCAAATGGAATGCATATTATTTAATTAGTTTATCGCATGCTTAATTTTATTTATATAATGTGTAAATATTTGTTTATGTTTTCATATTTCTGTATATACAAATATACCTAAAAACAAAGATAATAATACAAAACAAATTTCTTTTTCCTTTTGTTGAACCCTACTTTATATCCTCCCTAGTTTTCTAAATGTGCCATTCTTGTATCTTATTCTGTTCTTTTTCTCGCTGTCAGTAAATAATGCATGTAACCATCTATCATCATCAAAGTACCTGGAGAATGTTTGATTTTATTAAAAAGGATCCCTCTTCCCTCTTTCAAATATAACCCATAAAACATCTTTTTTTTTTCTTTACACACCAGACCTTTATTTGTGTAGCTCTATAGAAAACAGATAATATCATGAACAACATAGATATGAGGTGAAGTATCAAGTCACCTGCTGAAGAGGCTACTTCTAAAATCTACTCAAAGGGACCAGTATTATGGTTCATTGAGTTCTAAGAGCTTATTGAGGGAGAAGGGGCTGTTTGCAGGGCAGGTGAGAAGAGGAGAGTTTAACAGAGCTGATGAAGCACCTTCCACTTCAAATGTTTGCCACAAGAAGTTTCAGTTGAATAGTGTAATCCTACAAGGCGGCAATTTGGTCAACTGAGCTCTAAAACTCAACTAAGAGAAAAATTTATAACAGAACAGGAACTAAGGGAAATACTGTATTAAATGAAAGTCTTCTAATAGTCTGAACAACATTCACTTACCCATAATAATAGGGAGCCATGGTTTGCATAAGCCACACATCAGGGTCTACATGGGCAGGGCAAAAAGGGAGAATTTAGTCTTCATGTGTTCAAGTCATTTTTTTATGTCATGCTTAAAATTATAAGATATTACATTGGAACATTACTGATGGTTAGTTTGAGATGTTAGATTCTCACACATTTTTTTTCCCCGTATAATCATGTAATCTGTTCTTAATGTAGTATATTTTTCTCCTCATTTGTATTGGTATTTTACATTATTTTCATTGTACTAATAAGCCTCTAATTTATTTCAAGATGGAATTCCCAACTTAAGTTCTGACTTCATATTTTGAAATTCTCATCAGCTATTGTATTTATTGTGACCTAACAAACATTTAACCTATGGATTCAGGAATGGTACTTCTAAAGGGTCATTTTTCAAGTGCGACAGATGTGATTGTGATTTTTTAATATGATCTTTCTCAAAGTTGTTAATTGATCTTAGATTTAATAGCTCACCCTCGTTTTTTTTTTTTTAATGTGGTGATATCATTGATTAAACTAAGACTCAAAACACCTTAAAATAAAATGAAGATAACTATATATTTTTTCATCCATTGATTTTCATAGAAATGAACAGTTAGATTATTTGGCATAATGATTTTTTTCTGCTTATCAACAATTTCAATTTAATGTGAAATAGTATAGTTAACATACCAATTTATAGTACATTGTTCTATGTAATAGGTTACTAATTTGTATTATAAATCCATCTCTTCTCTATACTTTTAGTAGAGATTTCACTTAATTTTAGGCCTCTGATAATTTTCTAACTTTTTCACCATGTTAGGTAATTCAGTAATATGTATCCCTGAACATTAAAAACTCGATCCAGTTTGCAGTGATGGTCATAAGCATAAATAAACTCGGGAAGCAAAGTGCAAGGGCTTGAATTCCTTCTCTGCTAGATGTCAGGCAGACTTGGGAAAGTTACATAATCACTGTGTGCTTCAGTTTCCGATCACAAAGTGAAAATGAAGTGTTTCCTCTCTTGTAAGATTGTTGGAGCAAATATAAGTCCATACAAATAAAGCACTTACAAGAGCTATAAAGGCTGATACCCGGTATGAAGGGCCTTTCACCCCAATGTGACATTGCCCCTCTTCCTCTCTTTATCCTTTTTTTTCATTTTAAATATTTTTAAAAATATTTAAGTTAGAGTTGACATACAATATTGTATTAATTTCAGGTGTATAACCCAATGATTTGACATTATATAGCTTACTAAACGATCACCCCAATAAATCTAGTACCCACCTGGCACCATACATAGTTACTACAGTATTACCGACTATATTCCCTAATGATGTGCTTTGCATCCCAGTGACTACTCTGTAACTACCAATTTGTACTTCTTAATCCCTTTACCTTTTTAACCCATGCCTCGAACCCATCTTCCATCTGACGGCTGTCAAAATGTTCTCTGTATCTATGAGTCTGTTTCTTTCCTGCTTGCTTATTTTGTTTTTATTTTTAGATTCCACATAGAAATGAAATCATATGACATTTGTCTTCCTGTCTGACTTATTTCACTCAGCTCAATACCCTCTAGATCCATCCATGTTGTTACTGATGGCAAGATTTCATTCTTTTTTATGACTGAGTTATATTCCATTGTATATATGCACCACTTCTTCATCCACTCATCTGTTGATGGACACTTAGGTTGCTTCCATATCTTGGCTATTGTAAGTAATGCTGCAATGAACATAGGGTTGTATATGCTTTTTCGATTTAGTGGTTTTGATTTCTTTACATAAATACCCAGAAGTGGGATTATTGGGTCCTTCTTTGTATATAGTTATATAGCCTTTGTTTTAAAGTCTGTTTTGTCTGGTATAAGCATTGCTGCTCCAGCTTTAGTTTGTTTGCTTGTTTATATTTTCTTGACACATGTTTTTTCTATCCCTTTACTTTCAGTTTGTCTGTGTGTTTTTGTCTGAAATGAGCCCCTCCCTTGTAGACAGCATATGTAAGGGTCTTGTTTTGTTATTCACTCAGCCTCCATGTGTCTTTCTTTCTTTCCTTTCTTTTTGCAGCCACTTGTAATCTGTTATTCAGATAAGGATCATTGTTAAGACAATTATATTCACATGGACTCTAAGCACCCTACAGATTACTTATTAAATACATCAAACAACCTTAGTCTCTCCAATGATGAGACAAACTGGTACAGGGTGATTCCTGATGTAACAGAGAAGTATGCAGCATCATCTATATAGTTGTTTTGCCAAAATGTTTTAACTTCGATTATGAGGAAACAATCAGACAAAATTGCATTTAATCCATTTTCATTTAAAGTAATTGTTGATATCCCTTGCCTGGTAGCTCAGTTGGTTAGAGTGTTGTTCTGTACACCAAAAAGTAGTGGGTTCAATTTCTGATCAGGGCACATAACTAGGTTGCAGGTTTGGTCCCTGGTTGGCACCTGTGTGGGAGGCAACCAAATTGATGTCTCTCCCCACTCCCTTCCTCTCTCTCTAAAATCAATAAACACAACCTTAGGTGAGGATTAAAGAAAATAAAAACTAAAATAATTGTTGATATGTATCTACTTATTTTCATTTTGTTATTCATATTTTTGACCTTTTTTTCTTCTTCTTGATAAATAAGTCCCTTTAACATTTCTTATTATACTGGTTTGGTGGTGGTGAACTCCTTTAGCTTTTTCTTGTCCGAGAAGCTTTTTTTCGGTCCTTCAATTCTAAATGATAGCTTAGCTGGATAGAGTAATCTTGGTTGTAGCACCTTGCTTTTTATCACTTTGAAAACTTCATGCCAGCTCCTTCCGGCCTGCAAAGTTTCTATTGAGAAATCAGCTGACACTCTTTTGGGAGCTCACTTGTTATGTATGACTAACTTCTTTTCAGATCCTCTCTTTGTTTTTAAAGTTTGACATTTTAATTATGACGTATCTTGGTGTGGGCCTCTTTTGGTTCATCTCTTTTTTGACTCTCTGCTTCCTGGACTTGTATGTCTATTTCCTTCACCCACTAAGGCAAGTTTTCCATCATTACTTTTTCACATAGGTTTTCAATTTCTTGCTCTCTCTACTCTCCTTCTGGCAACCCTATGAGGTGAATATTGATATACTTGAAGTTGCCCCAGAGTCTCCTCTTACTTTCCTCATTTTTTGGATCCTTCTTGCTCTTTGCTGTTCTGATTGGGTGGTTTCTGCTTTTTCATCTTTCAAAGCTCTGATTTGTTCATCTGCTTCATCTACTGCAATGTTGATTCCCAGTAATGTACTCTTCGTTTTCGGTAGTGTATTCTTCATTTCTGACTGGTTCTTTTTTATGTTTTTTTTATCTCTATTTTTGTTTCCTATCACTTTGTTGAAGTTCTCACTAAATTTATCTACTCTTCACCTAAGGTCATTGAACATCCTTGTAACAAGTGTTTTGAACTCTGGATTTAGTAGCTAGCTTGTCCCATTTTGTTCAGTGCTTTTTCTGGAATTTTGTTCTTTGTCATTTGGGACATGTTTCTTTGTCTCATTTTGGCAAATGTGTTTGTTTCTCTGTATTAGGTAGAGCTGCTACATCCCCTGGTCTTGATAGAATGGCCTCCTGTAGGGTTCAGTGGCATAGCCTCCTTGATCACTCAAGCAGGGAACTTCAGGTGTGCCCCCCCATGTGGGCTGTGTCCACTCTACTATTGTAGTTGAGCCTTGATTCCTGTTCGCACCTCAATGGAAGGGATTTACTCCTGGCTGATTGGCTTCAAGGATGGGCTGTGACCACCATGGAGAATCAGCTGTGCAGGGGCCAACTTTATGGAGCAGGACTTACTTCAGCAAGGCTGTGGTTCCTGCTGAGTCCATACCTTGAGTGTGTCCCTTATAGAGGAGGTTGGGTGGTACTTCAACGTGGTGTGAAGCTGTCTACTGTCACCCCTATTCTAATATCAGCTGATTGTAAATGGTAATAATTTTAACAGCTCAGTTATTTGTTTAACATTTTCTACATATTATATATTTAATGCTCTTCATGCATTTAAAGCAAACAACAGTCCCATGCTACCGTTTTGTTTTCTTCACTTTACAGTCAGGAAACTGGAGCTTAAAGAGCTGTGTAACTTGTACAACACCAAGAACTGACCAAAAAGCTGGATGTGAACCCAATTCTCTCGCTTCAGCAGCCAAGCGCTGAATTAGTTCCATGATATTTTCCCCCAAAAAAGGCTAAATTAAAATACAAATATGAGCCTAATGATATTCATAAATTTTCTTTTACTTTTCCTTCCTCCTCATATCTGAGATGCTGCCTTCCTCTTTCTGCTTAATTAACTGCATTTCACACACTAACTTCACATTTTGACCCAATCTGCCTTCTCGTCTTCATTATTTTTTGTCCACTCCTGGGAGTGTTTTTCTTAAACTGTTCTCATTATATTATTCATTAATTCATGGTTCTTTGAAAGGTTTTTGGTGTGGCTAGTCAGGTTTTTCACTTTACATATACTGTTTTCTTTTTTTAACAATTATGTTTCTTTAGATTTCAATATTATTTTCTGAACTGTGCCATTTTATTTTCCTTCCTGTTAATTCTTGTAATTATTATATTAGTAATTAATAATTTGGCATAGATTTCTTTTCTGATACCAGTAACTATTTGAAGCAGGTTTACATGTAGATACTTAGCTTCCTGCATGAAAAAAAGAAAAATGCACTTATCTGAAAAAATGGCAGGTATGCTTAGGTTTTCTCTTTTTCCCTCGATTTGCTGGCTAGCTTATCACAACTCTTAGAAAATAATTTTTTATTTATCTTTGTGCATTTGTTCTTCTAAGAACAAGGTTATGCCTGGCCTAAATTTTAAACCCCTTTCACCATAATATAAAGCACATTGTTTATAAATTTATAAAACATGATTTTAAACGACATGTTTGTAGTATTTTAGAGAAAATATAAATCCTCCAGAAATTGCATGAAGATGTAAAACAGATTTTCTAGTTATAAGCGTAATGTTTATTAGTCTAATCTAATTATTATGAAACTTAATCCATCAGGACAAATTAATCATATCAAAAGAATACTCCTGTGGGAATGTACACATTTTTTGTTTAGAAAGTTTTTCTTAAATATTTTTCTAGTTTTCACCATGTCATGGTGCCTATACCCATAATTTTGATTATTATAAAATTAAAAGCTCATTGGGAATGAGAAGTGCTAACCTCTCAATTAAAAATCAGTTCTCAGTATTAGAAAGTGTTCCTCCATGTCACTTTGATTCTTTTTTTGTCTTTTCAACACCATTTTCCTAACTTCTTTTAACAATTGTTTTCTCAGTGTGACATAATTTCTTTTGTGTTTGATTTGGCATATGTCATTTAAGGTAAGAAAGGAAAAAAATAAGCTCTATTATCATCCACTAAGAAGTTCAGGCAGTCAGCGTTGTGGGGGGTGATTTATAATTGGGACCTAATGCCATGTAGAGCACTCACTGTAGAAATGGGCATACTAGACACTGGCTGTCTTTTGGCTATTTTCTGATATACAAGGCCAGGAAGTAAATATCCTGTCTAAAATTGATCATGGCTAATGAGTGTTGCAGCAGTTAATACCTGGTCACATTCTAGTAATGTGAAGGATGCTGATTTTATTATATAGGTCAACTAAAACCTTAGATGTCAAGTTTTTTGAGACCCAGAAAAATCTCAAAAATTATAACATGAAAAGAACTGAAAAGATTCAAGGCAGGAAACGAGAAATTGAAATTCAGTTCGGCAATAGTTATACTGATTTAAATAACTGCTGTAAAATCTTCTCAAAATAATCTAGACACATGGGAAAGAAGCAAATACTCTGGGAAAGCCAAGTAAGGTCATTATTTTGTCTAGTTTACAGTTGGGCTGGTCTTCACCTTCTCCTGCTTCCTGCCTTTCTCCAGATATATTTGTTATAGCGTTAGTTGAGAAGAGGCCTATGAAAATCTTCTGCAAGTTACTTTACAGGAATGAGTGCAGTCCTGCAATTTACTGCTCTGGGACTAATTAGGGAAACACAGGACACACCTCCCTTCACCTCCATCCCATGCGCACATTCCTCTCTCACTTTTCCTTATTTTTTTAATTCAGCAAAATTAATTATGTTACTAAGTTTCTTTCACACCCTTAGTAAACATCACATGAATGAACACTGTCAGAATTTTCTCAGCATGAATAATATTAACTATCCATGATTCCCTATAAAATATTTGCTATTTATTTTCTGGGTTTTGGTTTCACACAGAGTTCACACATCAGATTAACAAACCTTCTCTTGGATATTGGTAAGCAATAAACAGACAACCGATGCATTTTCCCCCAGAGCTGAAAGTTTTATTTCTCAGATCGCATGCTAATTATCATTTTACTGGACAACATTGAATATATTGGTTCAAATGTGACCAGTTATTTTTTTAATTCTTTCAAACCTTTTTTTTTTTTTTTTTAATGTGTGTAATTTTTCCCCTGCCTAGACCTGGTTAACCGTTTCTGTGAGCAGGTCCTCAATTTTTTACTTTGTCCCTACTTTCCTGTCCTAGCCCCATCTTCCCCTGGTGTCGACTCCGTCCCCTTGCAGCGCACAGGCAGCCAGCATGGCCCACAGACTGCCGCCACGGCCACCTTCCAGCGGGCCAGCTACGCCGCCGGCCCAGCCTCCAATTACGCGGACCCCTACCGACAGCTGCAGTATTGCCCCTCTGTTGAGTCTCCGTACAGCAAATCCGGCCCTACCCTCCCGCCCGAAGGCACCTTGGCCAGATCCCCGTCCATTGATAGCATTCAGAAAGATCCCAGGTGGGTACAAACCTTTTCCTTTTCCCTACCTAATGTCCAAAGAGGTTTTCTAACCAGGCATTGTATGACACATTTTTCCTACATTACGTTATTGCATTCGTGTCATGGGCTGAGTGAGTATTGAAGGGTTGACTTTGGTTGGGTTTTATAACCTTTTGTCTGATTTGGAATGTGGATATTGGTCATGGATCCCTCATATCTTCTGTGGTTCAACAGCAAATAATACAGATGATCTTTTGATCAGAACATAGGTAGGTGCTAGAGGTTTTAGCTATTGGATAAGATCTAGAACAGCTCTCATTAATGTAAAGGAAACTGAAGATTGGGGATGATCTCATTTGACATCAGATATCACGGGCTAGATATTTTACTGTTTCAGTGGATACATGCTTTGTCACTCTGTGTTGTTTCTGTTCTTCAGCATATAAAGTGGTTCATATTCCAGGCTATACTAAAAACTGAAAACTTAGAAAACCCATATTGCCTTTATTTTTCTGTGTTTGAAAGTGAACATGAGGTTAACGTTGCCTGGGCATTGATAAAAACTTGAACATAATGTATTAAAGGAATCGCTACCTTGAGATGCATTTCTTTTGGCTTTCTTTTTTCAACAGTGGTAAGGGATTTAGTGATGCTCCCCTTCTGAAGTTGGAATTGAATTCCTGCAGAATTAAATGATGTTTTATTCATAGCCATTTGATGTATGCTGATAGAATCTCATAAATATATATTTATATATCTGCATCTGTGAATACCATAGATATGTTAGATTTCTGGTATTTCTTTATAGTGGGGCATGCAACTTGACTCTGGTGGCATACTTGAAATTCATCTCTAGGAGCTTTCTCTGAAAGTATACAAGGGCACATGTACTGTGTTGAGGGGTTTGCATAGATTATTTTGTAAAAAGAAATCACTTCTACAAACATAAAGGCAGAATAGGATTATCTTATGATATTCTTTGAGATAGCTACTTTAGCACAGTTCCACTCCCTCTGAGGATTCATGATAAATATATTTGGGAGAACCTCCATTGTGAAAGCAAATTGTAATAAATGTTCACTGTTAACTACTAGAAACAAGAAGTGTACTTCCATTTGCACTGTGCAGCATCCTGCTTACTGAGGTTTTCAATCTCGACAGCACTCTCTATATATAGTCTTGGTCCTGAAATCTGCCCCCATCCTTACATGTTCCAGTCATGTGTGGATAGAATGTTCTTCAGCTAACAGCTCAACAGTCTATTTTTAAATAAATTTTCTTGACATGCAACTGAAAACATATAGAAGCAGAATAATAATAAGCTCTTAAGAAATGTTAAGTGGAATATTGAATTAGCATTGCTTTATTTAACATTGTATATTTAAATTGAGGATAAATATTTTATCTCCAATGGGAAGGTTTTAAATTTTTATATTAGGGGAATTTGGCTTAATAAGAAACCAAATTTATGTTTCTGTAGCTACAGATAAGCTTCTTTATTCTCTACTGCGTGTTAAATGCATTTTATTTTACTAAGTGGCATATCCTTTCCATTTTATATTACTGTCAGTTTTATAGCCTTTTTTCCCCTTACAGTGTATAGTCACGGCTCTTACCTTTTCAAGTTACGGATTATGTCACATATTTATTGAGTACACACTGTCAACCAAAAAAAGAGAAACACCAATAAGATATGTTAGAATGAATAAGAGAATATTGGCCACTAATCTTTTGTTTGTGTAAAATTTCATATACAGATTAGTGTTATATGAGTTATAGATTTACTGGTGTTTTATTTTTTTCACGAATACTAGGCATTGGCCTTAAATATGTGTTTATTCTGAAAAAGAAAATCATGCCACCATTATAAGCCCAGCTACACAAAAACAGACAGGACTAGATCTAGAACCACAACTGGATTGTTGTGACTTAACACAAAAGACACTAATAACCTGGCACATTGCAAAATGGATGGAGTATAAAATACAATAAGGCCTTGCTTTTAGAGTTTTTTGAAGTAAAAAGACTATGTTAAAATGTTCAGATTTAATTGAGAACCATCCAAATGTAAAATTCAAGCCTGAAATCTAATAATATTTTTGTGACAAGATTTTTGCATCATCCTTCAAATAATGAATTTTTATTTTCCCCAAGTGACTATTACTACACCTAATATGTTTAACCTCTAGAGTTCAAAATTATTTATTTTGGCATTATGACTTATGATTTAAACTTTCGGCCTTTAAACTTCTTTCAGCTCTTATACGTATGTTTTTAAAGAGTATTAGTTTTGTTTATCATTGAATACCAGACCATCAAAGCCTCTTTACTATTACAAACATATCTTCATAGCACAATTCTCAAAGCACTTTTAATTACATCTTTGATATAATTCCCTTTGTGGGTAGGGGGTAACTAATATCGCCAAATGTCATGCCTTAAATAAAAGAATAATTGACGTGTGAATGACTTATTGATGATCATAGTGCTGACAAGTGGGTAAGCAGCTAAAAGCCACACTTTTATGACACTGTGGCACATAATTGCATGAACATTTTTATTTTCTATTAAAAAGAAATAGGGAAGTATATATTCACATCTCTTAAGATTTTTTTTTTCAGAGGATAGTAGTACCAGGTATTTGTGCGTAGGAGCTGGGAGGGATGAAAGAAATGCAAATCTTCTAAGTAGATCTCTTCTCCCTGATAATTGCTTATGGGATGTGTGTTCTTTCTTTTATTTTTCTTTTCTAATATCTGCCTTATTTATCTTATTGAAGTCCAGTGTCTTCTCTCTATTAAGAGTCTTAGTATCATTCAGTGAGAAGTTTCCAAAGTATACATTTTAAAATAAGAATTGAAATCAACAGTCCCAGTTCAGTCCTTAGACTTGTTAGCTCTTAATCATCCTCAGCCCTAGCCTACAAAAGGATTGGTTCTGAAGAGCTGGCGTTCTCTAGCTTACTTGGCTCGGTCACACAGATTGTTGCTGCAAAACTTTAGTCTTTTCACTTTTAACTGCCTCCGATCTGTACTCCAACATGGTATGCACAGAAGCTTTTTATACCATATATGGTAAAATCTAATTTCCTTTGTAAAGTCAGCACTTTGAAAATGTTTTTATATATACATATATATGTGTGTGTGTGTGTGTATACATATACATATATATATATATTTTTTTAACTTGACAGCCACATTTACAGAGGAGGTTTTATTTGTTAATTGCATGTTATCTTCCACAAAATGTGAATCTCTTAAGAATGATGTTGGGAGTGATTTTATAGCATTCTTATTTTGAAAATGTGATTAGTGAAATAACTAGAGAAAAATACAGTCAGACTGACATACTTGAGTATACTCAAGTCACTATAATTGTTCTCAATAAAAGAAAAAGAGTTTGGGGAACATTGACTGACATAACCTAATGTGTAGGTTATAGCAGGAATAGCATCTTTTATTCATGTTTGATTAATCCCTTCTCAAGATATTGTAATCCTTAATGTATACTTTCTCAAAAACAATTTTCCAAAAATGCTTAATGAATCTAAACTATCATAAATATGATTTACAGTGGAACTGTCCTTTTGTTATTCAACGTAATAGAGAAATAAATTAAATGTCACGTCTTTACTGCTGAATTTGCACCCAGATTAGCAGCTGCATTTTTAGTTGGCTCTCAAACTTGTATGGCATGTTCTGTTTCAAGCTACAATAATTGACCAATAGTTTTAAAATGTGCATTTTTAAGGAATTATCTAGTGTATTTCTACTATATCTTCTTTGCTACTTTTAAGATATTAATAAAGTTATTTTATTATCAGATGTTATTAAATATTATTAAATAATATTGCTTATAAATATCTTATCATTAGGTAAACCTATGTTAAGAATGTTTCCAAATGTTCTTTCTTCATTGTTTGTCCAATTTAAAAAATCATATATATAGGGTACAGTGAAGTGAGTGTTCAGGAAACAAAATATACTACAAAAAAATGCTTTCTGAAAGGTAAAGATTTGAAAACTATTTTTTAAATCTTTGTTAAAGTTTGAAGTACTATTATTATAAAACTTAAGTAATATGGCTGAAGTGTTTACAATGAAACAATTATAAGATGGTCTTCCCAGTTTAGTTCCCTTGGGTGGTGAATCTCTGGGGAATTAATTTGCTTTTCACTGCAAATGCCCAATAATCATTTATATAACTAGGGAATTGTCAGAGGGGAAAATAAAGCTGCACAAGTTGAAAACCTGCAGAGCATGAAGAGCACTTGGGAATCATTTATTCAGTTAGGCTAAAAGCAAGTCACACAAGTGGCCTTTCATTCCCTGCTTGAATGCCTCTAGCAATGGGCCACTCACCATCTGTGGAAGAATTTTATTAGTTCTTTGAATAACTCAAACCGTGAAAACTAATTTATATTGATACAAAATCTGCATCTCTTGTGTGTTCATTCCCTGGCCTTATTCCTGACCTCCGAAATCACATGAGAAACACCCATCCTTCTTCAAAGGACAGCCTTTGACCACAGATATCAACCCTCCTAGCATCTCCCAGGCCTCCTGCACCCCTGCAATCTGCAGTCCCCTGTGAGTTGTCATTTCTTGGGCTCTTCTCTGGGAGTCCTACAGTGGCCACTCTCCTTCCTGGTTCTGTCTCACACGCCACCATACGCGCTGAAATAGAACACAGATACCTTTGGGCAACCTGGGTTTATAGTAGATTTTCTTGGTAGTTAAGATGAGAAAAATGTTTATAACAATGATGATGATAACAATGATAATTACAATTATTTAAGTAATATGGTTCATGCTCAGCATTGAACTTTTTGTACTCATTATTTTATTTAATCCTCTCTAAACCCCTCTAATGTGACTTCTTATGGTGTCCATTTTACATATGGAACTGAGGCAGAGAGAGTGACAAACTGATCTCAGTCTGTCTGGCTTCTAATCCTGTATTTCTAACTACTGGAAGACTGATGAGTACTAACGCTGCAGTCAAATAAACTGCCAGGTCTTTTCACATTTGACTTCTACAAAGCTCTGAATCAGCTATTGTTACCTTGAATTTTTTATTTTCTTTTTAATTTAATGAGGGACTTTACATTCACTTCTTGTTAGGTGATTCCATTTTTTGATCCTATAGGAATCTTTTCTTGGTCCCAGTTTTATCATCCAGTGCAGGGGTCCCCAGTCCCCAGGCCACAGACTGGTACTAATCTGTGCATGTCAGGTATCAGGCCACACAGCAAAAGGTGAGCTTGAATGTAATGTGCTTGAAGCATCCCCAAACTATCCCCTCACATTGGTCTGTGGAAAAATTGTCTCAGATGATACCCAAAAGGTTGGGGACCGCTGATCCAGTGTGATTATTATACCCACTGGTTCATGTCACTTGAAAATTTGAAAGACATACACGTCTTCAGCGAGGTTTTATCAAAACAAAACCAGAGCTGGTGGCCCGAAGACAGAGCCTTGTAGCTCTCATTCCTCTAGACTCTCGCTCCAGGTCCATCTGAAGGCATCACATATGTTCTAGAGACTTTTCTTTGGAACATTCTAGGGTGGGCGCTGCAGGGGCAGTGACAGCATGAACACAGCTTCATTCTTTAAGGAGCTTGCAGAGCTGTGCAAGAGAGAAAGTCATATTCGTGAATGACTGTGATGCACTGAGTAAATAAGACCAATAGGTAAAGGTAGGAATTGAGTGTTTGGCACAGACTTGGAGGAGTAGATGATATTTACACACGTGAAAAAAAAAAAATGAGAGGGACAGTTTTCTTAGCAGAGAGAACAGTTCAGAGGAAAAGATGGCTGGAAATGCAGGGAGCAGGGCCTGTCTGAATCAGTCACTCATGCCCAGTTCCGCTAGGATGTGAGGCAAACAGAGAGCAGATGTCTCTGAACTTCCCTGTCCACCCACCCCATCTGAACAAAATGTTGGCTTGCACCTCCATGTGTGGATATATTTTTCTTATAAATTATAAACATAGTATACTAATTTCTTAAGACTGCCATCGCAAATTACCACAAACAAAAATTTATTCTCTCATAGTTCTGGAAGCTAGAAGTTCAAAATCAAAATGTTGGTGCAGGTCCACATTGCTTCCAAAGGTTCTAGGCCAGTCTTCCTCTTTGCCTCTTCCAGCCCCCAGCTGCCCTCCCTGGCTGCAAGACTCCAGTCTCTGTCTTTATCTTCACATGGCCTTCTTCTTGTTTCTGTGTCTCTTCTTATACTGACACCATTCATTGTGTTTAGAATCCTTTCTAATCCAATATGGCCTTATCCTACTTATATCTGCAAAGACCCTATTTCAAAATAAGGTCACTTTCTGAGCTTCTGAGTAGCCATGAATTCTGGGGAGACACTGTCCAGCTAACTGCACATGCTTAGGTGTTCTGAGATACAATTTATATTATATAAGAAATGTATACTAAAAATATAACTGAAAATAGAGCATGTTAAAGGTGAAACAACATAATTAAAAGTTTTTATTTTAGTTTCCATTTTTAATCAGAAAAACATTTCTTTCAAAAGAGCAATATAGCTAAACATGTTAGACCTGAGCAGATTGTGATTGTGTCTCCTGGTTGAGATGACTGGTGTTCATCCCTCCAGGCCTAGACAGGTGGGCAAGCTTGGCCATTTCTTGGCTTTTGGACATGGAAGAATTGTTAGTGCTATCTTGTTCATATTGTGAGTGTTAGTTTACAGGTAGATAATATAATCCAAAATTTTGCATAGACCAGGAAACATCAGCAGCGGTAAGGAGCCCTAGGAGGGGTGCCCACATAAGCAAAGGTGTCACTGTCAACCTGCCATGTTGGAGCTTCCAATAAAAGACATGTCATCATCTGAAATGTAGGCCCAGTGAGAGGGCTGGTGCCAACCCATGGAGTGACTGTGACAGTTCTTCATTTATTTTGTTTAGGTAAATAAGTGTGTGGAAGTTCAAATGTTCTCCAGTACCTGATTTTGTGCAGCCCAGCAGTGCATGTTCTCACCCCTGCCCCAAGGAATAGAGAAGGCCTGGGCCATGGAAAACATCCAGTCCATGGGGAAAGGGGTTCTTAGCAAATGACAATTCCAGCCGTGATGCTCCTCTGCTCTGCCCTTAGTGTGCATGTATGAAATGGAAATAATAGAAGTGCCTTCCTCAGAGTTGTTGTGAAGATGCAGTATGTTGAGTCTTTGAACTATTACATTGAATAGGGGAGGGCTCGCTGTTAGCTGAGGTTAGTACCACTGCCTTCCTGCTGCAGCCACCACTCCTGCCATCAGGAGCACCTGTGGACAAAGTCGGGCTGAGAAGGGCATATGGGAGGCAGATACTGATTTTCCTCCTTGCCTATTTATCGGTCTGCCTTCTCAACTCATGTGCTCTGGTTTTATTTTGTTTTATCACTTAAAAAAAAATTCATTCTAAACAGTTTCCATTCTTTAAATCAATATTGCTAGAGTGTGAAAAACTAATAATATACATTCACAAAGATTAGAGAAATATAAGATTTGTTTCCCTTACAGAAATATGGATCTGTCACAGGAGCTGTGCAAACATTGAAAAGTATATTCTGGTTGCTTGTTGTTTGTGTACTTTATAAGCATCCACATAGCTATGCTCAGTGTTTGAAAATTATGTGCTGTTTAAAGAGCTCTGTGTTTCTCCGAAACCTTTAGCAGTTCTTAACTAAAAGGACTTTCTTTGGTTTATGCTCTGTAACTGTGGAAGGCCTATTTCATTTTTAACTTATCTCAATTCATCCTCAGAGCCTTCTTTGCTTATTCCAACACAAGCACAAATCTGAAATACCCTTTGGTCATTTTATGTACAATCCAGTGACAATGTTTTTTGATGGCATCAGACTTTGCACATTTAATGGAGGATAAGAATGGAGCGTTCAAAACTTCTATTGTCTTACGTGGCAGGTGGTAGTTGACAATCATTTTGGAACTAATGGAAATTCATTTTCATTGCATCTTGAGATGTTTTGCACCTAATTGTGGTCATTAATTTGGAGGTATTAACAACTAGAGAGAGAAAATTAGCATTTTATAATATGGAAAAATACATCTTAAACTGAAATTCCCATTGCTTATGTTACATTACAGCTTGAGAAGTCTAGTAACTTAAATCCTTTCATTTACTGAAGATCATGGTCAACTACCTTAACTGGGTTGCTGAACTAAGTGTGTTCTAGAGTCCAGGTAATTCTATTAAAAAGAGTAGAAGTCTGAGGAAGAGGAAGAATAGGAAGAAAAGGAAGAAAGAAAGAGAAGAAGATATCAAGTGAGAAATTCAGTGGGAAAGATTCCTGCAATACAGAATGTGTAATGCATCTTGAGTGAGATGAAACATGTGTCCTCACTTAAAATTTTATACTAGAATGTGGTCCATGAACCACCAGTTTTGGGGCCCTCTTTAGGGATGAAGTCACTACACCAAGAAAACTGATTGTGTTTGATAACCGGGCCATTTGCAGAGAATCCACAAGGTGAGAGCCTTAGTCTACCCTCGGCTACTCTTGACTAAAGGATGCTACAGCATGACTCTGGGGTGGTTCCTGCTGACTTTGAAATTTAGCACAGTGATTGCCAACCTTTTTGAATCCAAACACTAGTTACATTTCAAAAGACATACGGGGTGCCAATATAGAGTAGCCAGTCTTTTACTTTGTAAATGAGCTCTTCCAACCATTTCTTAATACACAGGAAAGGCAGACATGAAATAACCTTGGAATATAGGACAGCCTTTTCAGTTGCATCAAAGGAGCCTTATGAAAAAAGAAAAGTTGGTTTCAGACAGCTTTTGGGAAACCGGTGGCTTAGAAGCCACACTGTGGCAGAAATCACTTATCTGAACAAGTGAGTCATGCAGAATTAGCTTAAGATACTCACATATGTCCCAGTAAATGTGAAAACGAAATTCTGGCTTTTTATCCTATTTACTTTGCCTGATATGCTATTTTAATGTATTTGCTGAATGAATGACTTGAATTATAATTCTTCTTCTTAGTGTTTCCATGTATTTGAAAGCAGTAATAATATTCTAAAATCTCAATCATTTCTTTAAAAAAAAAAAAAAAAAAACAACTCCATATAACTAGCTTACTCTGTGGAATTAACAGTGTAATCAGGTTTGTGGTAGCCAGAATCCTATAACCTTAGTTTCCAGGTATTCACACATTTACGTGGTCCCCTTTCACAATGAATAAGGGCTGGCACTATGACCAACCAAAGACGGCAGAGCTGACAGTGTGTGACTTCATTAGGTGGGAAAGCCAGTTCAGAATCCTAAGGCACTCCAGCAGCCCCATGGAGAGGCCCACATGGCGAGGGACCACCTTCAAAGCAGGTCCCCCAGTGCCAGTCACAGCTTTGGGTCTTCCAGCTTTGATCGCAGACATTGTGGAACAGAGACAAACTGTCCCTGCTGTTCCCTGCCTTAAAAGCCTGCACAAAGGAACTATGAGATTATAAATGATGATGACTGTCTTCAGCTATTGAGTTGTGAGATGGCGCACAGAGATGGTGGTGATGGTTGCACAGCAATGCTAATGAACCGAATGCCAGTGAACTATGCACTTAAAAATGGTTAGAACGGTAAATTTTAAGTCATGCTTATATATGGTGCCACAGTGAAAAGGAAAGCAAAGAAAGGTAAAAGGGAAAGAGCCAGCTAAAGGCTGCTTTGCGCACTACTCTACGGACAAAAGCCAAGGTCAGGTGGAGGGGCAGCAGGTGAGGGTCCCTGGGACAAAGGATGAATGGAAATGGCTCCATGAATCCTGAGCATTGTTACCCTTTGCAAGCAGTGCCTTCTGCTACTTTGTGGGTGGCGCCAGAGCCCATTTTTTAAAGGTCAGCATGAACAGTGTCCTAACCCATGTATTATTTGTCAAATGTATTGCCTAAGTAAGTTCTGTAATTTCTTGCCCATATTTTCTTATGATTAAATAAAAATAATAATATATTACAATAATATATTACCTAATATATTATCTATTAGAAGACTCAGTTAAATAATGAATATGAAATAGCATTTTAAAGTTGATGATACAATGTTATTCTATAGAATATAAATATTCATTAACATTATTTGAGAAATAGTTTCTTATGGTGATCAATTTTAAATATATTCATTCTTTTAGTCAGCAAATGTTTATTGAGTACTCAGAGTTATCAGGCACTGTTCTGGACACTAGAAACTTTTGGATAGGAGAGATGAAATAGGAATATTAACTAGGAAATAAATGAGAAATAATCTCATTTAAAATCATATAGACTTTAAAATAAATCAAATTTAAATTGAAACTATCTACTACAGTTTTATTTAAAATTGCCCTCAGTAACTGATTATACCAGCTACCACATAATTCTGTTTAATAACCTCAGAGGCTCCTGCTGCGCTTTTTGCTTTTAGAGCCAAAGTTCCATCTGTTGACTTCTACAGGGTTATTTCCCCCTCCCACTTAAGATAAAGGCAGCGACTCATCCCTCAGAGGCCCTCAATCAGAAAGCCTTCAACCAACACACAAAAAACAGACAAGAAAAAACACATCCCATTTCTCCTAGGAGCCAACAAAACTCCTATTCCCATCTCTTTGTGACAAAGAAGTCTGCTATATTTCAAGCCAGGCTATTTTATACTGGAAAAGAACTCATTAATATAAGTGGCAATTAACATCTATACTACAGTAAAAGTGCTTCTGACATTAACAAAGAAAATATAAAACGTGGGCTCTTTTAGATAAACTGAAATATTTTTGCAGGGGGCCTTCCAAGATGCTTGCTGTGTTTTGCTTTGGAGATTACTGACACATTAACAGATTTAAATTTAACATAAATCAGCCTGAAAGCAATAGACAATATTGCTAATATCATAAAAGTGGCCATTAGGAACACAGATACTGGACTTGTAGGCTAAGCAGTATTCATGCACGGGTATACACACACACTTACACACAGGTTAGACCTGCTCTATTCAAGTAACCTTGAACTCTTGATGACTACAAATATTCATTTGTATCTATTAGAGAGGAAAAGATTTTGTTTGAGGACCCTGCACCACTGCTGTAATGAAAATGATGGCAAAGTATGCAACATGCACCAGGACCCTTATGCGTGGAATGTGCATATTATCGAAGCCGATACCATCTACCGAAGCGTTTGCATGCAACATGTCCCATTAGCTCATTCCCTGCAATAAGCACTTACAAATTGCAAGGAATAAAAACGCACTTTGGTTGTCTCCGTCAATAGGAGCTTGTTGTAAGTTTCCAGAGGAGTATGAAAGAGACAGGAAGCTGCCACAGCAGTCTCGCCAGGCAGGTCTCATTGAAAATCAGATCATGGTCCTGGATACAAAAGATGCTTTGGGGCCATGGCAGGAACTCAGAGCATGGCGCTGAGAAGTGAGCGTTTGTGACGTGGGGAAATCTCTGCCTCTGCCCCCTGCTTCCCTCTGACCTCCTTCTCCTCACCTTCTTCCTCTCTCTTGATTCTGACTGCCAGGGCTGCTGTTGCCCGGCTTCTGCCCTGCCCTCTCTCTGCATCTCTCCAATCATGTGTCACTATCGTGCCTTGAATTCGCTCTTGCTCAAGAGAGCTGCTAGGGCTGCATTGTGTCTCCCCACATTCATGTGTTCAAGGCCCAGTTTCCAGTACCTCAGAACCTAACTCTGTTTGGAGAGAACATCTTTAAGGAGGTAAGTTCAAACGAGGCCATCAGGGTGAGGCCCTAACCCAATGTGACTGGTGTCCTTAGAAGAGACCATGTTAAGACGCGGGACGAAGGCAGCATCTACAAGCCAAAGAGACAGGTCTCAGGAGAAACTTGACCTGCTGGCACTTCGATCTCAGACTTTGAGCCTCCAGAACTGTAAGGAAATAAATTTCCAGACTCTTGTATTTTGTTACGGAAGCCCTAGCAGACAATACAGGAGGCTATGTTTGGAGCCCTGATTGGGTATTCAGGATAAAACATGCTGAACAGCTCTTGCAGCAGGCTGCCTGCCCCATCTCCACCCCTCTAGGCAGAGCTGCCTTTGTATCAGTGGGAGCCCCAAAGGCATTCAGCTGCTGCAGGGTTCTACAGTAAACTGTGCAGGTGTATCCTCAAAGGGGGGCCTCAGGGGTGTGTTAGCCTCTCTCAGAAGGCCCAGAGTGAGGCAGTTTAGCTGGCCAGGCATTTTGCTCATGTAGATATACCTTTGCTGAAGATGAATTTTGTATAGTGTTTAAAATACAACATGCAAATCAACATATACATTTATCCTGTCTAAATTTGAAAAGATCTGTGACCTATGAGAATGCAGGGTTTTTTGGAGAAGACAATCATGCTAGAAAAAAAACAGAAGGCTGCAGGAAAAGAGGAAGGCCAGGTGTGAAATGAATGACAACATAAAAGAAGCCACAGGTGTGAGTCCCAGGAGCCGAGCAGGGCAGGCGAGGAGAGGGCATTGTGGATGTCACTCGTTTGTAGGGTCGCCAGGGGTGGGAGCTGACTCTAAGGCATGTAACAACAACAGGTTATCGAAAATGAGATTACAAAAAAATAAAGAGTAGTTTTTATTAGTTTCACATGTAAATCATTGAACATGAATAAATAAACCTAATACAGTAAATCATTAGTGCTTTGATAAATTGGATATACCCACTTATGAAAATGGAATGATTTCTACAAAAACAAGAATCACTATCTTTCATTTTATTCCTTTGGTTTTAAAATCACTGGAATACTGTACTCTGTCTACCACATTTTGAATTTTACATCAAAATATATCTTTGTACTTAAAAAATTACAACACTAGAAAGACCAAAACTTAAACTTTCTAGCAGCTTCTCCAGAGCATTGCTAAACAGAGTGTGGTATGGGACATGGGTGCTGGTTAGGAATGCGCTTACTGCCTGAGAATCTGCCCTTTAACATGACGCTAAGAGGACATCTATGCCCATGAAAGTCTTAACAACTAATCTGCAGTCAGAAACTTCTCTCAAGTATGGCCTCTGGTTTATCGAAGAAGTTAAAAATAAACATATATTAATTTGTTGATCATTTTTGACCTTGAAAATGTGATTTTAATATTATTGTAATATTAACAGCATAATAAAGCCCTAAGATCATTTGACTTTTGCAGTCTTAGAGTTTTTTCTTATTTTCCCAAAAATCTGAATTTAGGAAGCCACGTGTTCAATATAATTGTTAATGCAATCACCAAAATTTAGACTTACTTTTTAAAATGTTACAGCATGATTTTTTAAGACAATTCCCTTTTTAATATTTCTCACAGTATATATTATCTTTATTTTTGTAATAATTATAAGATATCTTTATTATTCTTCAACTTTATTTTATTTATGTCATATGATATAGCAATCTTTTCTGTCAAAATATGTACACTGACTTTGTTCATTTAACCACTGCGTGCATAGTGTAGATGGAACACCATTTACTTAATCATTCCTTCATAGATTGTTTTATGTGCTCTTTTCTGGGAACTCTTTTCTTTGATCATTTATTATCCAAGTATTGTAGTTTATATGATGGCGCTATTTTCTTTAGAACTGTCAAAATTTTCAACTTGCCTTCTAGAGATTTCCAGCAATTCCTTCACCTTCCCTGTCCCCAGCCAAACTCTCCTAATGTCTTTATTTTCTCCTACTGAGCCTTTCTCAGCTAACTAAGGTCATCTGAACTAATCATGCCAGAGACAGATTTGCTCAGAACCTTATTCTTCCCACTCTCTTGGCCCTTACCTGCCTGCCCTTGACCTCCATCAGATCCAGTGTAATACTCAGCCACATCCAGTCTTTCCTGATTAGCTTCAGCCCATAGCATCCCCCTCTAGCCTGAGACCCCTCAGTGTAGGCATAAGCACTTTGTGCTATGTTGTCATTCAGTACTGACTTTGTGGGTGCCTTGTGCTTGCTCCTTGCAAATTAGGTGGGTGTTCCTCATCACCTCACCAGCATGGAGATGGATATAAGACCATTCTCTACAGCCAAAGTGCATCCCAAAGGATGCCTCAGACTCACCATACAGCTTGGAGCCTTTAAAAATGCAGAATCTCAGGCCCTGACCCAGACCTGCTGCCCAGAATTGGTATTTTAACAAGAAACCCCCTCGATTCATTTCACATTAGAGCCCCAATCGGCAAGTCAATATTACCCAACCATTTCCTTTTGCATCACTAATAAAAGGCCTTTGTACTTTTTATACAATGTTGTAGAGTTTGCACCCCAAGTGAAGAACCTGGGGTGAAGCTCTCAGGAAGCATGAAGATGTAGAGAAAGAAAATTTTGGGCCAGTGGCTTTCAGGCTGAGGTGGTATGTCCCAAATATGAGAATCACCAAGCATTCCAAGGCAATCAATTTCAAGATGCTCATTTTTGCCATTCTGCCCTCCACCCATTCTTTCTACTTCCTGGCTTTCAATTCTCTTCCTCTTTACAAACAAAGGCCAACCTTTTATTCATCCCAAACCTCACTGCATATTTATGTGAACAAAGTTTTTGAATAGCTGCATCTATAAAAGCCAAATATAGAAATTTTGGTACTGACCTGTCTTATTCAAATAACATTTGTACATGGATACATAAACTAATTTTTAAAGCCCATCCATCTCATCAAGGGATCGATCTTCAATAAAATTACATTTTATATTTCATAGTGGCATATCAAAATGTATGTGGTTTAGTAAACACACCTATGATGACAACTTAATCCAAAAGAAAAAAATAATATCTATAAAGGAGAAAATGATATCTGCATATGAATGGATGAGTTTATATATTGTTTCATCAAATACCGAGGCACTCTCTTTGATCTCCTATATGATTATTTTAAAGAGAAAAATCTATGAAGGTTCCTTCAACAACCAAAATTGCTTCATAGTCTAAATTTTATTGGGTCAAGCTCTAAGCCTTTTATTAAGACTTCAAAGGAAAATAAAACTTCTGAAGAGTTCCATTAGGCTTGACCCATGAGCCAGTTTCTCAGAAGTACGAAAGGAAATGCAGAGTGTAGTTTCTGTTGAACACCAGTTCAGGCAAAAGGGGTTAGTTTTTGCACTTCAGACTTTGATTCCCATTTAAGGCTTTCACTCTTTCAAAAAAAAGGATAACGTGTTAGGTTGAAAGCTGGAAAAATTTAACTTGGCCTTGAGTTTTCTGAGAAATCAGCACCTGTTTTTTTAGCATATTTCAGAAGCAAACTATTTTAGCCACAAAACAAATGGTGTCTTTCAATTAATACACAGCAAATGAGAATGTCTGGACTCCCGTTTAAACAATGGGCCAACTATACTTTTTCCCATCCTGTTACCCTCTCCATGGTCAATGGCACACTGTCCCTCAGTGGCAGGCTGCCCTCAGGCTGAGAAGCCTTGGGTGGTTCATCTTTTCAAGAAAGCTAGGATTATTTCCTGCCAGTAACCTGATGTGCCCCCGACCCTGTTAGGAGAGACACTGTGCAGATTTTTTTTTTTTTATCTTTATAAGAAAAAGAAAAAGGAAATATTCTCAAATACTTCCTAGTTGTTAATGCAAGTGGAGAGCATGCTTTCCACAATCATTGCTATTGATGGGAATGTTTCTTTGCTTATGTTTCAAGGAGAAAAGGAAGAGAGTATCGATTCCTTTCTGATAGATGCCCTTTAAGGTTCCGCTGCTTGGTTTCAACTGGTAACACTTGGAGAATATGTAGGCTGTGACTTAGACAACGTGCTATGGTATGAAGGGAAAATGTTGCATATTGGTGTTCTACAGCAGGATTTCAGTCTGACAGGACTATCACCTGTAAAATAGCATGGGCACTATTCTTCATTGTTTTTTGTTTTTTGTTTTTTGTTTTTTTTGGAGGGGGGGTCATTTTGGTGTTTGACATATGAACATAAGAAAAGGATTCACTGGGCTTGTCCAGAATCCCTTCTGCCCATACCTACAGGTTCAGCCCCCTCCAGGCAGTGAATTCAACCCAGACTATAGTCAGAAAACTTGAAGAAAGTGTCAGTGAGGTTCCAAGAACCCAGCATCAAGTTCGGGCTGGTCTGCCTGTCACCTGGGGCCTGGCCTTTTCTAGACTGCCAGTTACCATCTTGTCCCCTACCTCTAGTGACCAAGTGAGGGCTTCCCTGGGCCCCACCTTCAAAACATAGCACCTCAGTTCAACACCCCTAAGGCAAGGCACTTCCTGTGCTCTGGTGATTTCCATT
Organism: Furipterus horrens; assembly: GCF_987537825.1. Classification (NCBI taxonomy): domain Eukaryota; kingdom Metazoa; phylum Chordata; class Mammalia; order Chiroptera; family Furipteridae; genus Furipterus; species Furipterus horrens. The sequence goes on from NW_028327175.1 coordinate 27,189,420, forward strand.
CTTTCCTGGTGCCTGGAATCCTGTCCTCGGCTAGGACCTTGCTCCTTGCTGGTCAGAATTTCCTGCTGCCATCTGCTTATCTGCTTATGCCCACCTGCCCAGCTTGTGTCCCCAACACCAGGCTCCTCCCATGAGTGCCATATGTGCCTCTATTGGATAATTGTTCTAGGTACCTCGGAAGCATTATATCTTCTCTCTCTCTCATGACCCTAAAGCTGTTCTGCTTCCCTGAGTCTGTGCCCTGTGCAAGCTTCTATTTCCTAAACCAAAAACCTTGACTGAGTCTTCAAGTCCTTCTCATTTTCACAAATCAGGGGATTGTTCATGACTATATCTCTGAAATATGTCACTGTAGCCTTACTCCCCACCCCTGCTTTTCCCTTAATGCAGACCCTTGTCATCACTTACCTCCCACCTGGTCCCACTGACCCCAACTCTCTCAGTCTGGGCATCCTCGTCCCAGCCACCACAAATGCCATCTCCACAACTAACTTGATCATGCCGCTCCCTTTCTGAGTAGCTCCTACTCGTACTCTGTTGCCTACAGCATAAAGTACAAATCCACACTCTGAAATGAAAGACTTCACCATCGTGCCCCACCTTGCGTCCCCAACACCACCCTGCCGCTCTCCTCTGCGGGATCCAGCGGCCTCTGCGCTCTTCTCTCAGCTGGAAGGCCCTTTCCCGTTTCCCTTCTGGAAGTTCAAATCCTTCCCATTGCAAGTCCGATCTCTTTTGCTTCTCTCTGTGCTCCCCCTGGAGGATCTGCAGAAACCTGCAGGTCTGTAAAGCAGGGAAGGGAAGGGAGAAAGGGAAAGGAAAGAGAGATGAAACAGAGCCCACATAATTTGAGAAATCTTGAAGTGAAAAAGATGATTCAGAGGGGCAGAACCTTGGCAACTGCCCAGTTTTCAAACACACACATGCGTGCGCATGCACATGCACACACATGGACACATATGCACACATACACACCGTTTGATTCTGGAGACTGGAGGCCGATATCCTTGAGATGTATCTTTTAGGAAAAAAATTTTGGGAAAATATTAATACAATTGTCAGCATATTGCTAAGAAGGTCAGAACCATTTTTTACTGAGATCAAATAATGACAAGCTAATGTCATTTAGGTTTTTAATGAAGTTATTAAATTTAGACATTAGGGGCTATTTGCAGATATGACATATCTTTATTTCAAAAAAAAGCCCTGGAAAAGTTTCTTATGCTATTGTAAAGAAGATGACACACTGGTTGATTATCAGTTAGATAATTCAAGAGTTTATATTATATTTTAAAATGACTATAGTCTCCTATGGGAATTTATTTCTTGCCACTGTCTTGAGTTTCTTGACTCACAGTACAAGTGATTTTATAACTTCTTATACTTCATTTTTATTACTCTTTCATTTGAAAATATTCATAATTTTTAATAACAAGATAATGTAGAGAAAAGCTGTATCTCTTCTCTGAATTAACCATGCTTTCTCAGGAGTGGGATGTTTGAAAAGATGCCGAGGAAGGTCATCCTCTGTCACAGTTGATGAAAGAAACCTTTGTGACACTGTTATTTCTAGTAGAGAAGAAAACTGGGTGATGATTTTAAAGTCTATGAACCTAAAGATAATTTTCTTTGTTGTCTAGCATCTTTTAAAGCTATCCTAAAGATAAGGAAAAAGTAAACATAAAGCGTGACACATTGGGATGAAATGTGAAATGAAGGTGTCAGCTTTGAGCCTTGTTAGTTGCTCTCAGTGAGTTGTCAGGATGTGATGTTTCCTTTTCTGAGGGGGGGGGCAAAGTGGGGGACAGATTTATTCCACTTCTTTGCAGATTGGTGCCTCTAGGAGGGAAGGGCTAGCTGTGCAAGGTGACTCACCTAGTTGCCTGCGATGGCAGAGAGACAACTGACTCGTCTCCACTAGTTTGTCTTCATCGATCACATGACTCACTGCCTTTCCAGATGCTTGAATTCGAGAATTAGACTGTGTGGGAAAAAAGATCAGAAATATATCACATGTGCTGAAGTGGTGCCATGAATCAGTGACATAAACTAACTGTGCTCTGGACACAGTTACTGACGAATAATCACATCTGCTCACAGAACTAAAGACTGTTACTTTTTGCTCTCTAAACTCTAAGTTTACATGAGTTTCTTTCAAGAAAATGCCCTGTAACCTTCCCCAGAGTGCATGTATCTCCATACACAGAGTAGGTTATTGGATATATTGGATATGAGCATTTTAAAACTTATTTAATGTATCTTTTAAAAATGCATGGGCTTTGTTACCTTCCAAAACAGAGCACCCATACTTTGATAGAAACTTATTTTGACTTTGAATATGTTCTCTTTCATGCTGTACACATTTTAAGTCTCTTGTTTGTAATAAAATACATTTTTATCCTATAGCTGTCAAAATAAAAGAGCTTACATTGTATATGCATCCAAAAGGCCACTGAAAATACATATTACTGAGAAATTACGTAAAATATTGAAAACATGAATTATTTTAATGTAACTTTGCTGCTATACACACATATATATAAATGACACTTTGATGAAACTCTCACGTGAGTAGTGCATTTATGTCACTAATTTTTTTGGAGGCAATTCAAAAATGCTTATTATATAATATTATACAACTGTGCTTTCATTATGTCGACAGAGGTTCTCAGCAGCAGATGTTTTGATAACATAAAAATTCCAGGGACAAGTAAGATGTATCCACATCTTCAAGAAACTTTGGGATGTCTCTAGGAAAGCGACAGGTTCAGTCCTGTGAAAATGCTAAGCTTTAGAAGTCTGAGTAAAGCATTTAGAGAGAATGGGAGGTGGGGAAGGCTTTCCAGAGCAAACTGCTTGGAGAAGAGGCAGTTCCTAAGTCAAATTTATGGTGATGAGAAAGGAAAAAGGAAAAGGATGATGCGTGCAGGGAGCAGAAGTTACCCAGGATGGGAGCTGCTGATGTATGGGGGAGGGGCAGGACAGGACTCCACCAGGGGTAGTATGGGAACCTCTGCATTGTTCTGAAGGGCTTGGAGCTGGGAGACCCCATGAGTAGATTTCTTTATTGTGTCTTAAGTCAAGGTCACAGGGAGTGGGGGAAATGGGGATTTAGGAAGCTACCCTCTGCTTTAGAATCAGACATGGGAGGGCACTGTTTTGAGCCAGTCTTCCATGTTCAAAAATCTCTTGACAAACAACCACATCTTGACAGGCCGCTTGTTCCATGTGCATGGTCTATATTTCTCCAATGTTTTTGAAACAAAACAATCTGTTGCCTTACATGTTTCCCATCTTTCTTTTTCAACGGTGTTACTTGCCATTGCTAATGAACTTTAAGGCTATAATGTAGTTTGGCTTTTAGAGTGAAGACAGGACTTTCTAAAATGGCAGCCTGGGCAGGCATGTGGAGAAGGGTGTAATGTTTGCAGTAAATCAGAGTTATTTGTTCCTGGCTTGATGGCCATGGTTTGAACCTTTAAACCTGTGGCCATTTACGCCCATCACCTGGCAAAGCATGCACATGAAGCCAGAGTGATGGGTCGGCATCCACAGTGGAGCATGCAGGGAATATTCTATGTAGCGTAGTATTGGTTTTGTATTACAATCTTTATTAACATTCACAACATCTGCAAGTGACAAAAATGGAAAAGAAAACACCTTTTCAGTGTTTTAATGATAGAAAAGCACTGTTTTGTAAAATATTGTCCATTATTATGCCAACTTTTCAAATAGCTCAAACTGTTTTAATTCTTTTTTGCTAGTGATGGATCCAGTTACATTTTAGTTTTCTGTTACGTATATTAAAAAGATGATGAAACTGATTTTTAGAATGCATTGCTAAGTTCTGCATTTATTTGAGAAAAAAAGGATAGTGTACATGCCCAGGGAAACCTTACAACTCTAGACCAGTGAGTACATCATTGAGCCAGAACACTGAAAACTAAAGTTTTTAATAACAGAATCCACATATTCTGCAAGTTAATTAGCTCTCAGGATTCTTGAAAAGAAAAGTTGAAAAACTGTATTTCCATTACCAAGTTATAAAAATCAACTGATCCCTGAATTTCCTCACATATTTATACATTTTAAACAAAATACTAATTATTATTTCTCAGTTATTCTACAAGGTTGTGTTAACAATGAGAATTCTAAAATAAAAATTGCCTTCATATCACTTATCACTTTTTACTGTAAAAGTTATTGAAACGCAAAAAAGAAGTCAAGAGTATAGAATTATTTCTAATTGCTTTAATATTTTAGAAACATGAAGTATAAGATAATTTAAGGTCTCCACTAATCTCTAAATTTAATCAACTTTAAAATTTTAAAAAAGACAGCAAAAAGTGATACTCCTTTATTAAGTAAATTGAAATATGGAATTACCTCTTCATCTGCTCTACTTTTTATAAGTCAGTGTGCATGAAAACAAGTATAACTTTGAAAACTTTAATTTGATATATTTCATTTCTGGTGAACCCTCAGCTACCAGCATTGCCTGCTTTTATTTAGGGTTTTTATGATGATTACAATCTAATGGAAAAATTTGAAAATTCAAATTAATAATCAGTTTTGTTTGTAAATTACAATATAGAAGAGCCAGTTAAATTTAAATTTAAATTTCAGGTAAGCAGTCAACTATTTTTAGTATAGTGTGTGTGACCCAGGCAATATATTGGATGTACTTATACTAAAAGTTTATCAGTTGTTTATCTGCAATTCAAATTTAACTGGACATCCTATATTTTATCTGGCAACTCTACCAGCACACCTGGCTGCCTCCTTTTACATATTTCTTCTGTTGGAGGGGGAATCAAGAACCAGAAGATCTTTGCTCAGCTTTAAATTCAAAGAGACATTTTAAAATATGGTTATCCAAATTTTGGTATGCCAGCAAGATATTTTTATTTTTAAGAGCCAGGCTGTGATGTAAATGGGGGAAGAAGACATGGAGTCTTTAAACCACAGCTTAAGAGCTTCCTGGAGGACAGACAAAAATCCAGAGAGAACACAAGAGCAGATTTCCTGAATTTTGGAAAGTAGTTAAAAGACCAAACAGGAAAGAGAAAGTCAAAAAATTCAGAGGGAATGAGTCTGGGGTTATGGTTATGCTATGGTTATAGGGTGTGTACTCAGCACACCCCACGTCCTGAGATTCAACCAGAGTGGGTAGAAATGGAGACATCGGAACCCCAGAAAGGGGCTGGTGGCTACCTCCATGTGGAATTCTAAGAGGACACATCCTTCTGGGAACCAACACCAAGCAGCTGAGTAGGAAGAAGCATGGAGTGGTGGGGCCTTCACTTCTGCTCAACCTGAGGTTTTCAGATGCTTCCACAGGATCCCTGCAGAAGGGTTCAGAGTATCAGGGACTCAGAAAAGGGTCTCAGGACCAGGAAGGCTGAGAAAGGTGTGGATCCTGTTGCTGGAACCTTAGATGACCCTTGACTTGAGCACTGGAGCTCAGGGGCCCTGCTTCCTGCCAATGACCCCCATCTTCCTTCCTCAGACAGAAGGCAAGCGGAGACACTGAACAATGTGAGCATTTCTGCCTTGGTGACAGAATGGAAAAGCAGTCATGTCTGTAAGAGCTGACTCCAAGTGGAAAGGCACTATCTTCAGAACGGGATGGAAGAATGTGTCAGGTCTGGCACACAGAGGCTCTGGGACAAATGAGAGTTTGTTTAGCAGAAAGAGAAGACAGTGACATTCCTGCACCACAGATTAGTCATGTTTAGATTTCAGCCTGCTCCAGCAGGATGTGATAAGAACACAGAGAGCTGGAAACCACAGGCACTCTCAGAGCCTGTAATTCTCCACAGAGAGAATAGAGTCAAAATTGATTTTAAGGGTGTTTTGAAATGGAGATAAAGGAATTCTGGAAGGGTAAAATGCCAAGCAAAAATTCACTTAGAAAATGTACAGAATATGTGATAAAAGCAAGCTGCCTAGGGTAGTGCAGGAGGCTTTGAGTGTGTATAAGTGTGTGCGTGTGTGTGTGTGCATGTATGTGTGCGTGTTTGTCTCAGAGGGTAGAAGGGGGATAAGAGGACAGCCTGCTGTGACAAGTCACAGGGGAAAATCAGAGAAAGAGAACAGGTAAATCTGGGCCCCATGGATGACCTCCACATGAAGAGCCACTTGGCCTGTGGTTTAGAAAGTAAAGCCCAACCCCCCAGGTGTTATGAACAAGGATTGACAGAATCAGAACTGAGTTATAAGAACATTAAAGTGATTATAACGTGTAGGATGGAGTGAAGGGATAGATTCATGAGCTGTTACCCAAGATGACTTTGGAGTTTTAAACCTTAGAAAACAATATTATAAATAGAAGCAGTGAAGCAGAACGAGAAATTAAGTTTAAGGGGAAGATAAGGATTTGCTTGAGATGTGTCAAATGTGATCCAGCATTCATCAGGCAACAATGATGTTTTGAACACCTACTAGGCTCCAGGCCTGGCCAGCACTGGAGTTGTACAGAACAAGGCACTAAAAGCATTCAGATTCCACGGGATCAGCAATCCTATGAGGGGTTAGCTGAGTTACTTCTGCCTAGCACAGGACCTCCCCAGTTGGAAGGGCTCCAATATTTATTGATGAATGAAAGCAGATACAAACAGACTGTGGCATGGCACACCCAAACAGAAATATCTGAGCAATTAAAAATGTTGTCTGGGTTTGCATCATTACTAATTGCTTCAATTACTTTTGCCTTGAATGAAACTAAATTTACTTTTCAAAATGAGAACAAAACCAAAATGTATTTTAAAAATTAACATAGACTCCACATTGCATGTAGTCTATCACTGCTTTGAAGTTTGTGATTAATGGAGCCTGGGGAGAATTGAACCTACATTTTCTAAATCAGGATTGGTAAACTACTGCCTACAACCTGTTTTTTAAATAAAGTTTTACTGTAACACAGCCGTTTTTGTTTGTTACTGTACTTACGTACTGCTTTTGCACCACAGCAGAGGAGCTGAGTAATTGTCACACTGTCTCCCAAAGCCTAAAATAGCTACTGTCTGGCACTTTACAGGAAAAGTTTGCTGACTCTTGCTTCTAAACCAATATGTGAAAAGTTAAGAGTAGGTTTATAATTGTCATAGATTGACAGCTTGCTTCAAAAAGTGTAATTGTAATCTAAGCAGAGGGTAATGTGGCTTAGACATGCAATTTAAAAAACTAATTATACAACATTTCTACATCTAGGAATTAAAGCAAAGCTTTTAGTAGGCAGCACTATGAATTCAATGTAATGAATGCACTTAAAAGTAATAAATCTCCCTTATTCTGAAAAAAAAGATTTTATAATTCACACTTTTTATGTAGTTAAACCAAACTACTGATGCTTTCTTATGGAACCTTTTTTTTTTTTTTCCTGGAAAATACTTAGTGAGCACCAGTTAAAATGAGCATAAACTGATCTCATTAGATAATGAGTTAATGTAATACAAATTATTATCAATGAGAACATATTTAAAAACTAAATAGGCTGTTCTCAGCCATTGGCACTTCCCTCAGCCCCTTGGCTCATGGATTGTTTTTTTACAACATGTCCACACAACAGCTGTCTTCCACGGTCTGCCTCGTGCCAGAATAAGGAAGCTCCCCTTCTACCAGGTGGCCTCCGGCAAGCAGCCCCTTTGCTTTGTGCTCCATGCCCCTGAATGTGTGGGAACATACACTTACGCACACACACAGCCACATGGAAACGCACATACCTTTGTGGTTTGGGTGTTATCTGAGGGCATAGACCTCTGATCTGCCCTCGCTTCATACTCCCTCCAAAGCAGAGCACAAAGGAAAAAAACACTTTTAAATGTGGGAAGAATTATGATCGCCATAAAAACTAATTTGACCTTGGGGACTAATAAATGAATCTGGAGGCAATTCAGAGAAAAAGCTTTGAGATCACACTCTGAGCAAAGCAGCTCATTTACCTAGCACGTGGCCTCCTGAAGGGACCACTCTGAAGGACAGCGGTCACGTCACGACAGCACGCACAGCTCAGAACAGGGGTTAGAACTCCGCCTCTAGGCTGCAGAGCAGAGCCCTGCACTCAGGCCCCGAGGATTCTCCCCGAGTGGCATGCAAAAGGGAACAGAGTCCAGTGAAGGTAGCGGTCTTCAGTTGGAGGCAAAATGTAGGAGCCAAACTAAGGATAGAAGACTGGATTTTATGAATTTAAGATCAAACTTGGTTCCCTGTGCCTTTTCAGCTGGGCACAATGCAAGCCAAACCTTTGAGGCATTTTGGCGTTTTGATTCAGCAACATAGTAAAAGATCAAAGCATCCAACAGTCCTGTGCACACGTGGATATGAAAGCACCCATACGTTTTAAAGACAGCTGTGCCTTGCATGACGCCCAAGGTGAACCTGTGCTCTCTGAAAGGATAGCAGACCAAAAAGGTTACATTTTTTTCTGTTTCCAAGGCAACAAAATGGCACATACCTTGAGTCTTAATCCAACGGATGGTCTGATGATTCTGGCACATTTCAGTTAGAAGGTGGCTACAGGAAAACAGACATCCCTCGGTCCATCCCATGCTGGCCCAAGGAGCCTATTTTCCTCATGGCCTTTCTGAAAGTTGCCCTAACCACAGTGATGGAAGCAGCATTCAGCTTCAGATCTATTGAGAAAAACAAAGGCAGAGAAATAAAGAAATAATGTGATGATTCTGTATAATACTAACAATTATCATACTAGTTGTGTGGGATTGGTTCCAATGTCTTACTTAGTTGGTTTATATGATGAGAAAATACGCTAAGGGGGGAAAAAGGAGAAAGAGTGATGTAGTCACACTGGGGAATTGGAAAGGCTATAGATCAGTCATTTCCACCAAGCCTGGAAGGCTGAGTAGAATTGGAGGTGAAGAGGTAAGGATGCAGTCCCACAGGCATGGAGTGAGGAAGAGCAGTGGTGGCAGCAGAGGGTCTGTGTGAGGAATGCTACATAGCTAGGGTGGCTCGGTGCTGTGCTGAGAAAGGGGACATGGAGGTGGGAGGAGATAGTTGAGGTGTGATGATTATCATTCTCGGAGACTTGGGTGTTACTTGAAGGCAGGGTGATATCGGACTTAATTATAGAAAGAAACCTAAGAGCAGAATGGATAAAAGAAGGAGGAGGTAAGGCACAGAGATAACTTTTTACTTGACATAGAATAATTTATTGAGAACACCCATTTGCTCAAATCTATCCTCCAACTACATCTCGAATCCATTCGTCTTCAACTGCATCTCCCCGTCACTTCTTGAAGCTAACACAACCTCCACCTGTCATACTGTCACAGCTTCCTAATGTTATTGACTAGAAAGAGTCCATCCACGAGGTGCTAGCAGAACACTGAAAATTACAGTGGAGAAATATTGGCTATTTTATTATAATGGTGCCAACCAGGAGTATAAGAAGCAAATACTCAAAAGCCTGAACTCTGATTGCAGTAGGTTAAGATTTTATAGGGCAAAATCACAAGACTCCAGGGGTTAGGGGTTCGGGGTCATGCTGGGAGCTGATGGGTCAGAGGTGAGATAAAGATAATTACCATATTTTTTGCTCCATAAGACACACTTTTTTCCCCAAAAAAGTGAGTGGAGGGGGGGAATGTCTGTATGTCTTATGGAGCAAATATTGCATCACAGACTGTGATATGTATTACCTGACCTGTCAGCGATGGCGACAGCTGTTAGAAGAGGAAGCGGTGAGCCCATGTGAAACCCCTGGGGATGCTTAAATGTCCCACTTTACTGCTGAATCTCAGGGCATCTAGTCAGTATGAAGATAGCGAAGAAAATGATATCAGTGATTGAAAGCAACTGAGCTTCATAAATTCTGACACTAGCAATGATGACTTCTTGGGGTTCTTGGAAAACAAGAAGAGTATTTGAACCTTAAAGTCTCTCCTCATTTGTTAATGACAGTGATGATGGTTCTTAATACCGCTGTTGACTGCTGTTCACTTTACATGGTTGCAATATTATTCTGTTATATTTTATTAAATATTTTAGTACACCATTTGGTTCAGGATTTTTTTTTCTTGTCTTCCTCCTCTAAACCTAGATGCATCTTATGGTCAGGTGCGTCTTATAATGAAAAATATGGTAATCATTTCTTTAGGTCTGGAGGTCAACTCCAATGACCTTCTGTCCGGTTTCATGAAAAAGTAGTCAGGGGTCATTCCACCTTAGAGCCCAGGTAACTTAAGTCAACATGGTATCCTTAACCTGCCAGAGGTGCAGTGTAATCATTAGTCAAGTCCAAACTATTGTCTTCTGCTGCCTCAGGGATTACTGATTATCTGGGGGAAAGAGTTAGGTCTCTAAGGAGTAGATAGATACATAGATAGATAGATAGATAGATAGATAGATAGATAGATGATAGGTAGATACGATCTCTAGAGCTAGGGTTTATAGCTAAATTTAATCAAAGTCATAAGGTCTCACTTACTAGCTTTTCCACGCTTCAGGCTTGCTCCCTTCTCATCCATTGTTCTCACAGCAGACAGAATATTAACTTTTCAGTTATAGAAATCAGCATGCCACTCTCCTGCTCAAACCCTTCATCATCTTCCCATTACATTCAAGATCAAGCCTGAACTCTTTAAGAAATATCTTTTTTTTTTTCAGATTTAATGTGTTTTATTGATTAAAATATTACATTTGTGCCAATTTCCCTTCCCTCTGCTCCCCTCCACCCGGTGGCCCCCCTCCCTCCAGTTGTCCCCCCCTTTTAGATTATGTCCATTAGTTGTGCATACAGTTCCTCCCAACCTCTCTCTGTCTATTCCATTCCCTCCTACCATGATCCCCAATTCCTATATCATCTCCCTCCCTCTACCCACTCCCCCTCCCTGTTGACCTCCCCCCAATATGCTTCCCGTACCCACAGTTCCTTTTCCACTCTCGTTGCCTGTTTAGTTTGCCTTTGTTTCATCTCCCTAGCTTCTGTTTTTTAAACCAGTCCCTTTAACATCTCATATAACAGTGGTTTGGATCTAATGAACTCTTTCAGTTTTATTTTGTCCTGGAAACACTTTCTCTGTCCTTCTATTCTGAATGACAATTTCGCTGGATAGAGTATTCGTGGTTGTAGGTTTTGGATTTTCATTACTTTGAATATTTCTTGCCAGTCCCTTCTTGTCTGTAGGGTCTCTCTTGAGAAGTCAGCTGATAGTCTAATTGGGACCCCTTTGTACATAATTCTTTTCTTCTCTCTTGCTGCTTTTAAGATTCTCTCTTTATCTTTAATTTTTGACATTTTGATTATAATGTGTCTTGGAGTGGTTCTCCCTGGGTCCAGTCTCTTGGGAACTCTCCTTGCTTCCTGGACCTGCAAGTCTATTCCCTTCCCCAAGTCTGGGAAGTTCTCCTTTATTATATTTTCACTCAAATTTTCAAGTTCTAGTTCATCTTCCTCGCTCTCTGGCAAACCAATGATTCTTATGTTGGGCCTTTTATAGCTGTCCCAGAGGTTTCTGATCCTCTCATTGTTGCTTCCCATTTCCTCTCTCTGCATTGGTTGACTGCTTGTTCCTTCTCCATATTCCAGTTTGTTGAAATGAACTCTGGGTTTTTTTTCCTCACCATCTGTCTCGTATGTGGTTTTGTTCCTTTCGTTATGAAAGTTTTTCGCTTCTTTCTTATCTTTTTCCTGCTCTTTTGTGAATTCTGTAAGCCACCTGATAACAATGGCCCAGAACTGAGCCTCTGACAGGTTTCTTATCTGTTCATCTGTCAGGTTCTCTATCTGTTGCCTGGTGAGTTGTGTCACCGGGATTTCTATAGTTGTCTGCCTCATTTTGACAGATGCGTTTTGTTTTCTTGGGCCGGCTGTAGGGGGCAGTGCCTGTGTACGCGTCACAATTCAGCGACCGGTGCCTGTCCGCGACCTATTTCGCAGCCCTGTGGTGCTTTCTTTGGGGGCGGGGGTCCAAGATGGATTCACACAGTTATTCAGCTAGGAGACCGGGATCCGTCCTCCCGCCCCCCTGGGCCTCACTGTTCAAGGCGATGCGGCGGCCGCTCTCCCCAGCGCCGGGGTCGCGCACCGCCAGGGGCTTGACCGCAGCCGGGATTCCTCGCCGCCCCGCCGCTGTCCCAGGTGCGACCGCAAACAGCGCTGCCCTCTTTAACTCTTACCTGCCCAAATGGCACCGCTGGTTTATAACTTCATATGTTGGGCTTCCGTGTAGTTTTATTTTCTGGAATTTCTAGTTATCCTTTGTTTTGAAGTAGTTGTATTCCTCTCTAGTTGTAGAGGGAGACCTAGCGTGTCCGTCTAAGCCTCCATCTTGGCCGGAAGTCAAGAAATATCTTAATAGAGTTAGGACCGTGCCTGCTTTGGCCAGCCTGGCTCTCATCTCATCCTCAAGTCATATTCCCTTCATCCTGCACAGCATGGGTCAGCCTCAGAGGCCTTATTTTAATGCCTCAGATGAATCAGCCTGGCCTCCACCTCAAGGCCTCCTCACAGACTCATCCCTCTGCCTTGGACATGCACCACCTTTCTCCCTTGGCCAACCCTGTTCATCTCAGGTGTGCACCAGAGAAAGGTATTCTGGACCCTCACCACCATCTGCCCATGTAAATTTGTTCTTCCCTGAAAGCCCTCCTGGGATTCTTAATCTTTCCTTCTTGACATTCAGCAAAGTGTGTAACTGCATCAGATGTGTGTGCTCTTGTTGATGCTGAAAGGCCCACAGCATCTCTATTGTGACTGTCCATACCTGGCTCGTGGCGATACTGACAGCATTTGTGGGAGAGAGGCTGCTGAGCATGGGAAAGATGCATAAATAACCATTCAGTGGATGTGATAAATGAGCCAGCGTGGCAAATAACAAACAGGGCACATGGAACCCTGCCTGGGGAAGTGGCTGCAGGAAAGGTGTCAGGGGACACACTGGAGAAGTGAATACAATATTAGTCTGAAAGCACCTAGGGCTCTGGAAGTGGGGAGGGAGCCAGGGAGGGAGAAGAGACAGAGCACAGGTCTTACAAGCCAGGCCTGGGAACTAGGTACAACATTTGCATTCTGGCTCTGCTCCTTTCTGACTGAGTGATTCTGAGAAATCCACTCAAATGCTATGTGCCCTGCGTTCCTTTCTGTCATCTGGAGATGATGATGATAGTACCTGCCCCACTGGGTAGTAATGAAGATTGGATGTGTTAGTGTTTGAAAAGAGCTCTGATCAATGTAGCTTTAAGACCCACATCATCAGCTCTGAAAAAGAGCAAGGAGGTGAAGAACAGAGATGGCCCAGGAAGTGATCACAGGACCAGGGATGCTTCTAGAATGTTGAATGGTGGCTGTGTGGACAGGTTGCTGTAAATGATTCAGACATTGATTCAATCATTCATTCATTCATTGGGCAAGCATCAACCCCAGCACACTGCAAGAAAAAGGGAACATGGGCCTCTACTCTCAGTTCTCATCCTCATTGAGTTTGGACCAGAGGGAAAGCATGGAGACCTCTGGCAGGTAGACAGAATGGCTGGGACGTGAAACATGTTGAAAGAGGGAAGGGTGTTGACTGCTCTCTGATCGCAGTGAACAGGAATAAACAGATTCACCTATCAAGAGCAGAGCTGAGAAAGGACAGGGAGGGTCTGGAAGAAAAGCGGTGACTTAACCATGTGGTGAATGGGCTACTGAATGGTGATGAATCACCAAGGCTTGATTGAGAGCCCAAATGACCCCTCTCTTGCAAGGAACCTTCCCTCCCACCACTGCTCCTGTCATTGTTCTCACTTTCAATAAATATCATTTATAAAAACTGATTTCACTTTTATAGCTTTTTAATTTTTATAGATGGACCTAAATTATTCTCTAAGTTTCAGGTCCACCAAGACTTGCATTTATGTGGGGATGAGATGCATTGCTGAGAAGCCGCAAGGGACCACGCCTGCTGTGCAGAGGAGGTGCTGGTGTGCATGACACGCACGTGTGTGTTTGTGCATGCACGCACACACAGGAGAAAAGCCAACTAAAATCCTAATCAAGTTGCTTGTTGTGAAGCATTTCACAAACTATCTTAATAAACTGTCAGCCCTCCACAACCAGTAGGACAGGTACCATTATCCTCATTTTAGAAGGAGTACTGACACTCAGCATGCCCTGACTAACTAACTTGATGTTACCATACAAAGTGGAATCAGAACAGGAACTCAGGTTGATTTTCCTCTGCCACATACTTCCTTCTGATGGAAATCAAGAGGTACCAGGAGCAGTGCTGTCTCAGAGCATGTTCTGGAATGAAGGAGTGGTAACCACCATAGTGTGGTCAACAGGTAAACACTGGGGAAGGCTTACTGTGCACCAGGCATCTCTTCAAGCAGTTTGCATCTGGTCTATCACTATGTCCTCCCAACAAAAAAGAGTGATTTTATCATTTGTGTTTTATAGAAGAAGGCTCCAACCCATGGGTGGCTTGCCCAGGGCCACAAGGTCAGTGGGAAGAGCTCTGGAATTCACCAGGGCATTGGCTTCCTGAACCTGTTCTCTTAACTACCATGCTTGGCTGCCCTTCCTAAGTTCCAGGGAAAAATTTTACCAACAAACTGTACCAATACGTTTTTAATAATTAGGAATTAATTTTATCCTGAGTAACAGCCTTCCTGCCTACCCAGGTTTCAGTTAATATCTTCAATACCAAACTAAAGTTCAGCTCAGCTGTGGTTTTGTTTGTTTGTTTGTTTGTTTAGTACCTGCTCAATGCCATATACTAAACTAAGCATTGTACTGAAAAGAATGGAAGTTTCTGGCGCAGAAACTTCTCCATGGCTTGGCGGTGTTCACAGTCTTGAAGAAAAAAGACACACATGAAACATAGAACTTGATAACATGATGTACCATGTGCTGAAGACTGAATAACTTAGGCAGCAAGTTCAACCAGGGCTCAAAGCCTAGCTGTCCCTGCAGGTGCATAACCTCAAGGATAACTCTTTGGGGCAGAGAGGTAGAGGGATGGAGAGTTTCTGGGCATTTGAAATGGCCTTCCTCCCTCCTCTCCGCATTTGTGAAACCTACCAGGCCATGCCTCCTGAGCCAGGTGGCATGTGCTGGGCACTTTTACATCCTCCAGGAGATCACTTTCCACTTTTCTGCTATTAAGCATTCGAGGCAGCTGCACAGCACTGGGTAGCAGAAGCCCCATTTGTACTCGTATGGTGACATCAGCATGGTTTCTTCTCCATTAACTGTCAGTCGAGAGCAGATGCAATATCATTACAGAACCTGGGGAGCCTTGATTTCCTTTGCTGCCTTTCGCTAAGTTATCCTGGAGCTGCTGAGCACACTTCCTGATTCTACATTCAGTATATGTGGGACTTGTTGCAGGCCTCCAGCATCAGCCTTATGAAGGGTGTGCGTGTTTCCACTCTCGCTTCCGTGGCCCGAGGTGAATAAATAGCACAAGGAGAGGACCGGGGGTGTAAGAGAACAACCTCTTTTGTTGAAACAAACATGCACGCCTCCAGGATTTCAGCCAAGGGGATCCCAGGTGAGGACAACTGTCTGCAGGTTGGGGAAGGCTCCGTAGGAACCATACCTCCTCTGTCTCCCTTGATCTTGGGCTGTGCCTATATTGTCTTCCCTGGGATTTGGGGTAACCCCATAGCTAGGTGCAAAGAGAGCAATGCTTACCCTGAGAAGTTGAGGCCCCCTTCCCTTTATCCCATTCAGAACAGATGAGATGGGCCAACCTTTGAGAGAGGAATTTTATCCAAGATCACAGAGTGGGTAGCAATCAATCACAAAGCCAAAGCCAGTGCACTGGCCGAGAAAAGCAAACTCAGCACTGGTTTCCAACTGAGGATGACTTAACTCCTGTAGAGTTCCAGCTGCAAGTGCTTCGGGGACCTGGCTCCCAGCTGCCCTTAGTCCTACTCAGGGTCTCCCCTGCCTTTCTCTAATTTTCCCAGTTTTCCTGAGGACACACTAGTGATTCAACTTGAAATTAACCCAGAAATAGAACAGACATGATCAATAAACAGTCAGCCTCGTCCAGAGAACTATCATTTCCATAGGAGAGATGACAGGAAAATCTAGAGCAAATTGAGTTTCCAAAGGAGGGAATATTTGCATGTTTCTCTGGGGTAGGAAGTCAGCAAAAAGGAGTAAAGCTTCCAGTGTTTGTGATGAACATGTTTTGTGTGATATTAATATAAAAATTTGCATTTTAGAATTAAAGCAAAAGTGTTTAAACCTGTTCTCTGTCAGCTTGCAAATGTTAACATAGTGTTGAGCAGAGTAAGGATTTGGAAATATTGTGATTTCTACTCCTCAGTGATGACTCTTACGGAAAAAAGTACTGTTTTATATTTGGGGGGAGGGTGTTAGGAATAAAAAGAGGGAAAGATTGTAACATTTGAGGAAGTAACACCACACACAAGAATAAATAGAAAATGGATCAAAAAGTTAAATATTAGACCCAAACCATAAAACTCCTAGAAGAAAACAGGCAGCAAAATCTTGGACACTGCTCATAGCAATATTTTATCAGATGTATCTCCCCATGCAAGGGAAACATAAGAAAAAATAAATGGGACTTCGTCAAACTAAAACCTTTTTGCACAACAAAGGAGATCATCAACAAAATAAAAAGACAACCCACAGAATGGGAGAACAGGGGTTAATATCTAAAATTTATAAAGAATTTACAAAACTCAACACAAAAAACAACCCAATTTTAAAAATGGGCAAAGGAACTGAATAGACACTTCTCCAAAGAGGACATACAGATGGCCAATAGACATATGAAAAGATCCTCAGTGTCACTAATCATCAGAGAAATGCAAATTAAAAACACAGTGAGAAAGCATCTCACACCTGTCAGAATGGCTATCATCACTGGTGAGGCTGTGGAGAAAGGGGACCCTAATGCACTGTTGGTGGGAATGCAGACTGGTGCAACCACTGTGGAAAACGGTATGGAACTTCCTCTAAAAACTAAAAATGGAGCTGCTTTTTGAACCAGTGATTCCACTTCTGGGAATATATCTGGAAGAACCCAAAATACTAATTCGAAAAAACATAAACACCCCTATGTTCATTGCAGCATTATTTACAATCACCAAGATATGGAAGCAGCCAAGGTGTCCATCAGTTGATGAGTGGATAGAACAACTATGGGACATTTACACAATGGAATACTACTCAGCCGTGAAAAATAAATTTTTACCCTCTGTGACTGTATGGATGGACCTAGAGAACATTATGCGAAGTGAAATTAGCCAGTCAGAGAAAGATAAATACCATATGATTTCACTCATATGTGGAATCTAATGAACAAATTGCAATAACAATGAAAATGGGGACAGATTCATAGATGCAGAGCAGGATGGCAGCTATGTGGGAGAGAAATTAAGGGTGAAGAAAAAAAGAGGAAGTCCTTTAAGCCATTCATAGTTGTCAATATTAAATTTAAAAAATAAAATCACAAAGGACCCCTTTGTGATCCACACCACACTACAGAGTCTTAGAATCCACACGCCACACCCTTGGGAATCTACTCTGTGAATCAATTTTATCTCCTAGTCATTTTGGAGATACACTGGTGGTACTTACCCTTGCAAAATCTTTCTCACCAGTGATTATTTAAAGACCCAAGCTATCGCCAAATGCCAAGGTCTCTTCCTGGCTGGCCCAGCATTCTGACATCAATGGCTTTGCATTTGTCTTCCATGGTGGCCTTACTCTAGAAGCATCCTCAGCCAGGAATCACACACATTCCTGCAAAGGAAGGTTCATAAAGGGAAAAAAAGGGGGAAATGTGGCCATTAAACATGCTTCTACTCTGGACAACCCACAGATCCTGCTAGTAGCTTCTGACAGCTTCTCTAGAAGATTCTTATGATAATGAGCATATAGAATAGGAACACCTGCAGGGGGGCCATTAAAGGTGACAACAGGTATGACTTTTGCTCTTAGGAATGATTATTGATCTTCAGAAATACTGTCACAAACATGTTTCCTTCGCATTTGTAAAATTGGGAGTCAAAAAGCTGTTGTTCTGTCTCAACTCTGCTACTCTGAGCTTTGTGACTTCACAAAGCCTTATTTTCTTCAGCTGTAAAATGGGAGTGACAGTATCATGGTCTTGGCTTGTGGCAGTAAATATATGAAGACAGCTTGGCATATGCTTGCATATGGTAAATATGCAAATGGCAGCCAAACCTTCACAAGTGGAACATTGAAATGATAAATTTATACAAAACAATGTAGAATAGTCGATTCAAACCATAGGAGGGTAGGTATGCCAAACAGATACTCATTGAAGTTAGGGAAGAGACATGTGGGAAGACAACCTAAAGAGTTGACTGAGAGTCACTGATATGCATCATTATCATTTTATCTTCTAATAAAATATCCTTGATTCATGCTGAGGCTGAGCATTTATACATTTGTACCAAAGAGTTTCTGGACACTGGCAATAGATGATCCAAGTAAATATGTTTATCAGCCGTGTTATCATAAGTGACTTCCACACATGAGGCACTGTTCTAAGTGTTTGCCAAATAGAACTCAATTTGAGTCCCACAAAACCCTTTGAAGTATTGTCATTAGCCCCATTTCGTAACTGAGAAAGTGAGGCGCAGACAAATGTGTAACCTGCTCAGCATCACCCAGATTGTACGATTTCTTTCTTTCTTTGTTTTTTTTTTGTTTGTTTGTTTGTTTTGTTTTTGTTTTTGTTTTTTGATGACCAAGCAAAAACTGTTACAGCTTGACTGGGAAGTTCCAATTCATTCACCATATTCACCAGACATTGCACATTTGGATTTCCATTTGTTTTGGTCTTTACAAAATTCTATTAATGGAAAAAATTTCAATTCCCTAGAGGACTGCAAAAGGCATCTAGAAAAGATTTTTGCTCAAAAAGATAAAAAGTTAAATGATAAAAGATAAATGGAATTATGAAATTGCCTGAAAGATGTTAGAAGGTAGTAGAACAAAACAGTAAATACATTGTTCAATAAAGTTATTGAGGAAAATGAAAAACATGTTTTTTAGTTTTGTTACTTTAAAACCAAACGAACTTTTTGGCTAACCCAATATATGTAGAGTTTGGGTTCATGGTTACACCCAGGCCCGGAAGGACACATTTCTGAGTAGTTATTATCTGTGATTAATGCTTAAAGAAAAGCAGGCATGTTCTATGTTCAGTGGTTTACAAAATGCTTTGAAATAACAAATGGTTTACAAAATGATTTGAAATAGCGAGTAATGTTTGGGTCATTGATTACTTTTACATTCGGTTGCACACTGCTTATTAACAGTAAATATAAACTTTGAAATGTTTTCAGAGTTTAATATTTATTTATGCACAGCATGATGCTATGTTTTTAATTTATTTTAGCTGTAGCAATATTATGTTTACATTATAAAAGAAACAGTATGCAGCCAAGCATGTTAGATTTGTTGGAGTCGTTGTATTTTAAATAATACATTTTATAAAATAGATAAAAATAATGTCTACTTTGGGATCTTTTTGTGAATGTGGTCTTGTATAAAATAAAATGAATTATTTTATTCAAGTTTATTTTTCCAAGGAGACCTTAAGGGAGATCTTAAGTAGAAACTCTATAGTATGGTGCATTGGAATTGTGGGAGGACCTTGTCCCATCCTAGAAAGACATCAGTGGAGACTTGGAGTAGAGTGATCATGAACTTAGGTTTTGAAATCACAGAAATTTTGGTTTGCTTTTCTCTTTATTATCTGGGTGACCATGACCCTTATTTTCACACCTGTAAAAAGGGATAACGATTGTATGAACCCCTAGCTCTAGATGACTCTGGGTCTACTATGATCATTCAGTGACTGTAAGTCTGAAAAGGATTTTAGCCTATTGGCCAGTACCTAGTGTATTAGTTGTTTGCTAGGGCTGCCAGAGCAAAGTACCACAAACTGAGTGGCATAAACAATAGAAAATTATTGTCTCACAGTTCTGGAGGCTGCAACCCTGAGATCAAGCTGTTGGCCAAGTCATGCTTCTTCTTATGGCACTAAGGGAAGGCCTGTCCTAGACCTCTCCTGCAGCTTTTGGTAGTTTCTTGGCTGGTGGCAGCATGACTATAATCTTCACATGGCATTCTCAGGTGTGCGTGTCGTGTCCACATTTCCCCTTCTTATAAAGACTCCAGCCACTCATATTGGTTAAGGGACTTACTGTACTGTACTCCAGGATGACCTAATTTTAACTAATTATGTCTATAATTATTCTATTTCAAAATTAGGAAGTACTTGGGGTTAGGACTTCACACATGAATTTGTGGGGCACGACCTGTAAGATTTCGTAAACCCTCAATAAGTGTAAGGTTTTGTTATTTGTTGTTGTATTGCAATAGAGATGGCAAACAATGGGTAGAGGAAGTAGGAACTGTGGACAATTCTCAGCTTTCTAGTTTTGGCAACTGGGTAAACACATAGGCTGCCATGAACTAATATACTTAAAAGAAGGAGCTGGGTGTGGATCTTTTTTCTTTTAATTTAGGGAAAATTTGTTTATCTGGTTGGTATAGCAAGTAAAAATTGTAAATGGAACTCTGAAGAGAAATGTGGAGTGAAGATAACAGTTTTGCCAGTCATCAGAAAATAAGTTTTGTTTGTATATTACATACATAGACTTTCATTCATTCCTCCAACGTTTATCAACTACCTTTGTACCAGACCTTGGGGTAAGCTTTATTCCAAGGATCAGTTATTTGGCATATTTCGGAGCTGACAACTGATTAAACTAGAGACATGTTTGGAGAATATAGAGTAGTTTAACAACAGGCACAAGAGAATTCAAGAAAGCCTCTGAAGAGAGATTGGTGCCAGGTAGTGGAAGACCAGACTTCTGTAAGTTAATTTTTTTTTCATGAAGGCAGTGGGAAAAGGCTGAGGGCTTTGAGCGGGAAAAGGGAAGACTAATCTGGAAATAGCTGTGTGATGGATTGGAAGCGCTGGGCACTGGTGCAGCAAGCTCAGACCATACTAGATTCACGCACAGGAAGCGGATCACACTTGTGGCCAATGCCTAGGAGAAAGCCCACAGAGGAAATCTGGTGGCAGTAGAAGACTGAATACAAACAGTGAGAGGGCAATCAAAATGTTTTCCAAAATTTCTAGCCTAAGATAATGGGAAAATGTGGTATCACTGAGGCAGTAAATGGAAGTCCTAAGGGAAAATAGCTTTGTGGGAAGCCATGGTGCTCTGCCCTGGATGGCACGCTTCAGTTGACACCAGGTGGAGGAGTCCCACGTGCAGGGGCACCTGGCTCAGGAGCAGGGACATCGCGATGTCAGTCAGCTTGCCATTCCCCGAAAGTAATCGACACACAATCGCTTTCTTGTAGCTTCTCTGCACGTATCTAACTTCCCTTTCCTCGGTAGCTTAACTTCATCTATCAAGGCTAATTTAAGCAAAAATGTTCATTTTCTAGGACTCTGCTGAAGTCAGTAGTTTAATTAAAATTATAAAACCAGCAGCCTTCCTGTGTCTCTTATTAGAGTCCCAGTGTATCCTGCTTTACTATATATATTAAGTTAAAAAACAACTGAGGTTACTCTCTGTTCAACCCAGTAAGGTATTTTGAAAGACTCATAGACTTTCATTCATGTCTTTTAATGTAAAAGAGGAATCAGAGCATGAGACTCAGACCAGAGCACCAGGATCAACTTCAGAGATCGTGGAAAAGGACCAATAATGGGTAACACAGAAACATATCCTTCTATATCATCCATTTATAGTTTCCAAAAAGTCCTCTCTGAAGGTCAATGATGGTTTCATTCAAAATCGTTTGTTCCTCTGACACCATGAAATTAGGGGTGTTTATTCACAGAAGGTCATTCATATATGGACAAAACATAATTTTCAACATAGAAGTGACAGCTAGTTAGAGTATAAAGGTGTGGTGGAAGTAGAAATGGTAAAAGACGACCAGTCATTTCTGATGCTGAAAGTGAAGGTGAGTGCAGAATGAGTGGCACATCGGAAGTACTGAGGAGACACAATCGTGTGTGCTTAGGGTACCTTTTCTTCTGCAATGAGCTTTCTGTTAGGTACCTCACAGGTAGTTCTAAACAAAACTAAAAACCCACCTTGTCCTCACATCGTTTAAAATCTAAAAAAAAAGCAGACAGGATGAAATTTTAAATTACTTAAGGAGACTTGCATGGTAAGAATGTAGATCCTTGCTCATGAGTGGGGAGGAAATTGCTACAATATTGTAAAGCCACATAAAAATAGTGACATTCTCCAGGAGTGTGCAGAAGACATCTCCTAGTTGATGTGCCCCAAACTGTAGCTCCTTTATTTTGATTTTTTCAGGAAAATGTGTTTCTTCATACTTTATTCATGTGGTTTCCAGAGGTGACCAATCATAGCATCCCACCTTCTGGGGACAGTGTCGCACTCGGGCAGAGCCCATGAGAGCCCTTCTCGAATTTTTGAACTTGGGACCAAAAAGGGTGATCTGCATTTATCTTGGTGGTGAAGGGTGAGAGACCAACACCAAGAGTGACCATTGAAAGATGAGGCATAGCATTTGCAGTGAAACAGTGATAGGGACCAGAGAGAAGGACCCTTGGGTCCTTGCAAACCTGCTCCTCCGAAGGTTATGGAAGCCCAGTGATAAGCTTCACTGGTCCAGAGAGCCACTGTGCTCACGTGTTGTTTTTCCTCTTGTGTTGTTGTCCCTTGCATCCAAAGGATTCTGATGGATACAGAGGACGCCTCTGGAACTGGATCTGCATAAGAACAGATCTGTTCTCACGATGCAAAGCACCAGTTTGATAGTGAGGGGCTGCTCTCTTGTGCGTAGACTGTGAATAACCTTCCCAGTGCTCCGCTGGTGTTCATTTGGCCTAATTCAACTTGATGAGAGAAGGTGCCATACACAGTCTAATTAGGCATTGTGGAATGTCTTCATTTGTGCTACCAAATAGTTGTTCTTTCACTGGGAAATGATATCAGAGTCTGACATTAGGATATGGGCACCTATGAGCATCTCAGTGAAAGCTGAAAAGTCACAATATACTTTGTTCTTATAATGGACTTTCAATGCTTCCCTGCGCTGTTGGGGTACTGTGTTAGGTGCTCAGAATACTAAGAAGAGTAACATAGGTTCCCTGCTGAGGTGCTCAGGGCCACATAAATTAATGACAGCAGCATGATCTGTTGAAGCTTTGCTAGAGGTGTGCAGACAGTGGAATGGGGACATGCCAAGAAGGAGAACAGGCTACAGGGGGCTTACAGGTGAGGGGGACATCGGGACTGAGAATGGCAGGATGTCTATAGCTGGATGAGGGGACTGCTGAGTACGAAGCTGTGGTGTTACTTTCAGAGCGATTGAGTGAGACAAAAATGTGATGTAAGAAGCAGAACTGATCATTTGGGGGTGGAAAGAAGCATAGAGTATATAAAAGGTAAAGAGATTAAAGCTATATCCTTGTGACTATTTTGACTTTAGTTATATTCTAATTCTGAATATAAAAGTATAATATTATTAAAAGGATATACAACATCTCAGTAAACATGTTTTCTGTAGAAAATAAGGTATGCCATAATTTTTTAGTTAAATTGTGTCTTCTTTTACTAAAATCAATGGAAAATCAAGTATCTGATCTGACATTTTATTGTGAATTTGACATAAAAATCATAAAATTCTTTGAATGGGAGAAAGAACTTCCATCATCATTTCAGCTCCTCTTCATTATTTTACCCAATAAGGCAGTGAGGCATAGATAGGGATGCTTTCTTCAAGTTCCAAGCAAGACTAGTCTAGGTCAGTGATTTTTAAACTGCAGTTTGAAACCTATTGGTAAGGGTTGTGAAATCAGTTTTGTAAAACACATTGAGTGCCAAGAGATAGAGACAGAGAGAGATGGAGGGAGAGAAAGAGGGAGAGAGAAAGAGAGAGAGAGAATGAATATGACAGAATGGAAGATTTCAGGTTGCATGATGTAGTAAAAATACAATTTTATGACCTTTTTGTTGATTTATGTGTTCAATAACTAATACATATAGATATACATATGTATATGTACACATATGGGTACATGTGTTCGCACTGTTAAGCTAATTTCTAACCATAGGTTGCAAGGGAAAAACGTGGGCAAACAGTGGTGGTCTAGGCACCGTGACCAGAGTCCCAGGGGAGGTGGGGTCAGCTGTCTGCTCTGCTGATTGGGAAGCGCCAGGATTCTCAGGGGTCCCAGCTGATGCGCAGGCTTCTCCTTACCAGACAGTCTATTGCTGAATTCCCACCCCCCAGCCTCCTTCATGCTGCTTTCTTGTCTAGGATTGTTTCTCCTTCTCCTCTCTGACAGGCCCCTTTTACCCTACAGCCTTGAGAACTGGATTTGGTGATCTCTCTTTTCCAGCTCTGTCTGAGGTTTGAACCCCTAAAAACAGAACCTGAAAGAGGAACTTGGGTGCAGGTTGTGTACTTAGAAGATGGTTCCAGAAAGCAGGGAGGAGGGTGGAGCAAGGAAGGAGGGAAAAATCACCTTAAGGTCCCTCATCAAGGTCACTGCCATAGGCACTGAGTACAGAGTTATCCTGCCAGTCCTTCTAAGAAGCATGCGGAAGGCCTTTGCTAGTGGTCCAGGGAGGGGCACTGTTTTTCAGCTTCCAGTGGTTGCAGGTTTCCTGGGAGCCTGAACTTCCCTGCATGCCTCTGCTCTGCATACTTGTAGCCAAGTGAGCTGGCATGGTTCTGGGAAAAGTCCCAGGCGGAAAGCTACAAGACCACAACAGCTACTCAGGTGTCTTGAGCTCACAGGAAAATGTCTTTTACAGTGGTGACTGAAATTAGAGATAGGCATGGGGCACTGAAGAGCTTCTGCTGTGACCCTATAGCACTCATAATGTCTGTCACACAATTTGAACTTGAATGCTTCCCATCTAGTGAAGGAACAAAGGCAGGAGCGGAATCAGGATCCAGAGTCCTAGCAGCCTGGTAATCCCACTGTCTCCCATGGCCACTACCACAAATTTTAATTCAAAAACTTTCCTGTGTGTTCTTCTTCTGCTCGAGTAATTTATCTGATATTCCCTTGAGTGTCCACATTTTGTAGTGTATTTACAAGTGAAAATTATTTGTTTTCTACACAGAAAAGCCATTCTTTCATTCTCATTTGAATTATTTATTTTTCTTTGAAGAACACTGTATGTAAAAGTTCATTTACATTCCAGGCTTCTCATAACTGATCACTTCAGGAATGCAGGAGTAAAGGCAGCCTGGAAATTATGTGTGCTGATAAGAGGGAGGATGAATCACCAAGCGCTCCAGCCCCTCGTACAGAAGAGGCCCATGTTCACATATATCAGGCTTGTCTGCCTGAAAATGAGAATTCAAACACCAGTGTTTTCATAAGTGCAGAGAAGACACTAAATCTGCCTCTGCTTTTGATTAGGTTTCAGTGTTTTTTTCTTTCCTGGGTGGAATTTAGTAGTGGTGAAGTCCTAATTATAGATTTTAGACTTTGCAGAATTATAAGCAAATATGTGCCATGTGTCATTTTCCAGAGCTCATGTTTTTAGACATAGATTGGTTCACTAATTGCACATGTATATGCAGAAGCAGGGGAGTTTTCGTCGTCCTAATTAACCTGTGTGTCTCTTGGGACTCAGGACAGGCTCGTGTCTTGCACTGATTTTGGTGGTGGATGCAAAAATAAGTGCTTTTGCCATCCCATTGGATACCCAATCATCAAAAAATACAGGCTTGCTTTTGGAGATGCCACGCCCTCTTCCCATTCTGTCCTCTTCCTGCACTGCTGAGGAGGACCACTGAGGAGCCTGAAGCCAGAAGTTACTTTTCTATAACCTCAGGGCCTTTCCTGCCTCGCAAATCCACTTGCAAATAAAAGAGAACTTTCAACATAAAATTTTTACTCTCTATGATGGCTTCAAGCCCAGTCAGGATCTTGTTCCTACTTCTCTTTCCAGCCTCCTTTTTCCTGAACAGCTCCCTTTACCCCAAGGCTAAGTTCCAGCCACAGAAAATGGATCAACCTCTTCCCCCAATTAACCTTGATCTCTTGTTTTGGAGCTTTTAGGCATGCTCCTCCTCTCTGTGAAATGCCTTCTCACCCCCTAATTGTCAGCATTCAGGAAGGTTAGGGCCATGCTCAAACACCACCTCTTCCCAAAAGCCATCCTTGGTTCTTAGCCTGGATGAGATGTCCCATCATATCACGACACACTCTGTATTACACTTTCTGGTTTTTGGCTTCTGTCCCTGCCAGGCAGCATCCTACTTTAAGACAGGGTCTGTGTCTCGTTAAGTAGTGTCCACAGAACCTAGCACAGGGTTAGGGAGATAGTACAGACTGAAATGGAAATGTTTTGCTGGGTTTCCACATTTAGCAGCAATTGAAGTTACACTGTCCTGCACACCCCCAAAGAACCATTATATCCTACAGCATAGAAGTTGCTGTGATTTTTATATAATTTTTTCTTGTACCTGTCACATATAATTAACCTGAAATATGATAGCTACTATCCAAAGTGCCCTATCCACTGTTCCTTATTCCTTTAAAAAAGCTAATTCTTAGTCCTCAGTCTCTTCCTGCCTCTGGTTCTTTTCTTTCCAAATGAGCATCCATACCTTACATTTACTGTACCTTAAATACTAAGGTGTTTTCATTAATTTGCCCAGTGCTTACAGCAGGCAGAACTAGGTATGTCAAAAGATCTGTGTACAGCCAAGCCCACTGTATAGGTTCATGGTAAAGTTAATTAGTATCTGATGACTAATAGCCTATGAAATAATTAACACACAGGTACACTCAATAACACAAAGAAAGACTGATTTACATCACAAGGATTTTAATTAGAACTTTATTAACATAATTGACATGGTGTTAAAATTAATTGACAATTGTTTTTCTGAAGTCATCTTTAAAGAAATTCCTTGAAGGTACGCTGAGAAACATTTTATGAACCATTTCTGTACAAAAAGAAGAGCATGTGTGTGTGTAGATGATTCTCCATATGTCAGTGTCATTTAGTGTTTGTGTTTCTTTAGGAAACGTGATCTCACAGGATTTTAAATACACAGCAGGCGGCTCCCATGCCACGTCACCTTAAAATATTAGCATAATAATTCATGCAAAAAGAAAAATAACCTGCAGCCATGGATCTGTCTACAGTAGTGTAATAGCTTAGAATGCATTGAATTATTTAAATGTCATACCTGAATGATGACTAACATGGTCCAGAGGCTAACACAGCATATTTTTCTCTAATTCATAATAAACACATTGTAAATTATAATACACATCAGAATATAAATTATTTTCTGTTATAAAATAAAAGTAAGACATGGCAGCCCAGGAGAATGGCTAATATCTATTTATTGTATCAACTGAATGATATGGACTTTTTATTCTGATATAACACCTCTGTATAGTTTTCAGATCTGGTCCAGTAATTCAAATCATAACTGAGGAAAATCAGCTCATCTTCTTATGCTAGAAAATGAGGCATATTCACTTTCTTTAACAGGAAACTCACTTTAAATGCAACTCTCGGAACTGTCTGTTTCTCAGCTACAATTAACACCATTGTTTAAACCCTCCTTTACAGCCATACAAGTTGCATATGGACTGCTGCTCATGCATATGAGAATTAAGCAGGTCCCCACATTGCACTGCCCTGGGGATGTCATTCACGTATGTGTGTTTGTAAACTGCTGTGCCTGTTATAAACATTTACATCATCGGCATCAGAATTTTCCAAAGAAACAGAACCAACAGGACGTATAGATAAAGAAGGAGAGATTTCTTTCAGGAATTAGCTCACGCAATCGTGAAGTGTTGACAAGTCCAAAATCTGCAGCGTCAGCCAGCAGACTAGAGACTCAGGAAAAAGCTGTGGCTTGATCTCGAAGGCCGTCTGCTGGCAGCATTCCCTCTTATTCCTAGAATGTTAGTCTTTTTCTGTTCCCGCCTTCATGGAGGGCAACCTGCTTTATTCAACATCTACTAATGTAAATGTTAATCTCATCTAAAAAATACCTTCACGGCAACATCTAAAATGTTATTCAACCAAATATTTAAGTATCAAGACCTAGCCAAGTTGACACGTAAAATTAACCACAACAGCTTCATACTACATGGATATGGACATGGATAGGACGTGGATATGGATCTAGATGTAGATCCAGCTGCAACTTGCTTTTTTGGCTCAACATTATTGTTGTAATTTATCCACATGGATGCATGTATGAGTATTTCATGCATTTTTCTGCTCTGTAGTGTTTCCATTGCATACATAGAACACAATGCACTTATGTGTTCTCTGGTCGATAGATATTTAGATGGTTTCCTTGCGCTTTGTGATGAACGTTTAGCACATAATGGCTGTCCGTGTGCATGTATCCTTGGACTGATGGGGAGGGTGAAAATTGCTGGGCCAGAGGAATGTGCATCTTCACATTTCAGAGTTATCTTTTTTTTGTTGTCTAAAATGGTTGTGCAGATTTTTCACCCCCACTACCAGTTTATGACAAGCCCTGTTTCACCCCGTATGTGTCAACTCTTAGTATTGTCAGCCTTTTACATCTCTGCCAGTGCGATGAGTCTGTTGCTTCAGTGAGCATTTCCTTATTGTCCCTGAAGTTTAACATGTGTTTACATTTGTTAGTTGTCTGTGAATTGCCTGTTCCTGTCCTTTCCCATTTTACTATTGAAATATAAATAAGGGTGCTGGAACCAGGCTACCTGGGGTCAGAATCCCCCTATACTGATCACGCAATATACACATTTAATCTTTAATATCTGTGGTTTAATTTATTCTTTAAAATAAGACTAATATAATTAGCTACCTTGATTGTAAGTTCTTAAGAAGTTAATAGATATATAGTACCTAAATGGGGTTGGTTCATTAAATGAAAGTCATTATTAACATGCATAGGAGATATTTATACATTCGTAATGTTTTGCAGTTTCTGATATATTCTCTCAATCTGTGTCAGGTATCTTAAGTTAATGTTTTACTTTTAAGTTTTAATATATATAGATTTTGTTCTTTATATGTTCTGTTCAAGAAACCATTCACTGAACTAAGTTCATAATATCATTCTCCTTTATTTTCTCATTGAAGATATTAAGATTTAATTCTTCGAATTAATGTACCTTGAACTTATTGTTGCATGTAAAGATGTAGAGATGTAACTTTATACGTTCATATGTATATTGGTTGCTGGAAAAGCCCTTATAATTCTAGCACCTTTGCCCCTCGGATTTACAATATTGCCTCTCCCTTTATAATGTGGCATCAGTATTAATCTACATCCACCTGTGCTGTTTAAAGCAAACATTATGCTGTATATTCTTGATGAGTTTCAAAATCACATTGTCTTTAACATACAAGGTGGGGCAAAAGTAGATTTACAGTTTATATGGAAAATAATACAATAATTAATAAATGCTAATACAAGAATGAATTCTGTTTCACATACTCACAGCTGTAAACATACTTTGCCCCACCCTGTATATGTACAGGTCCCACCCCCAGAAACATTCCTGGTTCTTAGTTCCCAACTATCTTCCACACACTCCTGCTGATAGCAGGAAAGACCGAGGGCTTATAGGAGCTAAGGGAGCCCAGGAAGGAAGGGAGGTGAGCAGAGGGTTGGGAGCAAAAGGAGGAAACCTCATCTCAGGCCTCTCTGCCCACAGGCACCTTCTCTAATTTAGCTCTACTGCTGACAGGCCATGGGTGGCCACCTCTGTCATCTCTGGATGGAAGAGGGGAAAATCCCCCTTTTTGGAGGGGTTCCTAAACATAAGGGGGAAGACCATATGGATTCGCACCTCATACTCGCATCTTACACTCTTGGTATTCTCCTCTAGTCTTTTCCAGAACTCTTCCCCTGGTCCACAGAAAGTTCTGGGCTTCTCCCAGCATGATGGCAACATGCATTTCTCCCAGTTCGGCAGTGTCTCTAAACCAGGCTTCTGTTTGTGTTTGATTTGCAAGCCACATTTTTCTTTAGAATTAAAAAGCCCGTTTCTTTCTGTCCAAGCTTTTCTTCCCAAGAAGACACTTTGACTGTCACACTATGCTGTCTCTATTTCAAAAACTTTCTTTTGAAACCCAAAGCAGATTGTGAACTTATATTGCACTAAAAATCTAAGTTGTGCTCTTCCTTAATGCTCTTAAGCATCAACCTTCCAAAATTTCCTAAAGTTTCTAAATGTCCTAATATTTTCATGGTATTTCCAGTATTTTCTAAAACTCAGGGATGATTGATGCAGGTCATCCCCAAATTAAATCATAGTGACACTATAAGAATACATTGCAAAGAATAAAAGCAGACTAAAGGAAACAGATATGTGAAGTCTGTAAATGAAACACTGCTCACCGAGTAGAAGGCATTGAAGGGTGGATGCAGGGAGGATGTACATGTGTGGCAAGCTAAAAGCATGTGGCAAGACTGTAGTAAGAGTCAGATGTACCATGAGGTTCGGTCCTCCCATCTTCTCATTCAGGAAAACCTTTACACTCGGTCTTTTAGAGAGAACCAGAGCCAGACTGTGGTTAAAGCGGTAAAAACAGGTTTTATTCAGAAACTGTTGCATTAGGGGAAAGGAGACCTCAGGGTAGAAGTGGGCTCAGTTCTGAGTACAGCAAGTGGGGATTTATGGCCCAGGAGTAGAGTTGAGGAGACCAGTAGACAGAAAATTACCAAGGGGAGACATGTAGGGTAGAGGAGCTTTTTACTAAACCCACATGGCAGGATTCTTGCTGGAGGCAGTCAGCATGATCAAATGTCACCTGGGGAGACAGTGGAGGATGAGGAATTTAATCAGAGAGCCAAGGTTGGAGGTTCTCTCCAAACTGACTTAGCTAGCAACATTGCCAAAACTTCATTTGTCAAGGGCAGGGGTAAGGCCTAGTTGAGAAGAGGGCTCAAAGGAGACTCCTTGACTCACTTTGGTCAAGGAGAGTCCTTTGTGTCAACTCTTGTGTCAGCCCCTTGTCTCATTCATCAGTCGGGTCAGCAGAGAGACAGAGTTCCAGCTGAGAGCCCACCCAGGCCTATAGTAGTGAGATCTCTGCCCTGTGTGATCTTCACGGTCACCTGTTCACCATCCCACCACCCACACCTCAGGGCCAGCAGCTCTGTGCTGGCCCTTTATTCCATCAAATTGTACAAAGGGCAAGCCGTGTTCCCCATGCTCACCATGGGGCTAAAGGTTCCCACATAACCAGAACACCTGACACACCCCAGCCCGACATTGCCTGCGGGGAGGAGGGGGCCCAGACCTGGCTGCTCTGTGGCAGTGGGCACCTGCCCAGCTTCTTTTGGTAAAATGACCACCTACCCCCCTGTTAGAGGAACACTTTCATAGTGAAGGTTCCTAATACCCCACATTCTGAAAGCATTATTACAAGCATATTGGAGGGGGAAAACATTTCCATACTAAGCAAAGGAGGTGAACAGATCTGTGAGGCCAGTGTTTTAACGACTGCCACAGTTTAATCTGAAGAATTCATTTTCCTTAATTTTATAGACAGTGACTCGATACTTAATTTTTATGTGTGATTAAATTATTTTCTATTTTCTAAACATTTGTCAATAACCTAAGATGTATTTCTTTAAATTGGCCTCTTTATTTTGAATTCTAAACATCAATCCCCTTTTCTCTTTCTGTGTTTACAGAGGCAGGGAAACTCATACAGCTCTTTGATTTAATAGTACTCCTTATAATGTAGGGAATCGCAAATTTCTTTATTTGCATATTCAGCATGGACAAGCTCTTTCAATTCCAATACAGGAAGGAAACAAAATCCATATTTTATCTTACTAAAATCACAGGATTTTTCTAAAAGTTAACTAATGAATTAAGCAGTCTAGTTAAAAATTACTCGGAGTTTCTCAAGTAAATATGGCAAAGAACAGGGGCTATGAAGGGAAGAGCATATTTTGAAGGATTTTAAGAATAGCTATTGAGGATTCAATCTGGTGAGCTTGCTGGATTAACTTCAGGGCCTTAATTTATCATGCTTTCATCTTAAAAAGATCTGAGCAAGACAGAGTGCTAGTTGGGGCAAGTTTTAACAAGGGTTTCCTGAGTTATGAGTAAAAGTTCTCTGGCAAAGATATATTATTATGTGGACGGTACAGTAGCAGGGACATTAATTGTTCATAGTTAAGGTTGTAGTTAAATCTATATAACAATTCAAGGCAGGAAAATAATTCGTATGTATTAAATTTACTTATGGTGCATTGTTCTATAAATATTAAATGCAAGACTTAAGTTTATTTATGAAAGCCTAATATTTATTACTATTAATAGGTTCAGAAAAGAGATATAAATTATACCCACCTAGGCGACCTAAGTAAATGTTCGTTCCTAGTACTGCAGAAAGACACAACAGCCCTACATAAACGGTGTGCGCCTTTGAGTGCTGCTCTCAAGTGGCTGCTGCTGGTCCTTGGTAACCCAGGGCTACAGCATTCATCTTTATGGGGGTTTGGATGGTACAAGAGCCACTTTTTAAAAGAGGCTTTTAAAAGAATGCTTTTTTGAAGGACACATGATCCCCTCTCTCATACTACCCCTAAAATCAGATATTTCTTTCTAGGAGGGAGACTGTATCAATGCTCAGCTCTCTTGAGTCTTCCTAGTATGTATTCCTTCTTTGGGCATTTAAAAGCCAGTACTTCTAGTGCAGTGAGAATACCTTTTATGACACCATGATAACGGATGCCTGCCACGATACATTTGTCCAAACCCGTAGAAGGTACAACGCTAAGAGTGAACCCTGCTGTAAACTGTCACTTTGGGTGATAATGGTGTGTCAGTGTGGATTCACCAGTTGTACCAAGTGTCCCACTCTGGTGGGGAATTTTGGTAATGGGGGAGGCAGTGCATGTGTGAGGGCGGGGGTATAAGGGGATCTCTGTACCTACCTCTCAGTTTTGCTATAAACCTAAAACTGCTCTAAAAAAGTTTATCTCTGGCTGGTGTGGCTCTGTGAATTTGAGTGCCAGCCTGTGAACCAAAGGGTCCTCAGTTCAATTCCCAGTCATGGCACATGCCTGAGTTGCAGACCAGGTCCCCAGTTGGGGGCACACAAGAAGCAATCACACATTGCTGTTTCTATTCCACTCTTTCTCCCTCCCTTCCCTTCTCTCTAAAAATAAACAAATAAAATCTTTTATTTAAGTTTATTAAATATAAAAACAAAAAATTTACTCTAGGTTTAGGATTTGCTTCATGCCAGTCACTCTACTGGGTATTGGGGTACAAAGGTGAGAAACATGGGCAGGCAGCTTGAATTGACTCCTTTTGAGCACCCAAGAACATTGGCTAATGACGCTGATAGGGCCTAAGCTACCTAGCCCATGACCCTTCCACCCACATTGAGTGCTCAGTTGACAGCCAACCATACCAGCTTGCCAGCCCCAGCCCTGTCTTCCCATGCGTGGGGCAGAGATGAGCTGTCTCTGCTGAACCCGACCCAAATTATATAGATTTGACTGCTGTTTCAAGCTACTGAATTTGGTAGAAGTATATTAGGAACTGTATTATGGGCTGAAATGAGTTTCCCCAAAATTCATGTTTTGAAGCCTTAACCCTCAGTATCTCAGAATGTGACTATATTTGAACATAGAATCTTTAACAGGGTGATTAAGTTTAAATAAGGTCAAAAGGGTGGGCCCTAATCCAGTATGTCTCGTGTCCTTATGAGAAGATATTTGAACATAAAAGGGACACCACAGTTTCTCATGAACGGAAGAAAGACCATGTGAGGACACAGTGAGAAGGTGACCCACTGCAAGCCAAGGTGAGAGGCCTCAGAAGAAGCCACACCTGTTGACACCTTGATCTAGGGCTTCCAGCCTCCAGAACTGTGAGAAAACAAATAGCTGTTGTTTCAGCCACTCAGTTTGTGGCATTTGGGCAGCCCTTGCAAACTAATACATGTAATAGGAAAGCAGATTCAGTCTCCAGTGTTGACACCATTCTATAAATCCTTCAGATTTTTGCTCTTGTCATTCATTTCATTTTGCTCCATGGAATACTATTTCCTGTGACTGTCTGATTTCAGTAACACTAACACCTCTCGTGGAATAACAGTATTGGTCATTTAAAGGAACCTTTTATAGAAGCTGATGGATTTCATGAACTTCTAAAGCGTGGCTTACCCAAAACTTTTTTAGTCAGCAATGTAAACATACTTAACCTTTTCTTTCACTCACTGAACTTATCTCCTCTGGAATTTACTGGGCTTGTGTAATTATTTCTGAAAGGTGAAGAAAACATTTCCTCCAGGAGCAAAGAGCTGCTATTAAAAGGCCAAAACGATGAAATATTTGAGTCAATATTTTTTTGCCATCACCTAGCTACCTGTTCATTAATTCTGATTTACTTTGAGGATTTCACATGTTGTGAATGTTACATACTATTTCAAAGAAGATACATGCTGGTTTGTTTAACGTTTTCTTTTTCGTTCTTTTGCCACCGCTCTGGGGGCAGGGCCAGGCTGTTGCACCTGCTCCCGCGTTACTCACGAATGAGCCTTTCCCCACCCACCACCGTCCAGAACTTTGCTTATTATTGTGTCCAGGGAGTTGAGGCACACAGTCGCAGGAGGAAGAGACTGAGCGGGTAACAGAGTATTTGGGACTGGAGCAGGATGGAACTGGGGGTGGGGGAGGGGAAACTGGGGAAAGGAGGGTGCTCAAGGGGCACAGCCGAAAGAATTCTGTGGTTGCAATAGATTGTGTAAGAAGGAAACAAACAAATAATTTAATCTATCCCTACGGACTGAATCCAGTGTCCCCAAAATTCGTATGTTGAAGTGCTAACCCCACACATGACTGTATTTGGAGACAGAACCTTCAAAGAAGTGATTGGGTTAAATGAGACCATAAGGATGGAGCCTCAATCTGCTAGAATAAGTGCCCTTATTAAAGAGGAAGGGACAGCAGAACTGATTTCTGGTCTGCTTTTAGTAGATCATTATTTATACCTGCTGGCCTGTGTCCCATTCCATTAGTGATAAGATATTGCTGGATTTTAAGTATTCTAAAATTCACATTAAATGTTGCTTGTGGAGATGAGGGGGGAGAGCAGAAATATATTGTGTAATTGGAGACATCAGGTTTTTAAATGGACTCTTCCTCTGAGGGGGATAAGGAGGCTTCCAAGGGGTTAAGCATGGGAGTAGCAGGATCTTACTTAGCTCTGAGGTGGATTCTTCTGGCTGTTTGTTTAAAAGTGAACTCAAGGGGGCAAGATTCAGAGCAGGGAGACTAGTGAGGAAGCTGTCATAGTCATCTGGGATAGAGATGGCGTGGCTCGGGCCATCGCGGGATAAGGCTGGAAGTAAGGAGTGCTCAGGTTACAGATATATTTTGAAGGGAGAGGAGACGGACCTTGTTGACATCTCAGTGTAGGCTCTAGACCCAGTGCGCTGCACAATTGGAGTTGTCACTTACAGAGATGCTAGAGATGGGGAGAGGAACAGTTCTAGCTGTGATGTCACAGTCACAGCTTTCTCATGGTAAGTCTGAAAAGTCACATGGGCATCTGAGTGGTGAAACACAGAGGCCCAGGTAGCCAGATCTGGAAGACAGGGGTGGGTTCTGGATTGGCAGTATAAAATCGGGAGGCATTTGTGCACGGTGGAATCAAGCAACCATGCATTCTCATACGCCCAAGACGACCCCGTGTGTGCCCTCTCTCCCCGTTGTAATTATCTTTATCACCCCATTGCATCGTCAGAAGTGTCCCAGCTTGGACACCAAATTATATTGTCACCTTACTCTGCACCCGAGTCTTGATTGAAGTCATGAGATGATATGGGAGCTCTGTGAGAGTGGGGGAAGGTAAATAGGCAGAGAGGCCCAGGATGAGCCCTGGGGCTAACATCACTTAGAAGTCAAGCTATGAGAGAGAACCAGCAAAGGACACAGAGAAAGGGCCTGTGATGGAGACAGCAACCAGGAGAGGAAGGGGCCTGGAAGCCACTTGAGGAGAGTGTATCAGGAAGGCAGGCTGATCGATGTAGGAGTGCCCCAGACACGTCCTTGAGCCTCATCTCTGTCTTCATCCATTTCCCTGGTGAGCTTTTCCAGACTCAAGGCTTTAATTACCTTCTGAATTGTGTGACCTGTGCATGTGTATCTCCAGCTTCTCAATTGCCCTCTCTACCTCGGTCCATGCCTCCTGTCTGTCTCCTCTCATGACGGCAGCCATGACATTGTACAAACATCATCTTTTTATCAAGGTCACCCCTGGATACTAGCTTTTACAGCACCCCTTTTCCCATTTCATTTTCCTGCTCATTCTCTTTAGGGGTACTTTTATGTCTTCCTTCCCTCTCGCCCCTCAAAGCATGTAAACTCCATGGAGGATGGACTTTTTCTTTCTTCGTTCCCACACCTGCCACATAATAGATGCTCCATTCATCATTGTTGAACAAATGAGCTAAAGGAAAGGACACCATGCCCGTGAAGAAAGCCCAATGGGCAGTCAGAGGCGTCAGGGAGACAAAGAGTTCAAGGACAGATACTTGAGAGAGGGAAAGCTCATCAGTGTTGCAAGGAGCCTGAGTAGAGTGTGGATGAAGAAGAGACACTGAATTTACACGTCCCCTGTGACCAGTGGTGCAGCGCTCCAGGCAGTGTAGCAGGAAGACCATGAGCCTAGGAGAGGTAAGGAGCACATCGTAGCTGAAAGGACCCTGGAGGCATGCAGGGCCTCCTTGAGAAGGCACTGGAGCAGAGCAGAAGGCATTGAAAAAAAAAAAAAAAAAAGGTGAGCAGGGGGCGATACAGAGAAGTGAGGATAGGAGTCTTTGCAGCATAGTTCCTGATGAAGGAGTCTGCTGAGAGGGAGAGGAGTCTGGGGAGGGTGGGTGTCTGCCATCTCCCAGGTAGACAGCATGGAAGCAGCAGGGACCAGAGCAGCCACATCATGGCTAAAGCAGCTCTTGAAAAGTGGCCCTTGCCGTTTCTGGGGCTAAAGACACTCTACTGTTCTTTTTTTTTTTTTTTTTTTTTTTTTTTTAATTAACAAGGGAGTTCAAAAGCGTTTCTTTTCTAAGTCAATTATTTACTCTATCTTAACCAAGGAAGTTATAAAGTGAGAAAAAAAAACATTATTTCTGTTGTCCTTAATAATAATGATAATTTTAAGTGCTTATATTTTCCTAATGCTATTGAACCAAAATTTCTGTGGATTTGGATGCTTAGATTATGCCCATAGAATTGTTTTTAAAATGCTTTTTCTTGGTGCTCTAGAAAGGGCATAAAGGCAGGGTTGCACTTTCAAGTTGTTCTATACATCAGAGTATTTTATTCTGTTTGATTTTCCTCTTCAAAACCATAGAGTATTTGTTTCCTAGGGCTGCCATAGCAAATCACCACAGAATCCCCGGCTTAAGGCAACAGAATTTTATTCTCTCACATTCTAGAGGCCAGAAATATGAAATCAAGGTGTCCACAAGGCCGTACACCCTCCGAAGGTTCTAGGGGAGGATGTTTCCTGCCTCTTTTAGCTCCCAGTGGACCCAGCTGTTCCTTTGCTTGAGGCTGCATCACTTCAGTCTCTGCCTTCATCTTCACGTGATTTCTTTGTCTTAAATATTTCATTTATTTCTCTTATAAGAACACCAGTCATTGGACTGCAGACTCGGGATTACCCAGGATGATTTTGTCCTGTGATTCTTAATTTAATTGAGTCTGCAAAGACACTGTTTCAAATAAGTCACATTCACAGGTACTGGATGTTAAGATCTGAACATATCTTTACAGGGGCCATTTTATAGCCCACTATACATAGTTTTGTAATTTGAGATGTGATTTATTTTGTGTGCAGTTTCTGTATTCACCATTATTTTGTGTTCTGAAAAGTCACATCACTTAGAATAATTTAACTAAATACAGCAGTTTTAAGTTTCAAAGAAACAACTAAGACCATTCTTTAACTGTATTTTCTAGGGCATATGCAAGTAATGGATGATTTGGGAATTAAAATAAGATATCCAGCAATCTACAGATTGTGCATTTCTCTTGCTGACATTAAATGGAGTAGAAAATACAATTAGTAAAATTTTGTCTGAAGCAATATATTAAGTTCAATGCATTCCCCACAGATTGGCACAAAGTAAAATCCCAATTAATTTGAAATCTTGTCAGTTGTAGTTGTCTCAAATGATTGTTTCTCTTGATTATAGAGCTGTAGTTTATGAATAAGCAGGGAACAGAGAAAAGTTGAAGACATGTGGTGTAAGGAAGGTAAATAATGTTTACTGAGTACCTGCTTGGTTAAAAATATGGAAAATCATTGGAATCAATGAAACCTTATTTATTACCAGAGCAACCCAGAAAGATGATCAGATCTTACCTGCCTTGTAGCTGAAACTACTAAGAAACAGGAGGCATTCGTAAAATGGCGCAATATGCACAGTTAGGAATCAACAGAGGCAGGATTTGAACCTGGTGCATCAGTTCCATCCAGTCCCAGTGTGCTCTTCCACTGGCTGGAGTGTAAAGACTGTTGGAGCAAGGCTCAGAGAACAGGATTCCTGTTCTGACTTCACCACTAGCCAAAGGTGGATCAAGAGACTGTGCTGATGGGGTGAAGAGAACCCTTTCTGGCACAAGATGCCAGAATTTGAATAGTTGCTAGCTATGAGACCTTGAGTCATTTATGCTTATCTTTGGGGCTCAGTTTCCCATCTATAACACAGGGATGATGTTAGCACCTACCTCATGGGGTTGTTTGAGAATTAAACTGAGTGATTTATGCCTTAAGCACTTGTAATGGCACCTGGCACTCGGGAAGCCCTTGAGGGCACCTGCCCTCATCCTGTGCGTGTTTATCAGCTCTCCTCCAACCCCACACCATAATTGGATTGCTGAAGGCTATGCAACACCCTAAAGGATGAAATGTCCATTAACCCCAAAATGTCCTTTTTTTTTAACTAATTGAAATATTTTTAAAGTGTGCATTAGCTGATGACAAAGAAACATTTAAATTTTTTTAGAACTTTCTTGTACCTGTAGTTCTAGACCTGCCTCATTCTCTGTCCTTGAAAAACAACTATTTGTTCACAAAAAACCTTTGCTTGGATGAAACATCATTTTCATCAGAAGCTTAAGAACAAAAATAAGCTGTAACATATTACACAAGGAGAAGATAGTCATTAATTATTAGACTGGATTATTTGAGTTTATAATTTATGTCCAGATAGATGATATTCAGTTTCACTGATGTGGCAAACCATGTTAAATAAACCTTGACTAAACCTTGTTCCAGGGAACTTTTCAACAAGTTTTGCAATTGTCATTTTTTATCAACTACCTTTCTGTGGAAGTAGTTTTATTTGTTTCTGCATGTTTGTTTTCTAATTATGCTCCAAACTGTGTTTTTAATTTGATATTGAACATTTGTTTTCCTACATTGGGCTTGTCTAGCATTTATACTGATGAGTCTCACTGTGAAATGAGAACTTAATAAGATGTTAGTTTCAGAAGAAAATGGTACTGGTTATTGGTAAAAGAGACATATAATCAATAAAAATTTAATAAGAGCCCAAACTGCCATGCGTGCATACTCCCAAAGGTCTTCAGAACAAGGCCCTGATTAATGTATATCATGTAAAAATTAAGATTTTCATCAAGTTTTAGAATATTAGTATAGGATGAGTAGCACCATCCATGATTATACCATTAAAATGTACCTTGGCTTATACCCAAGTTAATATGAGAACGAGTAATGAATATTGATGGAAGTCATTGTTTAAGGTTGTCCATTAAGTGTGTTCAAAGGGAAATATTTTGATGGTGGTGGTAGGGAGGGAAAGAATGAAGCAGGAGCAGGCAAGGTGTAAAACCTGTTAAAAATTAAAAGCAGAAATCGTAATTACTCCCCAGAAAATCTATGTATTCATTCAAATTGTGTTTTTCCAGTGCTAAATTTAAAAATCTTAATACCCAATAGAGCAAAATATCTTTTTAGGGAAACTTACTATGTATTAGAATAGAGTAAAAAAATTATTTTCTATTGGAAAATATACACAGAGGGAACTCTACCATGCTGCTTCATGTCAACCCAAAAACAAATGAGGATTTCTTAAGTGTAATGAGCATGAGGTTGCTCAATAATACCGTATATCTGGGCCCGTAAGTGGCAGTTATTCAGAATGCAATTGCCGTTGCAAGGAAGACAGGAGCTACTCGTTTTACTGAGATGCTTATTAAGTAGAATGTCTCCCACTGCAGCTCTGTGAACCTTTCCATGACATCGTTGGAATTAAGTGAAAAGCAATTTCATTGAACCAAAAGCCCAATTTTTGTTTGAGCTTATGGCTCTTAATAAAACAAAAGCAAAGCTATTTTTAACAAAGGCATTGAGTTTCCCTGGCTAAAGAGAGGGAATCCTCAGAGAAACAGTATTCCCTAGAAACAAGGGGACAATTTTGCACCTGAGGACAGGGCTCCTGCATGTAGTTAGTCATACACCTGGTGCATGTATCACCTGTGTGCCCACCTGGACACCAGACTGTGGTTCAAATTTCAGCCAGATCACCATCTGAGTCAACAAGTATCTACATTAATATTATAACAATTTTAAAATGACACTTTAATTAATATATGTGTCAGCAAACCTTTTGTAAATGGTCAAATAGCATTTTAGGCTTTGTGGATCAAGAAGTAAATTGAGAATATGTCAATACTTATATAACAAGAGAGGAAACAAATGTCCACAAAATTATTATTAATGAAATCCAAAATATAATAAAATGTTAACAGTGTTTCATAATACAGGTCTATCAATAAGAATAGAGTTATTTTAGGGAAATAACATTTCACGTAATTGGAGTTCAATGTTAGTGTTTCCTAGCACCAAATCTCTTGTAAATATTCATCAGTAAAAGCTGGTTTTAGCTCATGGGCCATTCAAAAACAGAAGGTGGCCCAGATTTGGCCCAGGGACTGACCCTGCCCTAACATAGTATGAAATTCATGTGTTTATGAGTATAATGCTAATATCCTTCTCTGAAATATAAAAATAGATACTTTGCCCAAAAATGTTTTAGTAAGGTAGCCCTTTGGATCTAAGCGATTGAAATTAATTTCTGTGATATTTTTATAAGATTGATGCATTCTGTCTCCCAGATAGAATTTAGGAGTAGGTGGCCTGAATGGATTCATACAATTTTTCTTTTCCGACTGGAGACCACCCATGAATGAGTAGTAAAATCAGTTTAGAAGGTTTTGACTAGCATTTAAAAGATTGAGGGGAAGAGAATAGAATAGATTACATTTCCCATAGTACGGAAGGTTTGATTTTAGTGATTTAAAAAAGGAGTGTCAGACTTGGGTATATTTATGTGCATTTGTACGTCTCAGGTCTATTTTTATTATGAATCTTGATGTAAAATACATGCAAAAGACTGAGAAGAGCAGTATTTACCTTTTCAAAAATAACAAATATTTAAAAAGTCTCCTTGGTGCTGACAGAGGCACAATATAACAGACATCTCTAGCTATTTTACGCTAATAAATCATGTTATAATTGATGAGTATAAAATAATTTGAGTGGGTAAAAAGAGTGGTGTTTTCCACAGTAGATGGTGAGTGATCAGATAAAGAAATGACATAATTTCATCATGAAAATGTTCTCACACTGCTATAATTGTTTTCTAAATTAATCCACAAATTTGAGTGCAAAATAATTAAATTGATTATCTGTTTATTTGTCAGGAATTGGTATTTAAAAAATTATAGCTGCATATCTTTGTTAGAACATGGAAATTATAGTTTCAGAGAAAAATATTTTTATAACATTTTAGTTTGCATGCTGCAAACAACTTTAGCATGGTATTTTACACAATTTGTCCCCTTTCTAGTAAGAGTTGTTTTCTCTTTATGCTAAGGGGATGGCTTTTATCTCAGAGTGAAGTCTTTTCTCTGTCTTCTTATTTCAACCTCCCATTCATTTCTCATTCAGCCATCCCTTGGTAGGGACACACCTGGTCATTGGAGCCAAGTTTGCTGGTGATATGAGATACTCAGAGGGACAACATGATCTGTCCCCATGGACTATCTAACCCCAGTGTTCCCTCTTCACTTGAATATAAACTATGCCATAAGGCCTTTGGGGCCCATCAGAGAATTGAAATTAGTGTCTAAAGGAAGTGGGCAATATTATCAATATTACTGTTATTTTTATAATCTTCATGTGTCTCTGAAAATCTTTCATATTTATGTGTGGAGGAATGGAAGGGGGGAAATGCTGAGTAAACCAGGAACTTAAATAAAATTAAAGTCACAAAAGAAAACTCTTTTTGCCTCAGTCTAATTTTAGTTTTTAAAGCTAAGTATTACCCAAATTGTCAAACAATCAATATTTTATATGAAATACTGTATATGTGACAAGTGGGTATGCAAGATTATCTAGCTCTCACATATTAATACATACATACACATATACCCACATACACACACATTTGTAGATACAGAAACAACATATTGTGACCCCTTAGTGGGTAGTAAGATACTTTTATTGGTCATGAATAGTGTTTTGAAAATAATTTACTGGAATGAAGCAGAGTAGACTATAATAGGACAGAAAATAACCTATCAAAAATACACCTACCTTAGTCAGGATACCTTTTTTCTCTATTCCATTATGCATACTTTTATGAGTTGCAGTATAAATATTTCAGATTGTGGCTCATTGCTAAAAGTTTTTGAAAAATAGTGCTGAAGTCATAGTGGCGGCAATGATTAACAGGATCCTTTTATCTCCTACATATTTTGTATCTGATTGCCAAGTGTTAATGCATAATAATTAGTAGATTATTTCCTGGAGATGCATAATACAATTTAATTTAAGTAAATATTTTAATGTTTGGTTCTATATGGCATTTACACAAACTAACTATTATTTGGGTAGCTTTTTCTGTGTGCTGGTTATTGTAGCTGTCCTATCTGCTGTTTTAAGCTTTTTAGTAATAATAAGGCTAAGGGCTGGGTTTCAATAATCCAGTAATGCCAAAGAATTAAGAGATGTAGTGTAGAAATATAATATTAAACACTGGGACAGTGACCCTTGGCAGCCTGATTGTGTTGTACCAGTGCGAAAGGGGGATGGGAGAGGAGCCTGTTTGAAGGGAGGAATGGGCATGGCAGATGGCATTCTGATTCTGAAGCCAAAGAGCTTGGTTCTCTAAGTATAATGGGAGAAAAGAGATTGATCCTCTCTGATACTGCTTCTAATGGCGCCATGTGTTGAAGCAAAGATCCTGTATTTTTTATGAACATTACATGATCTATTGTCTCCCTGTTGAATAAAAATCAATCCATCTAGAAACTGACACTACAGAAGCATGAGAATTCTCACAGTCCAAATATAACAGTGGCTGGATTTCTTTTCTTACCATATTGTTTTCCTTTGAATGTATATGAAGAATAGGCTTATAGAAATACAACAATGAACCTAACAGGCTGTATGGTCCTTAGGCATGGTATTTCACCAATCATTATTAGCCAATGCATATGACTACATATAAATGCGTCATTACTTAAGGTGTGGGTCTCTGGGTGTATAAATTAGGAGTTGCTTGTTAGAACTTTAGAAATAATGTAGAGAAAATCATGCCATGCTTGAACTTCTTGTTTGTGAACAAAACAAAAATAAAAACAGCCCCTCATTGGGGAAGTTCTTCTAGCAGGAAAAACTTCTAGTTAATTCCAACAATAGTGTAAGCTGAATTTTACATTTAAGGTTTAGATAGAAATTTCATGTAAGTTTATCATGAAAATTTTGTTTACATATTGGAATTCATGAGTGGTGAAATATAATGTTTGTGAATGGTAATGCTTTATAAATATGGTAGTTTTTGAAAAATAATTGTTATGTGATTAATATTCCCATGATTAACATATCATGCAATTAAAAGTTCCATGTTTTATCATTTTTAATCACTAGTATTGTATAGTTTTTGTGTTCTGCAGTTTATAAATAGACATTTATCTTTCTAATGTTTCTGCCTTTTAGTTTACGTAATGTGAATGTGAATATTGATGATGTCCTGCTTTTCTGAGGGGGAGGGCTTACTCCTGTAAAAATCATTCTGCAGGGTTCCAAAGTGCAAGTCTAGAGAGGAACTCTGGCAGCATTTGCAAAAAGAGGCACCTTTTTTGTAAGTATTTACATTTATGCCAAATGTATATTGTGAACTGCGTGTACATATAGTCTTTGTTGAGACCAGAGCCCTGGCTTCTTTATTGGAAACATGTAACTCCCTGTCAGTTCATTTGGCTCTATTATAAAACTACACATTAAATATGTGCTATGGTCCAGTTGAATATGAAGTATGGACTCCAGATACTTTTTCTGAATGCACATTGCTCGCTGTTAGGGAAATCCTATTTCGAAAGAAAAGAGACTTAGAAGTAAGTACAAATTTAAGTAACTATTCACAGACATATGAGCTCTAAATGGTTGAAAAGTGACACGAAAAAACACAGATTCTGGTGACATAAAAGAGCCTTCAATATATAACTTTGATTGCACTTGATGTAAATGGTGTGACGATGCTTCCTGTGCATTTGTTGTGTTCTTTTTCAGTTGGACTTTGGGTGATTGAGAAAGTAAATAGGTATCTTACTGATATAACTCCAAGCTCGCTCAGGACTTTTTTTAAAAGCATGCCCTAAGTTTCTAATGTTCATCTGGAAAAGAAATGTGGGAATATTTGAGCACATATTCTGTGTCTTGTTGAACTACCTGGATTTTCCAGGAATGACACTGATGCCAGACATGTCAAAAAAAAAAAACCCCACTTCACACGAAGTCCCTGAATCACACTTGCCACGGGCACTTTTCATTAGGAACAGTGTTTCCTTGCGTTTCA
Organism: Furipterus horrens; assembly: GCF_987537825.1. Taxonomy (NCBI): domain Eukaryota; kingdom Metazoa; phylum Chordata; class Mammalia; order Chiroptera; family Furipteridae; genus Furipterus; species Furipterus horrens. Next base: position 27,234,303 of record NW_028327175.1, read on the forward strand.
CCATTACTGGTGTGATCCGTCTGCTTTTTGGATAGTTTTCGTATTTAAGGTTTTCTGCACAAGAGCAACATTTGCTCACTCCCCTCAAGCCTCATCTTCTCTCTTGTATGAAACTGTCTCCGGTCTTTCAATGCTGTGAACTCAGGGGAAGCAAGAAGTGCTTGGGTAAAATACCAACACCAAAACATTGGCAAACGTTTTTTGGTGGTCATTTTAATAGTTAAATTGTTCATATAAAATACAGCGAGCTACTAGAACTGAAGGTTTTCCTTTAACCATACAATTTTGTTATTATTAGGACACATTTTCAATAATTGCAAAATGTGTGCCGTCGCATTAAATCACACCGTACATATTTGCCATTTCAGTGCCAGACAAGTAAAGTGGCTGCCCCTTCTTGTTAATTGGTCTTCCGAGAGGGCGCTTTGGAGCAGGGACCATGTTGCTTAGGGTCTTTCAAGTTAATAAAAATCTATTAAAGGTCTTATTTATCTGGATTTCAGTTAGTAACTGATGACATCTAGTTGAGGCACTCAAATAGCCATCCCCTGGGGACACAGATCCAAAATAAATGGTAAACAGGTTTTCACAACTCAGAGCAGACGTTTACAGACTAAGGAAGTTAAACCCCAGCCCATGCAGTACAGTCGACAAATCACTCATCACCTGGCTCCAGGTAACTGCGGAGGGTGAGCCCTGAGTGGACAGTGCTGGTCTGGGAGGTCCCATCAGGTCCCATCCTTGAGAGGCATGCCCTCCCAACAGTCATTCATTGGAAGGAGGCTTCCGCTCATCTCTGTGCATTTATGGCAATTCGGGAGCAGGAGGCATTGTCTCTCCTCATGATGCTCCCTGGAAGAGTTCCACATTGGAAGCCAACCCATACTGGCAGCTTCTTTATTAAAATATGTGCAATAGAAATTATGCTAATTAAGCTGCAGTGTAATTATAGACTAGAAAGATTCTTTGAACTCTGAATTAAATTGTTGTAGATAAATGGGCATTAAGTTAATAGTGTGCAGCTAATTATGAAAGGTAAAGAAGAGGAAGAGAGGGGATCGGTTGCACGAGGTTTTAAAGATGCTGCTGCCCCAGGCAGACACACCCATTAAGGCCCAGATAACCCTGTGATGAGAGTCCTTCTAGCCTTTTTCTCTGATTTTCAATACTACAGTTAAAATAGCCACTGGTGACCAATTAACCCATTTAACTCTATTTGTCTGCGGCATTTACTGCAGCAGAGACTTAAATGTGGTGACACTCTGCAGCTTCATGTCCTATTCCAACTGTATTTGTGGATTTAATTGTTTATTCTTTACGCTTTTGTGTGCATTTATGATCATTATGAAAATGAGGTGAGGCTCCATCATCCCAAAGTGATTTTGCTGTGCTCAACTGAAGCTGTATCCTGGGAAATAAATTCTTTTCACTTAGAATTTTAAAAAGCTCAAGTGGTAGTTATATGCCTTTTGTTCCAAAGCTGTCAATTCAGAGGATCTGAGAAATACCATTATCATGCTGCAGTTACATGAAAAAAAAAGTTAGTTATTTAATTCTTTCAGATAAAGAGTTCTAAAATCTATCAGTAGGTGGGTTTCCTGTGCTCACTGATCCAAGTCAACTGAACCAGCTAAATAAGAGGTACTTTTTAAAAAATAGAGAGAGAATACATACAGGAATACTGAGTGATTTTTCAACTAGTTTCAGAAAATTTAATGTTCACTTGTCATCTGAGCAGAATGGCTTGACACCCCATTGAACAGTACTGGAGAGTTCACAGAAATACAGATCCAGCAAAACACTAGGTGTTAAGAGGACTGATGTAGAGAGGTCCTTTACAGAGGGTGTGACAGTGTGGTAAAAGGAGAGGGTTTGTTTGCGGGACGTCACAACTCACTCTTCTGTGTTTTCAGAGAACTTTTATTGCTTTTTCAGCTGGAAAACTAACAAAAATGTTTCACTTTTACCAATTCCTTCATGTTTCTATCATCTCTCTTTTCTACTTACATTATTGCTGTGTTCTTACATACAGATAATTTCACACATTCACAATGAATAGCCCTGAATTTTAATTGGGATTTTCTAAATCTTTTCTGACATATCTATATATTCTTTACATTTATAGAAATCTGTCTTTTGACTTAATAAAATTTAGCCAGTTTTTGTTTTGTTTTGTTTCTAGCATGTCATTATGTTTCCTTTGCCAAGGTAGTTTTGGCACAAGGTTTTTAACTTTCAGCCTCAATTCCATTACCTGTGAATCAGTAAAAACATTATGTTCTTTCTCAGAGGATTATAGCAAGAGTTAGAAAACTGCAGCCCATGCGCCAAACTTGGCCCACAACCCATTTTTGTAAATACAGTAGGAACCTTACATTTATTCTACACTCTTAAACCCACATAACTTTAACAACATACGTATACAGTACTGCAAAATCCCGCAATATAGCGAGAAATCCGCAATAAATAATTAAATATAATATTTTTTAAAATCCCACAATACAGAGAGGCTGCAATAAGTGAACTGCGATATAGAGAAGGACTACTGTAAAGTTTTATGACAACATAGCCTTGCCCATTTTAACTTTTCATCTATGGCTGCTTTTGAGCTATAGCTACAGAATTTAGTTGTCGCAACAGAGCCTATGTGGCCAGCAAAGCCTAAAATATTTCTTTACTGTCTCTTACCGGGAAAGGTTTGCTGTTCCTTAGATAAGACTATTAAATTTGCATGTTTGTGTACAAAACATATAAGTGTATGTGTGTGAAATATAAGACTATGTGTGTGTACATATACATATGTAGCATCTATATAAAAGTTTTAGCATAATGCTTGACACATTGAAATCATTCAATATATGTTGACAACTTTAAATGTTTTTGTTAAATCCAGTTTTACTTTGCTGTTAGAAAATTAGTTGTGAAAAGGACATTGATGCGATACCATGAAGCTCTCAAATTAGTCACAATTAAAATGTTTTTTTCTAAAGCATTTTCTAAAGTAAAGACTTTGTTATAACTTGAGCAGTTGTTGATTATAAGAAACTATATCATGGTATTTTTCCTAATGTATTAGTTATCTAGAGCTGCCATTAAAAATTACTACCAACTTGGGTGGCTTCAAACAAAGGGCATTAGTCTCAGAGTTCTGGAGTCTAAAAGTCTGAGATCAAGGTATCAGCAGAGCCATGCTTTCTTTGAAGTCTCTAGGGAGGATCCCTCCTTGCCTCTTTCTAGCTTCTGATGGTTACAATCCTTGTCACTCTTTGACTTATAGATGCATCCCTCCAGTCACTGCCTCTGAGTCACATAGTGTCTCCCTGCATCTCTCTTCACATGGTCTTCTCTCTGCATCTCAATGTCTAAATTTTACTCTTGTTATAAGGATACCAGTCAGTGTGACCTCATGACTGCATCACATCTACAAGGTCCCTATTTCCAAATAAGGTCATACTCCAAATAAGGTTCTGGGGTTAAGACCTCCATAAATCTTATCAACATATCGTAATCGATATATTTGAGGGGAAAATAATTCAACCCATACTATCCAGTGACTATCCTTTGGAAAATTCATAATTCTCATTTTGTTTTATTTTTTAAGTATATTTTATTGATTGTACTGTTACAGTTGTCACAATTTTTTCCCTTTGCCCACCTCTACCCAGTACCTCCCATTCCCTTCAGCAGTCCCCACCCCCTTAGTTCATGTCCATGGGTCAGTCATGCAATTCATCTTTAAAAAACACACAAGCAACAAAGAAACAGAAAATATGGACAACCTCTCTTTATAACTAAAGGAAGGCAAATCAAAACAAGACATAGTTTTTCATCTATCAGGTTGGCAAAATTTTTAGTTTTAGAATATTCAGTGCTATTAGAGTGGGTCTTCTTACTGTCTGACATCAGTATAGTTTCCTGTATCCTTTTTTGAAGTACAATTTGGCAATATCTATGAGAATTTACAGTGCACATACCCTTTGACTTAAGTCTTACTGCTATAATTTACTATACAGATATACTCACAAAGATGCCAAATTATGTGTACTAAGGACATTCTTTTTTTAAGTATATTTTATTGATTATGTTGTTACAGTAGTTTCAATTTTCTTTCCTCTTTGCTCCTCTCTGCTCTGTACCTCCCTTCCCTCCAGCAATCCCACCCCACTTAGTTCATGTCCATGGGTCATGTATATAAGTTCTTTGGCTTCACCCTTTCCTATACTATTCTTAACATCCCCCTGTCTATTTTATTCCTACCAATTATGCTTCTTAATCCCTGCACCATTTTCCCTTTTCTCCCCCTTGCCCTCCCAGCTGATAACCCCCCAAATGATCCCATACCTATGATTCTGTTCCTGTTCTGGTGGTTTGCTTAGTCTGTTTTTGTTTTTGTTTTTTAGATTCAGTTGTTGATAGTTGTGAGTTTGTTGTCATTTTAATGTTCATAGTTTTGATCCCTTCATTTTATAATATATAGTAGATCAAAGCAAATGACATAAATGAATATTCCATTTTGATGACTGGCACTGAGAATAAAGACTGACCAAAATACTGTTAACAACACATTTTTAAATTTTTTGATTCAAAACTAAACATGAGATTTCAGATGACATGCCACCAGATGGAATGTAATTTTAGACACATGGATAGAAAGACTCCATCCAGGTCAAGAGTGACCTTATCTACCCCATACACCACCACACCTGGGACACTGTGTCCAGCTGCTGGCAGCTCTTAAAAGTGGCACGTGCACAAGCTGGAGTGTGTTCAGAGGAGAGGGAGACATACTCAGAATCAAGCCAGACTGGGAATGCTTGGTATTTGATGAAAGTATATATGAAAACTATGGAGTGGGTGAGAGAACAGAGAAGCACACAATACTTATGAAGTCCTGAATTCAAGGTTCATATCAGAAAATACAAAGAAGTATTTTCAAAGTGACTCATGATGGCACCATTGATAACACTCTTCACATGGTCATTTATTCTCCCAGTCTTAACATCCCCTTAGTTCTCTTGCTCATTCTTTCTTCCTCTCTTCACTCTTACCACCTCCACCCTCCTACATACATGCAGTATACATACACTTGCAATCCTGTTTCCTGTATAAATGTTATTTTGGTTTTTGAAATTGAATATCCATATATGAACATTGTTCTGTTACTACATGTATTGTTTAAACATAATTTTAATGACTTTAAATATTCTATGGTTGTAGCATTCTTTAACCATTCTTCTTGACTGCTGTATTTTAAATACAAAATGGGTCATCATTGAGAAGACATTTTAGATATCTTGAAAGGGTTCAGAAGTCAGGGACAGAGTCAGGTGGGTTGAGGCACAGATGTGGGGTCAATGTTAAAAGAAAGTTCAGAGTTTATCCTCAACTGGATATGGGCCAGTGGAAGAAGTATTCTCTTGTCATTCCCACATACATAAAATTTACCCTACGGTCTGTGTTCACATGTCAGGTGAAGGTTGGACTACATGGACATCAAGTTTTCTTTCACCTCTGAAATGCTATTTTTCTGTAAGAACCATTAGACATTCCTTCTGGAGCATGGCAGGTCAGATGTAAATAAATTAAATGACTGACAGCAGAGTGTTTTTTTCTAGGAAGAGTCACATATTGAAAGAAGTTGGAGGGATCAAGAAAATCAGCCAATGGATGTAAAATGTGCCTATGAAACTCGTGACATCTTTCATAGATGAAATATGACCTAAATAACACACTTTGATTTTTTGGTTTATCTTAGACCTTCAGCATAACATTTTCTATTTTACATAGTTACCTAACACTGTTTGGTCTAGGTAGTGACTGAGCTGCTTTATGGTATATAAGTTTAGTATTTCCACTTCAAGTAGTCTTTCAGGAAAGAATATTGTGAGCCCATTCACATGCATATGTAGCTACTACAAAATCTATTAGATTCCATGCTTTCCCTTTTTCCCCCACTTAATATTAGTTGTAGGCTGGAAAGACCAAAGCCAGCATGCCTGAGGGTGGGTGGAGTCCAGGAGGGTTTGCAGTTGGAGCATCCCACTTTCCAGAGCCTGAGAAACAAATGGCCTGAGGGGCTGCTCTAATGACTGACACAGAAGCCAAGTAAAAGTGCTAAGTGACTCTGTCCTTGGAACATTTCACTGCCTTGTCTGCTGGTGGATTTTAAAACTGAGTATTTGTCGGCCTCCATTGCAAACCCCCAGGGAAGACACTGGGTAGCTCACCAGATCCTAAGCACAGTGCCAGCATGTAACAAATAACAAAACATTGTGTCAGCAGGTTCTGGAGGGAGGGGCTCCCCAAATACAAAGAGGTTCTAGCCTGCCCCCTTCTCTTACTTTGGGGCAATGCCAATAGACGTGGCCTGAATCCATAAAAGACTGAGGTACCACACATGCCTGTGGCCCTATTTCTAATGCTTAATGGTCATTTTGCTCCATATTTAGACTTACTTTTAATTTTTTATTAGAAGGAAGGAAATCACCCTAAATCCCTCTGGACTAACATGAAGTACTTAAGTACATGCATGCACATATATGGCTGTGGCATGTATCATGCTGAAAATGTCAAGCCCTGCCTGCATGAATCTGCATATGGAACCAGACCCATCCCTCCAAGATGTGTGAACTGATGTCACTTAAAGTCTTTAGAGTCCTCCTCTTGGGCTAACTATAATTAGGAATATGTTAGAATCAATTTAATAACCTCTATATGAATTAATTCTTTACCAACTAACTCATCTATTGTACGAGGTGTGTCCAGAAAGTATCCAGCCACAGACTATGAAAATTTGAGACATTTATTGAAGAAGATATAAGATACAGGAAACACTGTACATAGGACAATGATACCTAGGTCCCCTTCAAATCAGGCACATTAGGACCTCACACAGTTCTTCCAATTGCCTTCAGGTGCCCTGTTGTATTTCCCTGAATCTCTTTGACAGTCTGAAATCCCCTCCCTTTCAAAGGTGATTTTAGTTTGGGGAAAAGGCAAGTCTCAGAGTGCCAAATCTGGGCTGTAGGGAAGCTAAGTGATGTGATGCATGAGGGGACACATTGTCGTGATGAAGCTGCCAATCACCAGTTGCCCATAGCTGCGGCCTTCTGAATCATCCAAATCGTTTCTGCAGAGGAATGTTTAAGCTTAAAGCAAAATTTGATGCTGACCTCTTGTTCTACTCAGTCATTTTGCATGCAACAGCCATGCAGTACACATGCTCATTCAACAGTGTCTACTATCCCCACTGACTAGTACAATGAAGTTATCATTGTTCATGTATGTGCATTCCAGTCCACTCTCCTTGGCTGCCAAGTTACATCAATGTCATGCAAATCATTCTTGTTATATTAACAGTGATTGGACTTTTTCTGGACAGACCTCATACTTCCCAAGAACACACAATTTAATGTTACTTCTATAACGGCTGCCAGTAACATTTTTAACTTTATTTCTGACCTTTATTTTTAGATTGTTGACTGTCCTCTTTTTATACATTAAAATTCAAAAGTACATGACACCTAAAATTATTTTTATTTTTATAATAAATTAGTAATTGTTTTGTATTCTCGTTTGATTTTCATGCGAGACCTCATGTTTTTAAGCCCCCGTTTCCAGTGTGTAAGTTAAATTTATTAGAAGATGTAATAATTTAAAAGTATTTGTCGCTATTTTATCCATTTCAATGATTACTCGATATTTAATAGCACTTTATGAGCCAGACTTTCAAAGAGGTCTAACCATCAGGAAGTATCATTTTATATTTTTAATCTCTCTGCATGAGTGAGGTTTTGTCTACTTAAAATACACTTGTATACCTGCTCTGTTTCTTTCTCCTCATTCTCCTTTTCATTTTCTACTCCGCACTCCTAGCTATAGCTCTTGAAGCATTAAATGTTAGAACACGTCACCCAAGGAAGGACCATCCCAGCTTGTAATGGAACGGCTTGATGCAGCAAAGTGCCGTAGAGTCACAGACGAGTGGGAGAAGTTAGGTATTATTTTAAATCTCTCTGTTTTAGGACAATTCCCAGGTAACTTAAAAGAGTGTGTCTTGTATTCTTTTATGAGATGGTCAGTCAGGTGTGGCCACAGGAGGAGACAGGAGAGGCTCAGGAAAACAAAGTGTATTATATTCACAAGTCCTAGGGACAAGAGGCCTGGAACACCCATGTGGTCAGAAGATGGAAAGAGCGAGTTAGCATTTAGGCCAAGGCCTTTGCTGGGGTTTCTGTGTGGCAGGCAAGGCAGGACAGAATGTACAATTTAGGATTGGCTAGTTTAAATAATCTCACCAGGCTCTAAACTGTACAAATGGTTCCTAGTTGCCTGGCCCTCAGCCCTGGTTTGATTAAGGCAGAAAAATATTCTCTTGACATCAACATTCTATGGTGTAGGGGTGGAGAGAGGAGGTGAGGCCCTCAAGAGTTACTTTGCATATCAAAGCCATGCTCCTAACTGGGCCCCTTGTTATTGCTAAGATTTGGCTAGCTTCTTAGAGAGATTTGGGCACTCTTTCCCCACCACAAAGGTTTTTAAGATGTCAAAGAATTGCAACATGCAGAAAATTAAAAATATATTAAGGTGTGTTTATCCCTTTTAAAATATTAGTGGGAAAGTATAGAAGATGAACTTCCCTCTAGGCCCAAAGCCTTGATGCAGATGAGTTACATTCATTCAACTCTGCCTTTGGCATTCTCAACAATAGATTTACGTTCTTTCTAGACCTTTTATTTCTATCTGGTGAGAAAGAATTTAACAAAATCAAGGCACTGTTTGTACACATTACACTCTCTTCTAAATAGCTTAAAAATTCTTGTTGTGTGGGTGTTTACATTTACTAGTATAAAAAGTATCCTTGTTTGAAGCTGTTGACATCAGAAATGTCCAAACCCATAGAAAAATTTTATAAGAGTTTGAGTTTATTTGAGCCAAATATGCCAAGAAGCAGGATCTCAATTGCTCTGGAAAATTAGTTTTGCAGTGCTTTTTACACATTTGTAATTAAGAGAGAAGATAAGGATGATTACAAGGGAGAGAGCAAGGTAGGAAAATCTCTGTGATTGGATTACCAGATAGTTAACAAGATTATCAGCTCCTTTGCGGAGGCTACACTTCCCAGGTGTCTAAAAAAGAGGATTACTCTTGACATTTCAAAGGTATGTTAATGTGATGTGTTTACAAGAACAATGGACAGGGCTTGCTTAAGACAGAGGTAAACCTTTTATAGGCTTGGACCTTCTCTACTCACTATAACCTGCCCAGTTAGGACTTTATGATCAGATCACCCTGTGAGGTTACATTCAATCAGATTATTTACAGAGCCTCTTTTTCCAAAACAAATAAAGAAATACAAAATGCCTTAAGTACAATATAACAAAAGCTATTTCTACATACTGGAGTTATCTATTTTCCCATATAACAAGCCACCTTGAAACTTAGTTGCTTAAAACAATATACCATAACATCTTGGTTCTCTGGGTACATTAGGATTAGCTAGGAGATTCTCACTTGGGTATTGTGGGAGAGGAAGACATTTTCTCTACATTTTAGGTTCTTTTGGCTGGTCTAATAATTAAATCTACATGAGACAGATTAACAAGAGAAAATAACCAAATTTAATTACATATGTTTGTACGGAAACCCCACATATATGAGAGAGTTATAGAAACCCCCCGCCTCCAATACATGAGAGGTCGGCAGCCGTCCGTCTTGAGAGACGATGGTGTAGCTTCTTAAGAGTCTATCTGCACCGCCGAGAATGGTTGTGCAGTCCGACTCGGGAGTGACACGGTATCTGTCTCCTCCCGTGTTGAATCGACATCTTGCGATGACGCTGGAGTGTCCTCTCCAGTGAAGCTGAAGCTACAGAGCCTGGGCAGGGTGATATGGAGGGTCTGCTGTTGCCCATGCAGCAGACCCCCCCTCTCTTCGCAGCTGAAGGATCCAAGGGAAAGACGGAGTCAATACAGCTTGGCTTCAGGTGCGCCGCAGGAGTTGCCGGTGTTGACTACAACGTCAAACCGCCTTAGGGACTCCGGCTCCGGATTTTCTGTCGGGGTTTACTCCCTTAGCCTTTCCCCTGAAGAGGTATGCCGCAAGGCAGCGGAGGTTTTTTGGAGTCAGAGTTTTCCTTCTCTGATGTGCCCTGACTGGAAGATCAAACCAGCGATACTTAGCTCGCAGGCCGACGCTCAATCCACTGAGCCAAACCAGCCAGGGTCACATGAGAGGTAAAATGAGGTATACGTGACATCCTGAGCTAAGGAATATGGTAAGAGGTCGAAGCTTCAAAGGGAAGGAGAGTTATTCTCAGATCAGTAAGAAGAGCAGATGTTCAGTAATGAGATGTTTGCCCTGTCATATAAAGAGGTCATAAAAGTTATCTCTGGTGATAACACTTGTTATGAGTGAGGCCCCTAATTTAAATTCTTTTAGGTAGCTAATGGAGGACCAGAACTTTCTCAAGCCCTCAGGGTCTCTACTGCCTTAAACTTAAAATAATCCACATGCCAAAGAAGCACGTAATGGGGAGGCCTGTTTGAACCCTTCAGTATCCACATCAAGATGCGGTGAAAGGCTGGTGGACTGTAGTCATGTAACAGCCTCTCAGGGCTGGACATTGTAGGAGGATAAAAGTAATTTCCCCTGTCCCTTCTTATTTATTGGCTAAGAAACTCTCCCATCATAATAAAAGACAGACTAATAAGAGAAAACAAACAAATTTATTAGCATGTATACCTCATGTATACATGGGAGACACCCAGAAAAATGAGTAAACTCCTGAGAATGCCCCCAGACACCACTTAAATACTGTCTTCAGCTAAAGACAGAAATGATGGTAGAGGTAGTGGTGGGGGCAGAGGGTGCCTAATTATGGGAAGGTAACAGGAAAAACAGTGTACACAAAGGTAAGGGTTGTTACACAGATTTAAGTTCTTGCCTTCACCACTGTTGAGTTTCGACTAATTAGATTCATCCTATCCTTCATGATATAGTAGGGAGACACCTTATATGTGGAGATTTCCTTTATAAATGTAAATTTCCCTTACAAAAGGGTAACTTCTACTCCGTTTTCAGAGCTAGTCTGTAGTTTCGCAAAAATAATCAGCTCAAAATTATCCCTATGCCAAAGAGGCCTAATATGGAATGGCACATTCTGGTACCCTTCAACATCCAAGGTTGCTCACTGTCCCTCAGGCAATTGTTTTCAGCTGCCACTGGGAGCTCAGCTAGGACAGTTGATCAGAACACCCATTCCGTGTGGCTGCGATCCAAGAGGGAGTGTCTAGGAGTGAATATCCCAAAGGCTTCTTATGACCTGGCCTGAGAGCCACATTCTGATAGTGCAGGCAAGTCACTTAGCACAGCTCAAATCATTGGAAGGGACTCCACCTTCTGATGTGAGGACAGGGCAATGAAGAAGCTGCAGCTCCTTTGATTGACGTCTTACCACATTAAACGTAGTTATTGTTCAGAATCTATGAGAGGGAATTCTTATTTTTAAAAAAAAATTTGTGTGTATGTGCGTACATGTTGGGTTGACCAAAAAGTTCATATGGTTTTTACTATAAAATAGAAGGCACATTTTCCTTTTTTACTAATAACTTTATTGATTTGGGTATTTTGAGTACATTGACTATCTCCTACATGGCATAACATTAATCGTTCTCAATTAATGTCTTGATTTGATTGCTATCAACTTCAACTGGTCTACCCAACCATGGAGTCTCTATTGTCGCGTGAGAAATCTCAATCATGAAACTTTGCAAACCACTTTGACACATTTAATCAGTCACAGCACCTTCTCCATATACTACACAAATCTTTATTGCATTTCAGTTGCATTTTTACCTTTCTTGAAATAATAAAGCATAATATGACAAAAATGTTGCTTATTTTCTTCCATCGTCAGTATTAAAATGAGTACACAAAAATTTATCAGTTTTGATGTTTTTTTTAAATGCATGCTGTTAAGACAGTTGTCAAAATACAATCTAACAAAATTGTTTTAAATGAAGTAAAAGACAACTAAGCACTACTAGAGCCATCATACAGAAAAAACAAACAAACTTTTTGGCCAATCCAATATATATATACTTACACATATATGCACATTGAGAGAAAGAGAACAATAGGATTAAAGAAATTGCTTCATGTGATTCTGGGGTTACTAAGACTGAAACCTGTAGGACAACCCAGTAGGCTGGAAATTCAGGCAGGAGTTGAGACTGCAGTTCTCAGATAAAATTTCTTTTGGGCACCTCAGTTTTTACTTTTATAGTCTATCATCTGATTGGATGAGGACCACACAAATTATTGAGGATGATCTCCTTTACTTAAAGTCAATTGACTGTAGACGTTAACCACATCTATAAAATACCCGCAAGGCAACCTAGCCAAGGTGACAGAGAAAACTAACCATCACAATGTCTATAAAAAGGATGCACTGTTTCATAATAGTGGAGATGAATGAGCAGGAAGGAGAGAGACACAGGAAATCTTCTCATTGGTCAGTCTCTTCTCTCAGAGGGAAATCAGAAATCAAAAAGAAAAATAAAGGAAAGAATGGAAAGGTCATAAAGAGTGTACAGACCTTTTCTGTTTAGATGAAACATGGTCAAAACTTTATTAAATCTAAAAATAGATAAGCTATTTAAAACTATTTGAAATTCTTGGAGTTGTTTTAATTTATTTTTAATAATAACCCAAACTTAAGAAGCATGACAGTTTTTTCTCTTTATCATGTAGAAGATCGCCTTCCTTTTTTCTCTATTTCTTCTCTCAGATGCAATTACCTTTTTCCACTCCAAAAATGAAAAAACTACTCAGTGTACTCTGTAACCTCTAGGATTAAAACAAACAACAGCAAAACAAAAGCCTTTCTCTTGCAAATGTGAAAAGAGCAGATGAAAGGGAGATTTGCCAAGGTTGGGCTAAGGAATTGCAACATGAAGTCTTTTTCGGCTTTTGTAAGATTCTTCTGTGTGACCTTGAATAATTCTCCTGCCTAATTGGTACCTGAGCATACACTTGTTTTGCAAGGTTGACAAGTTAATCATGCTTTTAGGGTTTTGGGGTGAGCAGATAGAAGCCATTGTGTTTCAGGGGAGAGAAAGGTAGGAAAGCAAGGTCAGAACCAACCCCTCCAAATGCCTCCAGTTTGCCAGCTTTCCAGTGTCTGTGGACTGTGTGTCTGCCACCGTCCTCAGCTGCGGACCTTGTTACAGTGCAGCATTTGCCCAGTTCCCTGGTGGGAAGGGTTTTGCGCTACTGTGGTGTCTGGGATTTATCAGAGGAAATTCATTAAGCCTAAAGTATGGAGGCTGGCTTCCTGCCATCACCGAGCTCATGGAAGCAGCTCTGAGAGCATCTGACTCTCTGCAAAATCTAAGTTAGACTGGGTCACCGGAGATCTGCTGAAGAGCATTGTCCACCCCAGGACTGTCACAACTGAAAATGCACCCCCAGCCCCATTCCTTGATGAAAGCGGCTCTGCCATGGTCTGACGATGATGTGAAAATGCATGAGAAGAGTTACTTAGTATAGGGACCTCCAGACAGCTTTCCTTGCAAATATGCACACAAACAACCATTCAGTCCCCCAACAGTTGTTTTTTTTGGGGGGGGGGGTGTTGGGGAGAGGGTGTTTAAATGTTTTTTTGTTTTTGGTTTTTATTTTTGCACAAAGAAGGCACAGTGTGCCGTAGAAGGCCTGCAAGCTGGCACTAGGGTAGCTAATGAACTGGAATATAGCCATTCCACCTGCCACTGGTCACAGGTAGCTCCCTGTGCCTCATGCCAAACTGATGGCTACTCATCCACTTTAGGTGACTGAACCAAAGGGAACAAGAGGTGACAACTGTGCACCCTCTCCAACTCTTTCCTTCATATGCACAGTTCTAGACCAGAACCCACTGAAATGCAGTAAAGGAAACCTACTCTGCCTTTTGGCCACATTATCAGCAGGAAAAGAGTAGGTGAAGGCCCAGGTGATGTGACCAGAGCTGAATAGTTTCCTCTGACCTTTCTCTGGTGACATCAGAGATATTCCTTACACTGGTGGCTCCCAACAAGGAGTGACTTTGCCCTCCTTCATTCTCAGAGGGTATTTGGCAATATCTGGAGGCATTTTTGGTTGTCACAACTGCATGCTGTTGGCATCTTGTTGGTAGAGGCCAGGGATGTTGCTAAGTATCCTACAATGTGGCGAAGCCTCCCACTTCCCCCAGCCAAGAATTATCTGACCCAAAACATCTGTAGTGCCAAGGTTGGCAGACCATGATTTACTCCTGTGCCTTCTCCCTCCTGAGTCCACCCTCAACACCTCCCTGGCGGAAGCTCTGAGGGCCAGTGATTGCATGTTTTTCACTATGCCTCAGTAATACTCCGTAAATACTCAGCAAATGAATGAATGCATCAGGGAGGTGTGATAAGCAAGAGAGCAAATAACTATCAAGTTACCACTTATATGATATTTGCATCTACATAGTTTCTGTCATTGTCGGGTGTTTTTACCTTGGAATATTTCATTTTTCCATTGAGTGCCTGCTATAGATAAGCTAGTGTGCTAGGCCCTGGGAGCATTAGAACAACTTAAAAATTACACAATCCTTGCTTGCTGGTGTTTACTTCCCTAGTCGAGAAAACTGTCATTAACCAATTACACAGAGAAGTGTAAAATTTCAGTGTGACAAGTGCTGCAAATTGGGTATGTTTACCACAAGAGAAGCCAGGGAAATTTCCGTGGTGTCAAGAACTAACAGCATTTTCTCCAGATGGCCGTGACTCGCTAGAGCACAAATATTAAGATAGTATTTTACGTGCCTATGTTAAGATACCAATGTCACCTATGGACAGTTCCAACTTCTTTGTCATCAGGTAAGAGCTTTTACAGGTGCTGAATGCTGGAGCAGACTAGCATTTGCCCACCAAGTGGGAAATGGGCCGAGTTGGCAGCAGAGGATATGACACCGTTAGGCCCCGTGGGAAACTACAAAAGTACAGCTGGGGAGGAGACAGGGCCAGCTTCAGGGGCCATTCTGAAGGCAAGTGACAGCACTGTGCAGAGTTTCTAGAAGGTCAGGAAAATGTTCTGGTTTGCTGATAGCAGCTCTACAGTGGTGGTGGTGTGCAGGATAAATGGGGGGCTCATTTTAGAAAATATCACAGTTTGCAAAGTGCAAAATAAAGAGGCCGTAGGCCATGGCTCCAGTGACGGGACAGAGATGGAGAAGGTATTCACAGTTCTTGGGTCTGACTGCGTGCTGCACGTTTGGAGAGAAGAGCTTAAAAGCCTCTCTTTTACTTGCAGTCATACTTTTTCCCAACCGTTAATGAAGAAATAAGAAATAGTCCTTTTAAGTATTTGTGTTTTTCCGAGACAATGAGGACTGCCCTCCCTTCATCAGCCTCCTGCTACATGGAGCACCCTTCATGTTCTTGGCAACCGTATGGATTTTGCATTTCAGAGAGAATGAGGCCAGACTGAATTTTTACTTGTTATAATTAATGCTATGGTTATATCATAACTCCCCAGCTGCTAAATGAAGATAAAAAATGCTAGGATCCAAAGACACTTTTTTTTAAATTGTCACATACTTGCCTGCCTAAAGTTCTGGTTGGGTTGTGTAGAAAACCAGCAAGTATTTCCAAGCGAAGTCTGCTTTCTGCGCGCGGTGTTTGGAATTAGCTGGAGGCCCAACTGTTGTGGAGAGGACCCAGACCTGGGGGTCCGGGCTGCAGTTGGGGTGGCCCGTGTCTTTCATAAAGTAACTGTAGTTTTGTGCCCCACCCCCACTGCATTCAAGCCTCCTTCCCCTTTTCTATTTAACCACAAAAAGGTATCATATCACACAATAGGCAGTGCATTTAAAGTCTCAAATATCGCTGAGACTTATAACCTAAATAGGCCAAGGCATATTTAGAAAAACTCATAGATGACACATACGTACATAATAGGGGATGAAAGGAAGTTGTTTAGAACTTATCCCTAAACTTTTAGCTCTGGCATCACATCTGGGATACAAATTTAAATAGCAGCAACCCAAACCACTTGACACTACTTTGATAATGAAAAGACTAAGCTGAATTGTCAGTGTTTCTCACCTTAAGTTGTGCTTTCTGCATTTTATGTCTGGACTATCAAAATGGGCTTAATAGTTTAATGAATCATAAATATTTTCAAATCTACAAAGGAGAATGATACCTGCTCCTCCTAAGTCAGAGAAATATTTTATGGATCTGATACACTTCTCTTTGAAGTTATAAAAACAACCATTCTTGACCAAATCTTCTGCTTTCTTATTTTTATATTCACTGACAGAGAACAAATCTGAATGCTCTCATAACTTGAGGAAACATGAATTTTCTGTAGCCTAGTGCCTCTGAGCACAGTCTGCACCTCTGATACCAACTGAAATATTGGGTTGGCCTAAGAGTCTGTTTAACTTTTCCGTAAAACAAAAGACACATTTTCCTTTTCAGCAATAACTTTATTGATTTGGATATTTTGAGTATGTCCGCTATCTCCCACTATTGGCTTTTAGTGGGTAGAGGCCAGGGGTGCTGCTAAACACCTTCCAATTCAAGAGACAGCCCCACAACAAAGAATTATTTGGCCAAAATGTCCATAGTACCAAGAAACTTTGCAAACCACTTTTGACACATTTGATCAGTCACAGCACCTTCTCCATACACTGCACAAATCTTTTATGTGTGTGTGTATGTGTGTTTCGGTTGTGTTTTTACCTTTCTTGAAATAATAAAGCTTAATATGCCAAAAATGTTGTGTGTTTTCTTCCATCTTCAACATTAAAATGGCTGCACAAAAATTCAACAATTTTGATGTTTTTTTAAATGCACGCTGATATGACGGCTGTCACAATATAATCTAACAGAATTGTTTTGAATGAAATTAAGGACAACTAAGCACTACTAGAGTCATTGTCTGGAGGAAACTAAATAAACTTTTTGACCAACCCAATAAAAGGCGAACATTCCCTGAAAATCACTGGAAAATTGGAGTGTGCCCAGTTATATCATGCAAAATAGGAGCAGTTCTGTGCACTACCTGTAATTAAGTTACTCCTTTGTGCCCACACAGATTCCAGCTTTCTTAACCATCTCTGAGAACCACAGCCACGGAAGGGGTGGGCTCTGCTCCATGTCCCCTGCACAGGGTGTGGACTCATAGAAACCCAAGGTGACTCTTAGGGCTTCTCCCACCAACTTTGGGCAGGTCATTTAAACTCTCTGAACCTCAGTCTCCTCATATAGAACGATAATTAGAAACCCTACCTCAACGAGTCATTGAGAAGAAAACTGTAATTCTGATCAGTCCAGTGCAGTCAAACCTAGAAAGAGGTGCTTGTCACCTTCACTTGAGAGCGGAGCTTTCACATGACTGATCTCGTTTGCTTTCTGTGGCTCTCACATCCCTCATATGATTTCTAGTTCTGCACTCTCCATAAAGCCCAACAAAAGCCCTTTCCCAAGAAAGGCAGGAAATGCTGCTGAGGAGGCCCTTCAAAATCAAGAACAAGAATGAAAATGTTAACAGTAATCTGAGACATTAAAGATCATGCCGAATATAAGAAGTGTTTGCAGTAATTCCACTGCCACTAAGGTGGCATTTTTGTTGTGAGTTTCATGTGATTCCATTGTACTGTACACATGCTCTTGCTAAGGTTAAAAAAAAAGAAGGTGATTTTAAGTATTAGTATCTTCCCCAGAGTCTATCATAAGCATCTTCTAAATACCTAAATAACTATTTAGGTATTTAGATTTTTAAAAATCATAAATAATACATTTCAAGTAGTCACCAAAGGAAAAATTATTACACATGAGGAAGAATATTTTCCTAAGTGACAAGTATTTATGTTTTATCGAACTGTGTCCCTTCATTGAAATTCTAAATTTAAACCTAACGAGATAAATTTCCTATTTCTATGTACATGAACTCCCCTTTTCCCAATACTTGTTCATTATGCTTAAATTCTTGATTTAGGCTTAGGTCACAGCTAGTGGACCTTCATTTACCATTGTTCCCAAACTGTGTTCTCAAAATGCCCCCACTCTGGGCGACACAGCAAATTCAGAGGGGCTCCTCAAGGTAGCTTAAGTTGCCAAGGGAAACACAGCTTCTATTGGACACCAATATGAGCTCAAATCAGTTCAGTTTCAAAATTCAATTGGGTCACATTCCTATTTATGATGTCATAACGTTGCAGGAGCTTTCTGCCATAAAAAGCAAAAACCATATGAAAATCAGTATGAGAGGAACTGAAGACAGAAATATCTGGTTCTAAGGCCTGAGAAGTTGCGCAGTGCCCTCAAAGCCACTAAGTTGTTAGGACGTAGGTAATTCCAGAGTTGTTTGGACCTGGCTGCTTGACAAAAGGGACTGTCAGGCATTTGTGTTGGCCCAGGTGCACCGTGGAAACCTTAAAAATGGCCCTGAGCTTATACAATTTGGGAACCTCTGTAGTTACCTAGAGTCAAGTTCTGCCCATTTATTCTGTTCAATCACTTCTCACAAAGAGAAAAACAATCTATACAATAATTACTTATTGAATTAGCCCTCTTAAATCTTAATGATTTTTTTCCTTGTGGCTTTAGTTTGTTGCTGTGAAGATAGAACTTAAAACAGTTTTCTAGGGAATTAAAAAAATGCTTAATAAAAAAACCATAATCTTTAATTAATGCAAAAGATAAAAGAAATAATCTATGCTTTTATTATTTGCATAAATAAAACTATGTTTATCCACTACTTGCTCTTTTTCCTGTAATCAGACCAATTTCATTTGTCCTGACTGCCCATCTATCCCATTTTAAATTATCAAGATATGTGTCAGCAATAACAGAAAATAATGTTAAACTCATTGCTAACTTTTTGATTAATTTTCAAATTAATCACAGATATTCTTCTGAGAGTTAGGTGATACAGAGGTAATAAAAGCCTAGTCTAAGACTTTATCAATGGGTAGAAATTGAAGGTAATTGGACACTATTATCTTGAAATGAATACCTTCTTTTTTGTTACTGCACTTTAGAAAGAAGCTTGCTAATGTAATATTCAGTTGCACAGATATGGAATCTTCCAGTACAATGGACAGCTGGCCTGTCCATACCCTCTTCACCTATGATCTTCAGGGACTGCTAATAATGTTCACTGTTGGTTATTTTATTAAAAATGAAAAGTGAATATATCCTCTACATTTTATATTTAGAAACATTCAGACACCATAAATGGAGGTAAATTAATAGTTTTATATCAAAAGTACTGTGAAATGTGGTAAAAGAGAATACCTATGGACAGAATTTTTTTTTGCATTTAATGTCTGGTAGTAGAAGTGATTGTAAATGGCCACTTGGACACTGTGGTTCTTTTAATTTAATACTAAGTAGTGTGACCAAAATATTCATAGCTTCTTTATACTTCCTTTAGGGCAAAATGAAACGAGAGATCTAGACAGATGTGTTTTTGACATGAACACTAGTAACTATAGACCTAATTAAATGTCTCTAGTTTTGTTTTCCTTTTCAAGCAGCTAAGCAATAAAACTAAAAGCTTTCCTTCGATCCCTAATGCGTGTCAGGTAACAACAGCAATATCAGCAACAAATGCTCCAAGAACATGATCAGTGAAGTCGCTAATCAGTAGTTACATTCAATTGTCAGACTTGCTGTCCATAAGATTACCAAATAACCAGTCAATGATACAGAAAGTTAGACTGTAACTTCATGGAGACAGCAATGATTTTTTCCTTTTTCTTTCCTTTCCCTTCCTTTTATTTTTACTTGTAGTTTTACTATCATGTTGACAAAGCTTCAGAACACCATTTTAATCCTCAGAGTGATGCTTCAGCAGAGGCAGCCAGTCATAAAGGAATGCTTACCTTGGACACCTTCTCTCCTTCTGTGAGCCCTGGATCTCCTCCCTGGCAGCTCCATGCCTGTGTTAGAGAAGGAGGAGAGTAGCCCTGGCAGCTAGGAGCTGGCCAAGTACCCACAGCAAAGTCTTGATGTTCTTCTTGTAAACATATGCAATTTCATAAACTATTAATATCATACAAGGCATCACACTCCGATGATGATGGATCAAGACAAAATCAAGACCCCTCCATAAATATGTCTGAACACAGGCAAAACAGGATTGTTGTCTGCATCATAGAACTAGTGAAAATAGCTACCTGTAAACCTTGCTCTGTGCTTCCTCCTTCTAGCTAAGAATCTTTAGACACTTAGTCACAGAATGTCCCCCACATCCTGGTAGCAGCCAATTCAGAACAAAGCCCTGCTCCCTTGAATCTGCCCCAAAGCATCTAACACAAGCCCCAATTCTAGTCTGTTCTAACATCCTCTTATTGAAATATCTCACAGTCTCACAGTGAGGGTTCCTTATTCTTGTTAGAAGCAATAAGTCCAGCTTTGTTCAACCACAGGTGAGATCCTGGTGGGCTTGACTGGATGATATTGGCATTGCTGGCAAGTTGCTTTTTGAAGTATACTCTTCCTGAATATGCCCCCTCATACATCCATTAAGAAATTAATTCATAAAGCCATATGAATGAGTGTTTTCTTCCTTCTTAGATAACATGCATTTTATATTAGATAATTCTGCTTCTGCATCATTGTATATGACAAACCAAAGGCAAGAACCAATGCTTGAAACTAGAAGCTGGCTGCATACAGAACAGATCAATGATGAGATATCTTGGCTCAATAAACTTTGAATAAACTTCCAGGTTCCATGCACTGACTTACTTGTGACCTTGGTCAACTCACTAAATGGTCTGACCTGACTTGCCATTCTGCACAATAAGCCTGGGAAAGGCTGGGGGAGGTGCTTTCCCATTCCACAGTGTAAAGAAAATCAAATAAAATGCATGCGTTAAAAATATCTTTAAACACCTTTCTCACATGGCACCTTTCTAGACCATATTATGTTAGATTTTACTAAGACTTTGTTTAAAGACAGTATCTTTGTTCCATGTCATGTGAAATTAATTGTGTTGTGATTCTTTGGAGAACTAAGATGACAAAGATGAAATCATGTATCTGAAACATATATTTGTATGACTAAAATTAACCATAGATATCACTAAGTAATTGCTATCAGCAAGACTGGACTCTGGTTACCCATCAGCCCTCCAACTTACATTGTAAAGACACCATGACAGTAGCATGGGATAGGTTCTCGAGTCCAGAAACATGGAGCCTAATGTGGAATCTTAAGAGATGGCATTCTTGCATTTAGGATGCATCTACTATATAATTGTGGCTTCTCTCAGAAGTTCAGAATATTTTCAGAAACAGAATCATTAAAAGCACTATTTTTATTTTTTTCACAGAAAACTGTCAAGTGATATGTGTACCTTTCTTAATTTATAAGAAAGTGTGCTGTAATCTGTAATTTATACACCATGTATTTCCAGTTCATTATTTAGCTTTAAGTTCCCTTTTATATATATAATCTTTGTGTCTATGCACACATACACTAAAATTTTGAGGGTAATCAGGGCCTTTGTGCCTTTTTTCTTAAATTCTTAATCTAATCTTGAGCCAAAATCCTGATCTGACATCAATAAGTTAACACTGTTGCTTAAACAGACTTGAATCATGCACCCCTAACCCGGATCTTGGCCACCAAATCCTTTTCCTCTTGTTCTCACTCAAGGTTCACAGGTCCAGGTGATTTTCTAAGAAGCATTTTGGGCAGTTACATTTAAAACACGTGCATAGTCATAGAATATAAACATTTTTCATAAAGTCATTATGGCTTACAGGGTAAAGTTTATAGGTAATAACTTGTCATTCAGCAAACAGAATCTGTTAGAATTTCCAGGGCAACTAAATTCTTGCATGTATACAATTAATTTTTTATTCTGAAGTATATTTTTATTGAAAAAGTCTAGTTGCATTAATTAATAAGTAGTATTTTTAAGTTACTTGATAATAAGTAGGTATTACAACACAATTGATAATAGTCTTTGTAATCAAATAGCCTTTTAGAATATTTAGGTCTTCAATAGAAGCCGAAATTTACTGGTGCTTAAACTACATGCGGTTAAAAATGATAATAACATACATTTTGGTTAATCATTTTACATGATTTTCCCTCTCGAGTCCTAATAAGTTAGAATCAGAGAAGTCTATTGCTTGGCTGAGATTAAAGTAACCACTACCCATAATCATTCAGAAATAACCAATTTCTCGTTATTTTACTGTTTCTCTCCACTTTAACAGGAAACTTGCTATTTGAAATTATTCCTTCTTATTCTGAATTAATAGATGCTAATCCCCCAAACGGGGTCCTAGTCTGACCAACCCACCCCCTGGCCCCTGGTTGGACCTGAGAGATGAGGTGGAACTTTGGGTAGGGAGACAAGGGAAGGGTGCCTATCAGAGGGATTCACTGAGCATCTCTTCTTAGCGCATTCATATGCAACCCATCTGGGAATCCTACACTCTGCCTGCAGAATACATTCAGACTCTCTTGCTTCTTGGCGCCCTCTGCTGGGAAACCACCGTTCTTCACCCACTGCTCTCACCTCCTCTGACGTGCCAAGCACCCCCTGCCTTGCTTGAGTTCTAGTGGCTGCTCTCCCTTTCTGATACATGACCTCTACCTGGCATTACCTTAGGTCTCTGCCCCAAGGTCACCTCCACAGTTAGGCCTTTCATAGTTACTGTGTTTATAGTAACAACCCCCCTACTACACACACCCTCACATTCCCTCCCCTCTCTTTCTCTCTCCCTCCTTCCCCCTTTCTCACGCCCTCTCTCTTCAGTCCTGCCTCAGTTTACCCTGCTTATTTTTCTGATCATACTTGTATTAGTTTCCTGTGGCTGCTGTAACAAAGTACCACAAAGTACAATGAATTTCTGCCACATGAAGTCATAGAAATTTTCAGGGGACCAGAAGACCAAAATCCAGGTATCAGCTGAGTTGATCCCTTCCAGAGGCTCTGAAGGAGAGACCATCGCATGCCTGTCTCCTTGTTTTTGGTGGTGGCTGGCAATTCTTGGTGTCCCTTGGCTCATAGCTGTATCATTCCTAAATCTGCCTCTTCTCTCTGTATCTCTGTGTCCTTTTCTGTCTCTTACAGGGACATTCTCATTGGATTTTAGGCCCAGCCTAATCCAGTAAGATCTCATCCTGATCCTTACATCTGCAGAAACCTTATTTCAAATCAGATAACACTCTGAGGTTTCAAGTGAACATGAATTTGGTGGGTGGGGGCGGGAGGAGGGGGCAATTCTACTCCAATACATACTATCACCATTTAACAAATAATAGATTTTGCTCTTTATAATATATTGACAGTTACCATTAGCAACTACATTCCTTGAAGACAGGAACCTGTGCTCTGTTCAGTACTATATCCCTAGGGGTCACTCAGTGGACATTGGCAGAGGAGTGAGTGTTTCATGGCTGAATCCTAAGGTAAAGCAAGCAGCCAGGCAGCCTGTGGGACTAAGGCCAGAAGTAGAGGCTCCTGGGCCTTCCCAAAATATTCTGAAGGTCAGGGAATTTGAAGTTCTAGGTAAAGAAGAGGAAGTCAGAGTAAATCAAGGAATCCACCTGATAATCAGAAGTCACAGAGAGGACTCCCGAAAGCATGAATTGGAGGGGGTGCCTCTTGGAATGTCTTACGTAGCTCCTGCCACCTCCTCACCCCAGTGGGGTGGTCTTTTCCAAGCATAAAGGGAGCATATCCTGGGGTCCAATGGGCCTCAGCATTTGTTTCCTTATAATAAATTAACACAAAGTTGATGATGTACGACAACACACATTTATTCTCTTCCAGTCCACAGTCAGGCTCACTGGATCATAATCACAGTGGCAGTAGGGCCATGCTGCCTCCAGAGGTTCTAGGGGAAACATCCTTTCTCTGGTCTTTTCCAGTTTCTAGACCTGCATTCCTTGCATTCCTGGGCTCCTGGGCCCTTCCTCCACCTTCAGTATTACTTGCCTTCTTATTCTGAGCAAAATGTGTTTTGCCATATAAGGTCACCTTCCCAAGGGTCCAGAAATGAGGACCCGGATACCTTTAGGGGTCATTATTCAGCTTACCATAGTATCCTAACCAGAGACCTGCCACAGAGATTGGGACAGGTGTAGAGTTCCAGATTCTTCCCCCTGGACTTCCTAGTGCAGGAATTCGTGGCCATTCTTTCCCTTCCTGCAGGGGGAACTGCCCCTTCCCTCCTGTATTACTTTATCTCCCGGAGCAGGGCTGCTAGTAAGGAAAGAGACACATTTGAACCAAATCCAGCCAATATGCTGGCCTTACGCTCACCAAATTTGAATTTTCCTTTTGGGTACCTGATTTCTCATTTTTGTTTTATCCTATCCTCATCGATGGTTTGTGGGAGTTGCCTCAATCTTTTGTGAAAAGAGAGAGTAGAATTTATAATCCCAATTTCAGGTGAGAAGAGGGAAAGGGGCTTCGTGCTATGGGGAGGGGGTCCCAGAGCACTTCCCATCTTCCCAGCAAGCACTGTGGCTGACCCACCTGGAGACAGGTCTAAAAGTAATGGTCGAGCAAACTAATGCTCATGGTGCAGTTCTGGGAATTATATCTTCTCAAGACTATGAGCTTGGAGAAAGCTGTTTCTTTCTTAAACACTGCAACAGTTGAGCCTGCTTTCTAGACAATCCTAATTCTAGTTTGACTGTTTATATAAAAACAAAGGATATTTTTCAATGGGATTAACCATATAGGGCAGCTTTTTGTTTTGGTTGCAAATTTTCTACAAAATGAGGAGTAAAACATTAATGCTTACACATGTTTATCATTGGATGTTATTTAACAAGAATTAAAATATATCTTTTTTGTCATTACAAAAAAATCCTCTTAATTTTTATTTTTTATGACCACCACCTCTGCACCCCGCAGCCCTATCAACAAAACCAAATCAAAGGCAAAACACACCAGTTTAAGGCTCTGAGTGTAAATTAAAACCAGTGGGATCTTTAAAACTGTTAAAGAGTCCAAACGTTTAGAAATGATTGAGATTTTCATGTGTTTAAATAATACCCTTACAGCCCTTCCCCCTGTGGAAGTGACCCAGGTAGCTAGCAGTCAAAGTGAGCACTGTCCCTGGGCATAGAGCTTGGCGGAAAGCCGTGTTTTGAATTCCTGAAGGCCCTGGGTGTCCTGGGGCTCTTTTCGGTGTGGAAGGAAATGTGATACAATGTTGTGACAGTGCCTCAACTCTCTGTGTCAGTGCCAGCATAACCTAGTAACGAATTTCAAACTGTTTGCTGTTTCACTCTGTGCTGAGCACGTTGTAGTTTTAACAACCCAGCTAGTCCCTTTAAGAGTGAGGATTTAGTCACAATATTGTTGGTCTGTATGACAAGTTTTAATGGAGAAAAGGTTACATTTGCATATTCTCTGGCTCCATTAACATTTCTCAAGTGAAGCCCAGTAAGGAATGAGAGTTATGAGTTTGGCATCTTTAGGAAATCTTAGATGGTTCTCATTTCTTATTCTTCTCTTCTTCATCTAGTTACATTTAATACTTGACATTTCTTGAGGGCCCACAGTCTGTTCCAGAGAGTGCTCTAAGGGGTTCAAATATATTATTTCTAATCATCCCAACAATACTCCAAGGTAGGAATCATTATCTCAATATGACAGATGGACTCAATGAACATATATTCTGAGAAAACCTCGCATGCCAGCCCGTGGAGATCCTACAGCAACGGAGGCACAGACAATGGCACATTTTAGTTTTTTGTTTAGTTTGTTTTGTTTTTTAATTACAGTTGACATTTAGTATTAGTTTATTATTAATTTCAGGTGTACAACATAGTGGTTAGGCACCTGCATATAATTTATGAAGTTATTCCCCTGGTAAGTCTAGTTAGCCCCCTGGCATCATACATAGTTACTACAATACTATTGACTATATTCCATATGCTGTACTTTACATCCTATGGCTATTTTGTAACTGTCAGTTTGTACTTCTTAATCCCCTTTGCCACCTAGTTCCCCAGCCTTTCATGCCTCTGACAACTGTCAGTCTTTTCTCTGTATCTCTGAGGCTCTTTCTGTTTTGTTTGTTTGTTTGTTTGTTTGTTTTGTTCCTTGGATTCTATATATAAAATGAAGTCACATGGTATTTGTCTTTCTCTAACTGGTGTATTTCACTCGGCATGATACCCTCTAAGTCCTTCCATACTGTTGCAAATGGTAAGATCTCATTCTTTTTTATGGTCAAGTAATATTTCATTGTATATGCAGACCAGATCTTCTTTATCCATACATTGATTGATGGACACTTGGGTTGCTTCCATATCTTGGTTATGGCAAATAACATATTACAATGAACCTAGGGGTGAGTATGCCTTTTCAAGTTAGTGTTTTAGATTTCTACAAAGATGGCTGGGTGATAAGGCATTTTTAAATTTTTGAGGAGCCTTCATAATGTTTTCCATAGTGACTGCACCAACTTGCAATCCCACCAACAGTGCACAAGGGCTTCCTTGTCTACACTTTCTCACCAACACTTATTGTTTGTTGAGTTATTGATCATAACCATTCTGACAAGTGTGAGGTGATACTTCATTGAGGTTTTAATTTGCATTTATCTTATGATTAGTGATATTGAGCATCTTTTCATATGTCTGTTAGCCATCTGTACATCCTCTTTGGAGGAGTATTTATTAAGGTCCCCTGCCCAGTTTTTAACTGGGTTGTTTTGTTGTTGCTGCTGATGTTGTTGAGGGGTTATTGGGTTTGTTGTTGTTGTTGTTGTTTTGTATTCTGGAGGGTTTTGTGTGTGTGTTGAGTTTCATGAACTTTTTAGTTAAAATTTGGATATTAACCCCTTACTAGACGTATCTTCGACAAATATCTTCCCCCATTCTATAGGTTGTCTTTTCATTTTGTTGATGCTTTCCTTTGCTATACAACAATTTTTAGTTTGATATAGTCCCATTTGTTTATTTTTGTTGTCTTCTTGCCTGAGAAGATATATTAGAAAAAAAATTACTAAGAGAAATGTCAGAGTTTACTGCCTATGTTTTTTAATAGGAGTTTTATGGTCTTAAGTCTTATACTTAAGCCTTTAATCCATTTTGCATTTATTATTCTATATTGTATAAGAAGGTGGCCTAGTTTTATTTTTTAATGTTCAGTATTTTCAACACCATTTATTGAATAGACTATCTTTACCCCATATTATGTTCTTGCCTCCTTTGTCATATATTAATTTACTTTCATAGGCATGAGTTTATTTCTGGTCTCTCTATTCTGTTGCACTGATCTATGTGTCTGTTTTTATGCCAGTACCATGCTGTTTTGATTACTATAGCCTTATAATATAGTTTGATATCAGTTAACATGATACCTCCAACTTTGTTCTTCTTTCTCAAGATTGTTGTGGCTCTTTGGGGTCTTTTGGGGTCCATATAAATTTTTGGATTATTTGTTCTTGTTCTGTGAAAAATACATTCATATTTTTGAAAAGGGTTATATTTGATCTGTAGATTGCTTTGTGTAGTATAGACATTTTAATAATGTTAATTCTTTTTGTACATGAGCATGGTATATGCTTCCATTTATTTGTATCTTCTTTAATTTCTTTCTTCAATGTCTTATAATGATCTGAGTACAGGCCTTTTATCTCCTTGAGGTAAATTTGTTTTTAGGTATTTTATTTTTTGGTGCAATTGTAAATTGGATTATTTTCTTAACTTATCTTCCTAATAGTTCATTATTAGTGTATAAAAATGCAAACTATTTCTAAATATTAATTATATATCCTGCTACTCTACTGAATTCATTTATCAGTTCTAGTAGTTTTTTTGTGGACCCTTTAGAGTATTTTTATATACAGTATCATGTCAACTGCAAATAATCAAATAATGACATTTTGGATGTCTTTTATTTCTTTTTTTTTTTTTTTGGTCTGATTGCTGTGGCTAGGACATCCAATGCTATGTTGAATAAAAGTGGTGAAGGTGGACAATCTTGTCTTATTCCTGATCTTAAGAAAAATATTTTTAGCTTTCTCAGTTGAGGATGATGTTATCTATGGGTTTGCCATATACAGCCTTTATTATGTTGAAATATATTTCCTCTCTTCCCACTTTGCTGAGAGATTTTCTCATAAATTGATCCTGGATTTTGTCAAATGCTTTTCTGCATTTATTGATATGATTACTTGATGTTTTATATGTTATTTTGTCAATGTGGTATATAATGTTATTTTACCTGTAGATATTGAATCAAACTTGCATCCTAGGAATAAATACCACTTGATCATGGTGTATGATCTTTTTAATGTATTGCTTAATTTGGTTTGATAATATATTGTTGAGGATTTTTGCATCTATTTTCATCAGGGATATTGGCCTATAATTTTTTTTTTTTTTTTTTTTTTTTGTAATGCCTTTTACAGGTTTTGGAATTAAGTTAATGTTGGCCTTGTAAAACAAGCTTGGGAACCTTCCCTCCTCTTGAATTTTTAGAAGTAGTTTGAGAAGGATGGGTGTTCACTCTCCTTTGAATGTTTGGCAAATTAACCTGTAAAGCCATCCAGTCTAGGAATTTTGTTTGTTGAGAGTTTTTTGATTACCAAATTGATTTTGTTGGTTGTACTAGGTCTGTTCAATTTTTTTTTAATTCAATCTTGGAAGATTGTGTATTTCTAGAAATGTATCCATTTCTTCCAGATTATCCAACTTGTTGGCATATGATTGTCCATGGTATTTTCTTATAATGCTTTGTATTTCTGTGGTGTCATTTACTACTTCTTCTCTTTCATTTCTAACTTTATTTACTTAGGTCCTCTCTTTTTTTTCTTCATAAGTCTGGTTAAACGTTTATCAATCTTATTTATCTTTTCAAAGAACCAGCTCTTTGTTCCATTGATTGATTGTATTGTTATTTTAGGCTCTATCTCATTTATTTTCATTTTGATCTTTATTATTTTGTCCCTTCTACTCACTTTGCACTTTGGATTTGTTTGTTTGTTTGTTTGTTTGTTTGTTTAGCTCCTTTAGATGTTAGCTTAGGTTATTTCAGATTTTTCTTGTTTCTTTAAGTAGACTGGTTTTGCTATGAATTTCCTCTTAGGACTGCTTTTGCTGTTTCCCATAATTTTGGTTGTGATTCACTTTCATTTGTCTCACAATATTTTCTGATTTTTCTTTATCTCATTGTTAATCTGTTCATTATTTGGTAACATGTTTATCCTCCATTTGTTTGTTTTGCAGTTTCTTTTTCTTGTGATTGATTTCTAGTTTCATAACATTATGGTCAGAGAAGATGCTTGATATAATTTCAATCTTCTTAAATTTATAGAGACTGTTTTGTGTCCTAATACGTAGTCTATCCCAGAAAATATTCCTTGTGCACTCGAAAAGAATGTGTATTCTGCTACTTTGGGGTGAAATGCTCTGAAGATATTGATTAAATACATTTGAGTGTGTCATTTAAGACTGTTGTTTCCTTGTTGATTTTCTGTCTGGAAGATCTATCCATTGATGTCAATGGGTGTTAAAATCCCTACTTTGACTGTATTACTGTCAGTCTCTCCCTTTCTGTCCATCAAGATTTGCTTTGTATACGTAGGTACTCCTATGTTGAGTATATAAATGTATATAGGGTTATATCTTCTTGTTGGATTGCTCTCCTTATTATGTAGTATATTTATTTGTCTTTTACTATAGCTTTTGTTTTAAAGTCTACTTTATTAGATATCAGCATTGCTTCCCCAGCACCCATGTGTGGCAGTTGAGAATCCCAAATGATATCTCAGCTGCTCAGGTTCCCCAATGAGCCATGCGGGGCTCCCCAGCTCTGAACACCAGTACTGGGAATAGGAGCCCACATAACACGTGGCTGTGAGAATCAGTGGGGGTTCTATCTGTCTGGATGAGACAGAAGGGTGCTAGAAACCCAAACATCGTTCTAAAGGACCAGCACACAAACTCGTGCTCACCGGCAGTCACCTTGGCTCTGGTGGAAATAGTGGCTTGCGGAACCCCAGCTACATACTGGGAAAAACTGAGCTGTGTAACTTTGGGGTGAGGGCTGGACTGTTGGCTGCCATTGTCCCTCTCTTGAGTTCTCTCACATGGCCAAGGGATGCTATCTTTCTTGTGCTGAGACTTCTCGCCACACAGCCAAATTTAAATCTACGTTGGCCTGCAGAACTCCACTAGCCCTCTCCTGACTCCTTAAGACTTGCCTTCCTCCCTGCAGCCTCCCCAAAATGTCATTAAAACCAGGACGCAGAAACCCTGGTCTAAACATGTACTGTATTTGATCACTTTGTTGAGCAAGCATGTTATAAATCTTTCTCTCCTTGATTACCATAGTAGACTGGGCACAGGATTTGGCATCAGAGTAACTAGAAAAATGTTCAGGACTTAAACATCTGGCTTTCTCCCTTCTAACCTATAAAATATAGAATAGTCCCATAGTGTTTGCCTTCCATGGATCAAAAAAAGAGAATAATGTCACCTAGTCCATGTGATTTCTTTTTAAATAATGCCATAAAGTCCTATATGTAAAAATGCATACTAAACTATTAAGAGCTAGATCTATTCTAGTAATTGTTAGTCTAATGCTTCTATAAGGGGTATAAATAATACCGTTTTTTAAAATAACCTTTTCCTGATGTGTATTCAAGTGGACACTATACTTATTGAAGGGAATGTAAGTGTAAGGAGAGACACTGCTTCAGCTTGTAGTAAAAACTGTGCTTTAAAGGGAGCCATTATGAGAGTTCTCGTCAAGATGATGGAGCAGGAAGACACTGCACTCATGTCCTTCCATGACGACATCAAAATTACAACTAAATTATAGAACAATCAACCTAGATAATCATGTAAAGACTGGCTGAATGGAAATCCTCCAACTAAAAATATGAAGAAGCCACCTCAAGACTGGTAGGAGGGGCAGAGATGCAATACAGGCTGGCCTCCTGTTTCACAGACTTGCCCCAGCCATGCTGAACACCTCACCTTTCCCAAATAAGCCCCTCTTAGAGCCTCATACCTTCACAGATGCTGTTCCTTGGCTGGTATTTGTCTTTTCCCAGGACATTTTGTCTTGTAAGCCATTCCTTGTCCTTAAGGATTAAGACCTTATTTGAAGAAACTATATCATAGACTGAGTTCTGGCCCAAGGAGAAGCACATTTTATTTCTTCTAGGCCTCCAGTTCCTTCTGTGAAGTCCATTTCCATGGGCAGTGAAAAATCGAGACAGAATCTCAACTAAGTGAATAAAACTGTTCTGGTAAAAGACACTCGGGTATAATCATTCCCCTAAACTTTTTGCTGAGGAAACTCCTTTTGCATTACCCTATGAAATCGAGGAGAGCCTTCGAGAACCTGAATATACTCTTAATGGGTGACTGTTGCCAGGGTCAAGTCCAAGGGGAATGGCAATCAGAATAAGCAAGAAGTAAACTGCCTCGACACACAATTTGCTTCAACCCCATCCTGGAAAGTTGGCCTAGGCTAAGAGACAATTGAGTCATGTTAGACACTAACTGACTGTTGAGTTTGGTCTTATCTGCCTTTCTTTTCTCTCTCCCAACACCCCATACTCACTGGTTTTCTTGGCACCAAATGAAGATTGGGACACTGTGGCTCCAGGCATCAATCTTTCATACTATGGGGGATGTCCTTGTCCCCATAGTGAGAGAAGGAGACAGATAACAATAAATAATAATGATAATAATAATAATAATAATAATAATAGAAGAAAATTTCAGATAGTTCTAAGTTTCATGGATAAAATAGAACTCTAGGGTAGAAATGACTTGAGGGTTGGGGCTGTTTTGGCTAGAAGGTACAAGGAGATCCCCAAGGAAACATTTGAACTGAGACCTAATAAAGACAAGACAGCACCATTCAAGGCCTGAGGAATGAGGCACTACAGAAGTACCAAGACTTGAGGTATGAATAGGAAAGACTCAGGTCAGGGAAGCTGGTCCAAGAGGCCCAATGTGGTCTGGAATAGATGCTTTAGAAATAGGCAAGAGTCTTATCTGTGGGGCCTCATAGCAGATGTGAGGAGTTGGATAGTTTTCTAAGTGCAGTGGGATGCCAGTGGAGGTTGTAAGTCACAGAGTTATCCCTTTGATGCATAAATAAGACTGCTCAGGTTGGCAGCATGGAGTGTGACTCTGTGTGTGTGTGTGTGTGTGTGTGTGTGTGTGTGTGTGTGTGTGTGTTTAATCCAAGGACAGTGAGAAACACTAAAGGGTTTTGGAAGAAAGTGGCATAATTCAGTTTGCGTGTTTTCATACTGTGATGACTTGGGTAGAAAGAATGGTGAGCTGGGGGTGACTGGCATGGTGGGCAGGATGAAAGGGGAGAAACTGTGTCTGGGAGGACAGTAGTGGGGATGGAGGGGACTCCTGTTTGGGATTCCAGGGTTTTAGGGAGATGCTGACAATAGCCTTTTCTTTGACCTGTGATTGAGGAGCTTGGACCCCTTTCCTTGATTCTCTGGAGTGTCCACCTGTTCTGAGTTTGGGGTGTGTGTGTGTGTGTGTGTGTGTGTGTGTGTGTGTACATTCACACAAGCACATTTTCATGCATGTGTGCAGGGAGTCCCTATGACTGTTCCCCTGGAGGTCTTGTTCCAAAGATGTTCTTGATGTATGCCATATAAGCATAATAGAATAATTACCAACTGGTTACTAAAACAGGCTAAAATTAATTCTTTACTAATCACTTTCCAATAGCATGAGCTTATCTGAATTCATCCTAGCCATCCAGTATCTTTCTTTACATGGCACTTCTCATTTTAATTTATAGGCATCTTATAGATTCTTTATTTAATTTGTATGAAAAACATAATTTGAAGAGCTGCTATTAAAAGAAAAGGAATTGTGCTAGCTCTGTTGTAGACGTGGTTTAGAATCATGCAAAAAAAAGGAAATTAAATTAAAAAGAAAAATAGGCTGCCTATGTTTTAATCCATAATTATTTTCTACTGTGATCACATAACCAAGAAAAAATCAATAGTTTGTCCATTATCAGCAATCACTTAATTATATTTTATAGAAGATGCATCACTGTACTATATATATCCTTTTGAAAATGTATGTGCCTACAATTTTAGATAAATTTATTAAATACTTAATGCATATTAAATTGAATGCTTTATCTTTCCAATAAAAACTAAGTCAGTTCCAAAGGAATTCATAGTGTCTTCAATAGCTGTAAGGAAAACACCGTGTTCCAAGGTTTGCTTGACAACCTCTACCAGTTGTGATAAAGGAAAGATAAAGATAACAGGTTAAAATCTATGAGGAAACTTTTAACCTTTGTCTGTTCCTTTCTCTCTCACATTTTTCATGGCTCTTATTCTCAGACGACAGCTCTGACCTGGCATCAATAGGATGTGTGCTTTTGAGTTGTTTCTCCAGCAGTACAGTGGTTGTTGCAAAGTCTTCTCATTTCTCTTCCTCCCCATCCTTCAGATAAATAGCATGCTTTTGTTGTGGCTCATGGGGTCAAGTTTTTATCTGTGGTCTCAGGTTGCTTTTTTATTTCTCTGTTAAAAATTGGCTTCCTGTTACCGAATAGAATTCCAGCAGTTGGCCCTTTTAGCTAGATATTGTAACTGGTTGAACTGATTGACTTCATAAAAAATATTTATTTGTGTAGTGGTACAATTAACCTTATGTTTTAGAATGAATTTAAATATCTTAGAGCATATTTCTTAAAATTAAATAAACAACCAGCTTCTTGGAGTATCTAAGATATAAAAAGGGTACAGGAAAAGAAGGTATGATGCATTAAATGTATTAACATTGTATGAATAATTTTAACTCTTTAAATAAATAATTTTATTCTATAAAGTCTTATTGATACACCTTTATCCCCATATATGATAATAATAATAATGATAACCATAAAAATAATGATGACATTAACTGCTATTATGATGTTTTGGATTGGACCTAATGAGTTATATTTTCTCTTGTCTGATTTAGGTAAATGCTGTACCAAATCGGACTGTTGAAATAATATGTTAGAAATAAATATGACCTTATAAATTATCCTTTTAAGCCCAAATGAAAAATGTATATAGTAATAAAATCAGGTACCATTTTAAGTTATTTTTTCACACACACACACACATACATACACATATAATACTTACAAACCACTTACTTATGGAAATCTTTTTAAATGGGTTCATGTGTAAGAATACCAAAACAATCATTTGTGAAATACTCCCATGTTAACTGTGTGTTGACAGTGTGGTAGGATTTATCTCTCATGTTCTCCCGCCTTCTTTTTGTTCAGAGAATTTGGATGGAGAGACCCAGAACTGCCTGAAGTGATTCAGATGTTGCAACATCAGTTTCCTTCGGTCCAGTCCAATGCTGCAGCCTATTTACAGCACCTCTGCTTTGGAGACAATAAAATTAAAGCCGAGGTAAGCGCTACTGGATTCTCTAATGACTGGTGCCAGGTTCATCATCACTGAGGTTTTTAGAGTAATATTTAAAGGGGAAAGAACTAGGAAAACTAAAGTTTGAAAACTTTGATCCATATGTAAGACTGAAACATAGCACTTTCCATCTAATTAACATGCCTATCATACCTTCTTCTATTTTAATACTTGAATACTGGGAAGTGGAGGACAAAGGATATGTGAGCTAGTAATGTTAAGAGAGGCAAGATTTTCAACCACTATAGGTATAGGTTAGGTGTGATTTTCCTTTTCTTCCCAATTCTGTCTCTGGAGTTGTTTCTGCCTCTAAATTCTAAAGAAATACAAAACATTGTATGTTGGCTCCTCAATTTACAAGATTACTACTCTCAATCTATGTTATCATCTGTCCTTCCTGGAAGACTCATTGATAGGATGGGAATTTTAGGCAAGAAACCAGCTTTGTGTTGTTATAACCAAGAATTTTGAGCCATTCGCAGAAATGCCAGCGGATAGAATGCAGATAGGTGTTCAGTTACAGAGACTATTATCTGTGTCGAGCATGTAAACAATTGTTAATATACTTTGTGTTTTAGAAACACATTAATGTGCATAAATTATGGTGTGTGGTATTTCTGGAAAATCACAGTGGTCAGCACAGCTAACATTTTTTTTATAAACAAGGGGCAGTCATTTGCATATAAGAAGCTGAGTAAGCATTTAAATTTTTTTATAAGTTATGGATTTTATAAGTTATGGATGTGATTGCTTACATCCATAGCATGTAAGCAATTTTGAGAATGAGTCTAAATTAGAAAGTGGAAAGAGATTTGAAGATATAATTGCAATTTATTATAGATTGTGCTTGCTTGCATTGGGATGTATATAGCCTAAGTAGCTTTTCATAGTTTTCCTGCCTCTTCCACTGTAACTCAGAGGATTTGATCCATGCTCATTCTTATCAAAAAAGTCATATTTCTTTGTGGACTAAATATAGGTTAATGGTTCTCAGCCCGGTGTGATTTTGCCCAAGGGTCTTATGACAACATCTAGGGATATTTTTTGATTATCACAATTGTGGAAGGTTGTGTGGTGCCATTAGCATCCAGTGGGTAAGGGTCAGGGATGCTGCAAGGCACCCAATAATGCACAGGACAGCCCCCATCACAGAGGATTATCCAGCCCTGAATGCCAGTAGTACCTAAGTTGAGACAAAGAAAAATATTCTCCATCTAAGATAAATTTAGAATTTCAAAGCATGCCACCTATTAAAATGACCTAAAATGGAAATTATCCTAATCATTCTCTGTTTTTAATAAAAAACAAAATGGTCATTCAAAATGAAAGACAGATTTCTGCTTAAGGGACCATATACCATCACTTTTTGAAGATTACAACTTTAAGGGTTTCACTAAAGGTCACGAAATCGTATTATTTCATTGTTGGTGTAAAGTTTCCATCTTGAAATTTGGTTCTGATGTCAAGACTGATAACAGGACACACAACCCAAGAGAGTAAAAAAGGGTGGGTTACTCATGTAATGAGGCTAAATGGGGTGGGCAGGACCAAACATGGCTTCAGAGAGCAGGAAAGGAGGCTGGCTCTGGATTTCATCATAGTTATAGGGGGAGGGGGCAGCAGGGTGAGGTTCCCACATGTGGATAGGGGCTTACGGGGTTCAAAGTCTCTGCTGATGCTGCAGAAGGAAACACCCAAGGTTTCTTATCAGCTTGCTCAGATATGGGCAAGAGAGGAGGAGGGAGAGTGAGGCTTAAAAACTGTCAGAAACCAAACATCAAAAAATAGAGTCACACTCTATTACAAGGAGTCATCCCAGCAGGCAATACAGACATCATGAAGTGGGGAAGTTTAAAGTCACTGGTCTGACTGGCTCTGCTACATGATCCATGGACTGGCCTTGAAGCCTCTCAATAGCAGTGAAGCCTGACAGCTGGCTGCAGACTTGCGTGTGGTCACATCAGAAGCACCCCCTCCCACACACCCAGTGCCCTATGGCATACAGAGGTGGTGCAGTGAAGCAGTGACCAGCATGCACATCAGCATGACACAGATGCATCTTCCAATGACACTTCCCTGCTCTCCAGCTATGTCTCCTTGAACAAGCTGCTGAAATCCAAGTTCACTAGACCAGTAAGAAAACTTAGGGACAGGGCTTTGTTCTGCTGATTTAAGGAAGTGAATTCTCAGCTTTGTTTCTATAAGATCAGGCATCATTTTGAACAAAACTGAATTTCTAGGCTTCACGTTGTGAAACCTGTACAAAATACAGTAATAAAGAATGAGAAAGGCATCAGTTACGACCTCAAAGACCTCTTTTGTATCTTTAAAGAGAGCTTTTGATACCTCCACTGTAGAGCTTTTGTAGGGACTACAACTTAATGTATGCAGACTGCTTAGTGGTGACGTATGCATTCATTCACATTCTTTTCCTGGCCAGGAACACAGTCAAGACACTTCTGTTACTGTTGTATCGGATGTGTGCACGTGTACATCCGTGTGGACATGGGCTTCTTTTTTATTTTGCTCTGGATGCCCTTGAGATTTCCTATATCACTTCTCACTGCATGGAAATTCCTCCAACAGCTGCACTTAAAGCATTGGTTCAAATTCGGGGTCATTCCTTAGCTCCGCCCCTACAGGCTCCAAACATGGCCAGGACCTCATCATAACATTCTCCTGGCACCTGGCAGTCTGAGATGAGGAGAAAGGGAAGGGTGATATAGGGCACAGCCTGAGACCATGTTGACAAAATGAGACTGAAGTCAGTAAAATCCAGAGGAATGAGGAAGGCATCAAGCTTAATAAAATACAAACTAAGCCACCTGGAGTTTCCCTTTATCCTTCAGTCACACAAGGGGTGCATCTGTGTTCACACATGCACACACGCACACACACGCACACACAGATGTGTAACCTCAGAAAGGGATTTTGCATAAATCTTTTCTCTCATCCTAACTCAGGACCAAATCATTAGTAATAGTCCTCTTTTTGTGACAGATCACTGCCTGTCATGTTTTCGTATACATGTATTGATCTTT
The DNA here is from genome assembly GCF_987537825.1 of Furipterus horrens. Lineage (NCBI taxonomy): Eukaryota > Metazoa > Chordata > Mammalia > Chiroptera > Furipteridae > Furipterus > Furipterus horrens. The sequence goes on from NW_028327175.1 coordinate 27,271,792, forward strand.
GTAATTACCTGTTGTCCAAATACTAATCTTGTAGGCACTAGCCTTTCCAAATTTACTCAGTCTTCTAGTCTTTCCATTTCATTTTATTCAATTGATTTAGCTCTTCAGTCTACATTTCATTATTGCTATTGACTTTGCTCACACAATGGATAGGCCATTGAGCAAAAGACAGAATTAAATATCCTATATGTGGAGAGTCATAAATCATGCCTTTCTCATTCTTTATTACAGTACTTTGTACAGTTTTCACACAATAAAGCCTAGAAGTTTCGTTTTGTTCAAAATGATGCTGTATCTTATAGGAGTGAAGCTGAGAATTCACTTCCATAAATCAGCAGACCAAACTAAACTCTGTCCTTAAATTTCCCTACTGGTCTGGTGAACTTGGATTTGAGGCAGTCACCAGGGAGGTGGAACCGAGGGGAGAGGACCCAGTGCAGTCATTTCAGAACCACCAGTGACCAAGGTGGGATCTGCAACCCACTGAGTGCCCAGACCCAGGGTAGGATGTTCAGTTATAAATACTTTGAATATTAGCAGGTGTTCAAAAATTAAGAAAGGAGAATATCATATAAGCAGGAGTTCACAGCCAGACTGAGTAAGATCAGAAGAAAAGCAGTTGAGGAAAAATTAAAATAGGCGAGGAAGGAGAAAGCAGAAGGAAAGGGTCTGGGTCATTGCCACAAACACACCAAGTTTGTGCAGCTCATTATCATGAGCCGGTGAATAACTGATATGTAGTTGGGTCTTCCTACTTTCAGAGGCAGAGCCATGACTGGCACACATGGATGTCAGTGATATTTGAACTACACATGCCACTTGTGCTGTCTCCTGAACTGTTGGGACTGTCACAATATATTGAGCTTTAGATAATCTAGAGAGTTATTAGACATGAAAATTTGCTTGTATGTACGTACTACAGGCATTTTTCGAAGGTGCCTAAATTTTGATAACTTCTTAGTATTTTTCCTAAGTCCTTTCTTCATTCTATCTGGGAACTCTTCCTCAGTTAAAAGTATTAAGAACATCCCAATGATTAGGGTATAATACTAAGTGCCTGTCTTGGGTTACAATGATTTGAGTTTATGCTCCTCCCACCTTCTCATGTGCACATTAGAGCAGCCTACTGCTAGGTACCCATGGTCACACCTGGACAGTCATACACAGATAGGACATATATGTGCTGTATAGTGACATTCAAGATAACACCTAGAGATTAAAAGAATTATTTTCCCATTTTCAAATGACAAGAATGGATTATTTTTTAATATTTTAATTTTAAATATTTTAAAATTCATACAAATATGATACAATTTTGGAAATTAAAAAATTAAATCATGTTAAAATGTATTTCTTAAACGTAAGACCATACACTTAAACAAAATGTTTTTATAAAAAACTCAAACTTTGTTATATAATGTGACATAGGGAAGGACTGACATGTTTATTAACGTTGATGGAAATGACTGGTGACTGCCACTAGTGATGATTTAATTTAGTTTTTGGCCCGATTTTCTCTTTTTATATGAAAAATTAGCTTCATCTATCGAATATGCAACCAAAGTGTTCCAAGTGTTTGAAGGCCTTATACAGTGAACTTATGCAGTTCTAAAATAACAATTTATCCAGGAAAATCAATGCTGATTTTATGTTGCTAACTCCTAACAAACCTCTTCTCGGTTGCCTTACCATCCTAATTCCAATAAAGCACTTTTTTGTTTTTACAGAAATGGAATTTTTAGTTCTAGTGGATAAAAGAGTTTATCAACAGCCTGTTTTGTGTTAGTAGGGGAGTCGAATATTAGTGATGTATTGACCCCCCCTTGAAGGAATCTGCCACCTCCTAGACAAACAGTATGTAAACAGTGTGGCATTACACTGTGTGTTAAGCACATGGAAGGGCAGATCCCCACCCTGTAATACTTAAAACCCAGCCTCGTGGAGTCAGAACACGTCCCACTTCCTATAGTGGGTATGACACAAAAGTTTTAATTAGAAGTTTCCAAAAATATATAGCCTGAGCTGTACTCACTTAGAATTGATGGAAGAGAACTCAGATGTAAGCCTGTCTGTCCTTTGGAGTTTGTATGTGTGTGTGTGTGTGTGTGTGTGTGTGTGTGTGTGTGTGTAAGCGGGGCAGGGAAGAGAGGGAGAGCGTCCATGTGCATTTCCATATACTTTCAATATATTTGTACCATCTATACTAATCTTTTTCTAAGTTGGCATTACCCTTCATTGGCAATATTAACTAAAACACAGAAATTAATTTCTGTGTATAAAAAATATGCACACCTTTCCCCTCCCCACACATTTTATTTTATTGATGGATTTAGAACATTTCATGTTTTTTTAAAAATATCCATACTTGTTCCTTTCTACTACACTTAAAATGCTTCATAATTTTTATTTTATTCCTGATCCTTTCCACCTTATATAGTTCAAGAGAAGACGCTATCCATCTTTTCAGTTGATTATCTCTGAACCATTTCTTCTCTTCTTCATACGTTTTTTGCAGAAGAGTCTCCGTTAGTTACTAGATGTCAGTAAACAGTATACTGTCAGCTTACAGCACAGGCTCTGGGGCCTGGCTGCCCACCTTTGAACTCTGGCTGCTCTACTCTACTACTTTTTAACTTTGTGATCTTGGGCAAGTTTCATTACCTCTCTGAGCCTCAGTTTCCCAGACTGTAAAATCTCAGGAGAATCCACATGACTTCGAGAGGACACACATAGACTACAAGGCAGAATGAGAGGCTAAGAAGTGTGGGTTATTATCAGTATATGTCCCACATCTAAATTAAGGAGACCGCTTCCTAACAGTTAAATGTAAAGCCAATGTCATAGTGTCATAGATAGCGTATCTGTATGTACTCTGCTTTACTTGTACTGTTGTTCATCATTTACAATTTGAAATCTATTATCAGCTATAGGATACAATGAAAGCACATGTTGTGTGTGGCTCTATGCTGAGCCACTATGAAACAAGTAGATTCAACCACTGCCTTTAGCAAGTTGGAATCAAAGAACCATTCACACATGCAACATAAAATGGCACAGAAACATGCCAAAGTGCTTAATATGTTGATATTTTGAGAAAATGCAATTAATGAATATATTCATTCAATAGATATCTGTTGAGCAGCTGTGAAGTTCCAAGTTTTTTTCTTGGCACTGATGATACATCAGTGAACAAACTATACCCAGATGAGTCGGGGGAGGGAGCTAAACAAATTAAGACCTAAATCTACCATGTGTCAGATGGTGTTAGTGGCCCTGAAGAAAATACAACACTGCATGGTAATGGGGGTAGAGAGTGATGGGTGTGTGGGTGTGGGTAGGGGCCCACTGCTATTTTACATAACATTGGTCAGGAGAGTCATGTCTGAGGAGCAGTGTTTCCACAGAGAAAGGAGGCAGTGAGAGGGAAGCATAGATTGAGTTCTCCGATCAGGAGTGTTCCCCTGCACAAAGCGAACAAACAAATGGGAAGTGGGAGTGAGCCAGTCTGTGCTCTGGGAGTCTTGTTAGTTTCCTGGGATTGCTGTAACAAAGTACCACAAAACAACAGATTTACTCATCCACAATTCTGGGAGCCAGGAGTCCAAGGTCAAGGTATCATCAGGGCCGGGCTCCCACTGAGACTCTGGTAGAATGCTTCCTTGCTGCTTCCTAGCTTCTGGTGTGGCCCTCAGTCCTTGGCTTGTAGGCACATCACTATAGTCTCTGACATCACATGCCCTCCTGTTCTTTATGTGTCTCTGTATGTATCTCTTATTCTTAAAAGGATAGCAGTCATTTTAGATTAGGGTCCGCCCTAGTGACATGACCTTAATTTGATTATAACTGCAAAGACCCTGTTTCCAAAGAAGTTCGTGTTAGTAGGTACCTGGGGTTGGGATTTCAATCTATCTCTTGGGAGGGCACAATTCTATTTATAACAAGAAGTAACCAGGAGTGCAGCTGCAATCTGGCAAGTGAGGGGAGAGGTGTAGAAGATGAACAGAGAGGTAACTGTTTAGGGCTGGGTTGTGTAGGCTTTGCAGGGCAAAGGCCTTATCTCCTGAGAAGAGAAGTCTGGGGCCTGCTATTTGGCCAGGTGGCTTGGAAAATAGCACATTTTGAGAAAGAATACTTAGAGAGATATTGAAATCCATTAAATGGTCGAAGGACAGAGTAACTGGTGATCAAAAAGAAGATAAGAAGGCTCTCGAAGGAGAAGGTAAATGAATAAATGAAGCAGGAAGGAAGCTGACCGTGGGTAGCCTGTTATGGTGATCACAAAATGATTGAGACCATTTGATAAAAACAAAGTGGCTTGGATCTGAGGTTATGTGCTAGAAGAGTCAAGTCTCCGTGGTGGCTATCAAGACCTCCCTGGTTTGATGGCCTCTTCCATTGACAAGTTTATAAAGAGAACTGAGAGAAAGAAGGAAATCATGTTGGGCACGAAGGTCATAGGAGAGAAACAGTCCATAGATTGCAGGTGACAGCAGAAAAGAAAGACTGACATTCCCTTCCCAGACTGGGTGTCAGCTCAGCTTCTAAGCTGGTGCCTTGCCTTGTGCTACTAGAGCACAGTCGGACCTAATGAGCAAGACCTGTATGTATATTCCCTCAAGTCTGAGGTCCCTTCAAGGAAAATGAACCATGGCAGGAGAGAAGAGGCAGGTGGTGTAGGGGATTTAGACGTGTTCCTGCAGGATTGCAGTAGCACCAGGTGTAGGAAGACGGGGGCATCAGGAGACGCAGAGTGAGGCTGCCCACTGGGGGGCAGCAGAGAGCCATGGGCACCGGGCTGTACCACTTCTATAGCCATGTGCCATTCTGGCAGAGAAAACCAACAGAGACTGCCCTGGAGCCTGACTTGGTGTGAGGAATCATCTCTTCTCCTCTCTCCTACCCTCAACATCAAAGGAGAAAGAACAAGGAGGAAGAAGGAGGGGGAGAAGAGCACACCAGGGGGCTGTCAATCATGTCCAACCTGGAACAGGAAGGTGGGATGTGGTGGATGGGGAGGGAGCGAGGACTGAGGTTGTAAGATAGACAGGCTTCATTTTTTGTAGCTGGAATGAAGCCATTTTAATAACCAAAAGTGGATGAAAATTAAGCAATTAGATGGACATTGTGTTGAAATATAGGACTCAGATAGGGAGAGTCCTGAGGAAAGCCACCAGGTCCAGAAAGTTCTCTTTGGACAACAGTGATGAGTCAGAGAACAGTCCCCCAAACCAGGTTCGTGACCTGGGAACAATGATGTAGCAGGCATTTTCTAAACTCTGTGGCATTTCCTTGCTGGGTTTGCTAAAATTCATGTTGGGCTATTTTAACTTTATTTCTTCTTTGGGCCAGGCTCTCCTATGTCAGTGGGTCATTTTTTTTATCTATCAACCCCTGGAAATAGTTTGTATTCTTTCCAACAATTAACAAAAGAAACCAGTGAGTTATCTAAATGTTATTCCATTCTCACTTGTCTCACAGGTAGAAGACCAGGTCTAACCTAGCACTTTCTCTCCGTACTTTTTCTTGGCACATTGCTGATTGAGATTGTCTATGGCTTTTTTTTTTTTTTTTTTTTTTTTTTAAGGCCTTTACCTGAGGAACTAATCCCTCCCTCAGGTGTGTGGTTGCAGTTTATATCCAACCGAAACTTCTTCAGCTAATGTTTCCAGTCACTTGCTTTCCTCCAGTCTCCAGGAGAGATGGCAGAAAAACCACTGGCCTCTGGCCTCCTGGTGACACTTTGCTTCTTATTGCCGCCGATCCGCCACTATTAGACCTTGCTTCCAAGTGAGAAGTCTCTAAATTGTTGAACCAAGGAAGAGGAACCTTGTTTCTCTGTCATCCCTTTGCTTTTCCCTTCCAAACAGTCCTCATGTTTTCCTGGCCCACAGGCTAGAGAGAACATTTTGTCAAAGTACTGATAGAAATAACACAAAGAGCCTTCCTAGCATGTTCTGTCCATATAGAGATTATAATGCATACCTTCCCTTTGTATGGTTTCACTGCAGGTTTTTTTTTTTTTTTTTTTTTTTTTGCCTCTCTGTATTTCTGCAATCCCTTTCATCAGTATACTCTTGCACTCACACCTCTTGACCTTCTGACCATTCTAGATTCAGAGTTTCAAACTTCCTCAACCTGATGAGTCTTGCAGGTGTGTTAATGACCATGCTCTCTGCGTGTTCGTGCACCATCTTGGAAACGTTTAGCATGGCTGGAACCAGATACCATGGAGGACTAGAGCCTTCCTGATTTTAACTAGAGTCTCAATTGACTAATATAAATGTATATAGATACTAGCTCAGCTATAGTTCTGTCATTCAAAGTCAGATTCTTATTGGAAAAAGTGTCTCTTTTCCAAAACTGTCTTATAAATGTTTTGACACATCTCTTCCCTATAAGGTGCACTTCATCATTGCAAATGGTTTTTAAATGTTTCACATGAAGCTGTAGGTGATCATTATAAGATGACTATTCTTGTTTGGTAGCTCCAGTGTACTTTTTAACCAAACCTTTAATATAAAGGAAAGAAAAAAAAATCTATTTTGTTAAGAGCTCTTCAAAATTCAAATTGCTCTTCTGCATTTACAATGCTTCTTAATTAATTTACCTCTTGAATAAAAAGTAGAACATTGAGTATTCATTGACTTTTATTTGTATTAATTTTACATGTGAAGTGATTTTTGCATTTCCTTTAGATCTATACAGGCTGTCTTCAATTTCCAAAGATTTTTTGAAAGAAAGAATCTTATAACTGAGAAATGTATTTTCCCTGAAAACAGTGGTATATGAAAGAGGCCAGGTTCCCCAAGACAGCTCGCAAAAGCCTCATTAAACCAAAGCATCCCTGAAGTGTAGCAGTAAAAAAAACAGTAGCTGTGGGTGAATAATACTATAATAGTCAGTTTCTTTGTATCAGTGGGGAACAGCAAAGAGTGTTCCAGTTGGAATGCTGGGAACTCATGTCCCCTGTACTACTGCCCTGTGGGCTGTGGGGTGGGAAGGAAGACCATTCATGCTACAAACCTCAATGGTGGAATCTGCTGTCTCGGGAGGGGTGGGAAAGCCTTCAGACTCGTGTGTGGACTGAATAAAAGGACACTGCAGATGAAGTTTGGAAACAGAGTGTAGGAGGTTGGAAAATAGAAAGATGTGGGGAATGGAAGCTCCTATCTGCATACCCATAAATCCCAAAGAAAATCCTCAGACCTCAGCAACTTCCTGACACTCCCTTCATTTAATCCTACTGTAACTACTGTCCTTTCTATTGCCACCACCTATAGCTTTTTAGCCAATTTATTTCTTTCCTGGTCCACTAGGGAAAAAGAGGATTATCTTCCCAGCTGTCCCCTATTTTTTTACACTGCAAATACACTGGATTTTGATGTTTTATATAGATTTTTACAGTCTGCACAGGACATGGAGAAGCATACCAGGAATAAAATGATTCTCTCACAAATGTCACCCTTCTGTTTTTCTCTTAGATCTTAAAGACACAAACAATGTCACATCTGACATTCTCCACCACTGTATTTCAACAAACTCTGCCACCTTTGCCAGGCACTATTTCCCGTTCTAATGGGTACCATTATCTTACATCAACTATCATGCTTACCACTCCTGCGATAGATCTTTCAGAGCCTAAAAAATGTGAAAACCGGTGAAAGTGCCCCTATACCACTCCTAATTTAATGTTTCTGCTTTTCATATACACCGAGGAAATCCAGAAGATAAAGCAGATACCACCTATTTTACTTATAGCCTCCACATTTTGAATGGTCCATTTAAGACTTCAAGGGAGACCAGTTGATTCAAGAGATAAAAACCATGTTCTACCCAGAATTATCCTTCCTCCTAACCATGAAGGCTTGGCTACTGAATCTAAATGCTGGCCTTTCCCTTCACACAGTTCTTCCTACAAACAAATTTTTGGGACCTAGCCCCCAAATCTTGTTTGGCATCCCCATATATGCCTGAGTGCAGCGGTTGCATCACTGAAGCTCAGAACCCTTGGCATCCACTTTAATTTAGAGAAACTGGCTATACAGAGAAGAAGAATATGTCTTATCCCTAGTATGTGGTGGCTGTCCTTCACTCCCAGTCTCTCAGTCTCATGGAAATGCACAGCACTGTTGTTATTAATCATGTAGTTATCAAAGTGGGACTGGTACACGGACTCCAGACTCTGTTTGAAGGTGGTTTGGGGGCAAACATATGGAAACTAAAAAGAATGGAAATGATTCTTTAATGCCTTCTTAATGACCAGATGATTCTTGGTATGAGAACATATAACTTCATATCTGTAAAGGAAATGAACTGTTTTGTTGGAAACTGTTCATTTATCCCCTTGATTCTGGGAGATTTATATTATTATATTGCATAGAAACTATAATCCAAAGAGAAATGGTTGCTTTCATTAGCTCTTACCAAGCACGCAGAAACAAAGAAACAAAATCTGGCACATAAAAAACATGGAAGCTGAACTTGGCTTGCCAGTGTCTGTGTTGTAGACAGGTGGGCAGAGATGTGGTGGCTGAACTTTTGTTAGAATGTCTCCTTCAAAGAGTAATCTATCTTCCTTTAGTTTTATCTGTCATTATTAAACAGGTCAAGAGTCCATGGACATGAATCAAGAAATTGGAGGGCAAAAGAACTAGACAATTTTTCCAATTAATATAAGCAAAGATGCTGGTAAAAAAAATTATTATCAGGGGTACTGAGACCGAATAATCCAAACATTGGTAGTTTACAATGAATAATAGTGATATCAGGGCTTATGTAGAATAAGAATCAATCATAGGTAGTTAACTCTGCAGTCTAATGTTTTTGCCTCTAATCCATGGCTACGCTCCTCTGGCCTGGGTAAAAACCCTGGTGTGTAGTGCTTAACCCAAAGAGTAGAATTATCTATACCCCTTCCAACCCCATTCTTGCCTCCGAATAATAGCAATATCAAGAGCAGAAGCTAACATGGACTGACCTGTGATCTGCCCAAAATCAAATTGGACCAAATGTCTTTTGACTCTGAGCTAACGCCCCCATATTACTTCATTTTATAATTAATTGAAGATGTCCCAGAGGAAGTTAGGGCACACCTGCCTGTCTTTTCAGAAAAGAGTCTGCGGACTCTCTGGTTAAGCTGGCACAAACAGCCGTGAGAAAATGAGGAATAAATCACAGGCCATGGAGAGGCTGGGAAAAAATAGGGCAGGGTAGTCTATGACAGACTAGACTAGAAAGGTCTGTGTGGTCATTAAAGAAAGAAATGGAAAAGGGTCAAAGGATACTGAATACAGATTATATTAGTTTCCTCTTGCTGCTGTAAGAAGTTACTACCAACTTAGTGGCTTAATAGAACACAAGTTTATTTTACACTTCTGGAGGTCAGAAATCTGAAATTGGTTTCACTAGGCTAAAGTCCAGGTGTCAGCAGGGCTGTGCTCTAGAGGAGAATTTGTTTCCTGGCCTTTTCTAATTTCTAGAGTATGACCACATTCCTTGGCTCGTGGGTCTTTTCTCCATCTTCCAAGTTCATCGTTCCAACTTCTTCTATCATCATATCTTCTTTCTCTGACTCTAATCCTCCAGCTTCCCTTTTATAAGGACTCTTGGGCTTACATTGGGCCCAACCCAAATAATCCAAAATAATCTTGCACCTCAAATTCCTTAATCTAATCAGAGCAGCTAAATCCTTTTTGCTGTATAAAGTAGTATATTTCCAAGTTTCAGGGATTTGGATACCATATGTCCAACATCCCTGGGAAAGGGGAACTTTTCAGCCTATCATGTAAGTCCTTATCCATTGAAAAGAAACACTTAAATACCTTGGATTTTAAAAAATTCAGAATTGATGTTTTTCCTTCCCATATAAGGTTCTAGAAAATTTCAAGTATTTATGCTTAACTTCACTGATTTGAAAAAGACCTTGATTGATGCTCAGAAAGAGATGAGGCATGATGATCTTGGAAAAAGATTTTGATTCAACTCATATAGTGGTGGAAGGAGCAGAGAGAGGTGGGAGGAATCCTATGTGATACAGGTCAAGAAGAGCAGCCAGGTAACACACTGCATGTGGGGAGGGCTGGTTACTTTTTTAAACCTTCAAAAATGAGAGTTTATACTACTGAGGCTTGTTTGATTGGCAAGAGTCTGAGAAATTGTATTTCTGGGCTTAATTGATGTAATTTTACCTGGCTGTTGTACTAAAGAATTAGAGGTTGTTTGGAGAGAGAATAGAAAGGTAGCTGTTCAAAACCAAAAGATAATATTTTTTACCCATTGGCCCAGACATGACAAATGTACAGAGACCATGGTGAATGCATGCTCCCATAACACATGAGCAGAACAAGCATGGTAAAAATGCTCTCATAAGCCCTTTGGGATTGTGTAAACTGAGAGCCCCTTGGCTAGCAAAAATCCAAAATTCTAAGAACTACAACACAGATTTACTGGGGAGCTACTAGCAATATCTCGCCCTGGCTGGTTTGGCTCAGTGGATTGAGCATCGGCCTGCGAGCTAAGTGTCGCTGGTTCGATCTTCCAGTCAGGGCACATCAGAGAAGGAAAACTCTGACTCCAAAAAACCTCTGCTGCCTTGCAGCATACCTCTTCAGGGGAAAGGCTAAGGGGGTAAACCCCGACAGAAAATCCGGAGCCGGAGTCCCTAAGGCGGTTTGACGTTGTAGTCAACACAGGCAACTCCTGCGGCGCACCTGAAGCCAAGCTGTATTGACTCCGTCTTTCCCTTGGACCCTTCAGCTGCGAAGAGAGGGGGGGTCTGCTGCATGGGCAACAGCAGACCCTCCATATCACCCTGCCCAGGATCTGTAGCTTCAGCTTCACTGGAGAGGACACTCCAGCGTCATCACAAGATGTCGATTCAACACGGGAGGAGACAGATACCGTGTCACTCCCGAGTCGGACTGCACAGCCATTCTCGGCGATGCAGATAGACTCTTAAGAAGCTACACCATTGTCTCTCGAGACGGACGGCTGCCGACGACGACTAGCAATATCTGAATTGGCAATGGTCCCTGGCTTACAACACCCTCTTATTCAAAAGTCGTCATCTTTTCTAGGTTACTTTATAGATTATCAGGGTCTGAATAGAGTTATTTGCCCTGTGGCTTTGACAGTATTCAATATAGTTCAAGCTAATAAAGAAGCTCAATAGGACCCAAGGACTTCAGGGCAGTCTTGATCGGGAGAATGCCTTTTATTTCAATCCCAATTTTTGAGAAAAATCAATCTATGTTTTTCTTTACCTGAGAGACCATACAATCTATTTCAATATTTCGTAAACAAGAATATGTTAATTCCCTTCCTGTGGTCAAAACTCCTGTGAGGGAATAAATTTACTAATGATAAGATAGTCTGCTATCTAACTTTGATAATTAATGATTATTGGACTTGCAAAAGAGCAAGCTGACAGAATTGGAACTAGCATGACCCATGACAGGGTGAGGTTGGCTTGTAACTTCCAAAGATAAGTGGTGACTCAATAAGGACAATTTGAAGAATCAGGAGTATTTCTCAACTGATGAAAAATATTTCCCTGATACCACCCTGAGATGAATAAGAAACATAACACTTGGTAGAACTCCCTGGGTCCTATGGAAATCATATATCATATTTGGAAATATTAAGTTCCATTAGAAAAAAAGAAAAGAAAATGGAAAATGATATAGAAAGAAGGACAGTCACTTTTGAGGGTTGTTTCAAACAACAAAAAGCTCTGAAGGTCTTCGGTGGGTGGGAGAAAGGGTATTGAGTAATATACTCTTGGGTACCTAAGATCCACCAGCTGTTTTACCCAGTGACAAATACCCAACAAGCCTAGAGTTAATGGAAAAAGCCACTAGGAGCAGCAGAGAGACAACCTTAGTGCTGACTGCCATACTCCATTATTAGATATTTACTTTTTGAAAGGCCATCAGTGGCTTATAACTGGACACTAGCAGAGATTGCTTGCATCCCTGAAGGAAATTTGAGGCCAAAAATTCCTGTGTTAGAGCCTGGAGAATGTCAGGAAACACTGACAGAAGAAAGGAACTACCTCAAAATTCTTTAAGTGCAGGGATTTGCTCAAGAACTTTCTAAGTTCAGTTATTCCAGATGTGTCCACTGGATGCATGAACAACATGTCTCAGAATCTGGCTTGCCCGACTTTATTTCCTCTGATATTCCATCCTGTTCTGTAGAGAAATCATAGGCCCAACTTATGGTTCCTTGTGAGAACAAGGCCAGCAGCAACAGGGCTTGCAGACAAGAGCACTAAAATGATGGACAAGGAACACTTTTGGAAGACTGCCATCCTCCAGTTTAGTTTATAAGAAAGCTAATATAAACAGGACAAAAACCAGAATGCCAGAGCACATCTTCACAGTTGGCCAGGTTGTACTCTTTTGAATGATCATTTGAAAAGATACTATTGTAATGAGTCATTCATTACTTGTATAGGCAGGGTCCACTGTCCAGTGTGCAGCTTGGACATTAGAAAGACTTCTGTCTTTCCTCATGGAAGTTATCTGAAAAGAGAATCATGTAACACTGATTTATGGGCAGTATCCAATGGCTAGATATTGATTTAAGAAAATGGGCAAAGAGTAATGCCCTGCCCTTGGCACTCTTTTATGTAGAGCAGATATTGAAATGAGATTGTCTAAGTCCAACCAGCCTTCAGTGTGGTCAGGTATGTAGGGGCACGTCAGCCAGAAGCCAGAGAATAAGCTGGTGGTTGAGGCAGGAGATGATCTGCTTCTTGGCTACTAGATCTAAACGCCACTAAGATAACTCAGAATAAACTTTATTTTAAGGTATTTCAATTAGCAGCCTTAATTCCATTTGCAACACTAATTCTCCTATGCCATGTATCATATCTGTTTACAGGTTTTTAGATTAGGACATGGGCATCCTTGGGGTAGGATGGTGACATTAATCTGCCTACATAACCTACTAGAGGAAGGCAAATTCTCTATCAGTGCTTAGAAACTCTGAGAAGCACGCCTCTGAGTGAAGGATGCCACATACTTCTTGTTCTGTGTGACTGTCTGCCTGAAGATCAGGTTCTGGACTTGTCCCACTAATAGAGCACTTTTTTCCTCAACTATGTTGGCTTTATCACATCAGTTTGTTCCATCTTGAGGACCACATGGCCTCAAAAGCAAGTTCATTGATCATATGTCGGGCAACTGCCAACTATAGTTATAAAAATCCCCTCTTGGAAATTTCGAAGCTACTTATAATTTCCTTGATTTTGTCATTCAGCTTCCTCATTTCCTCACCGCTGTAAGCATGATATCTTTATGAATAAATATGTCACGATTTTTTGCATGTCTCAGAGTTTCCAAAGCTAACATTTTCCCCATTTTGCTAGTCTTCAAGGCTCTAGATTTAATTTTTCTATAAAAGCATCCTAAAAATGAACCAATAGATTATAATTTGTTTTGCAATTTAGATTTTTAATCTTAAATTTTTAAGGCCTGAATAGCAACAGCAGAATATGAAGATTTTGAATTATAAATAATTCTCCTTATTGTTCTGACTTTTATTTGTCTCTTTACCATTTAGCCCAGTTCACCTAATGGAAATTGGGTAGTCAGTCAACCATGAGCCTAGGTACTATACTAACTCCCATGCTTCTAAATATATTTTTTTGCATTAAGGAAAACAAGATATCTGCATATCTATAATTAGCTAATATATTCAGCATTGGCTCCTATAAACAAGATGCAGGTGTGCGTGCTGCAGGAGCACTTTTGTACATGGTGTTGACTCTTCCGTGTGGGAAAAGTTAGCCTCCATGAAATGAAGAGAGAAAGCTATAAGGAAAACATTTATAATATGTGCATAATGTTTGCTGGGCCAATGTCATTATGTTCATAGTTTTATAATACTCTATGGTTCTAAGACTTCTTCTTAGGCACCAGAATTCTTTGCTCTTAAGTACTAATTTGCTTGGCATATGATGTTTCTCCTGAAGGTCATCTGTAAAAATTGGTTTGAGTTCAAAATTTCAAAGTTCATAGTCAAGACTGCATTCTATCAAAAAATAATTCGGAGCACCTGTTGCATGCCAGGTATTCCTCTGGGTGCTGGGAACTCAACATTGAATAAATCAGGCAAAATCCCTGCTTTCATAGCACTTGCCTCCCTCTGGGTGGAAGTTGGACAGAAAATCAACATGACTATTAACTATTAACTAAACAGGAGCAAAGGGGAAATCTAGAGAAAGGGAGGTGGACCAAGAGTGGAGGGGGAGTAGATGGGGTGGATATGCTACTTTTGATGGTTAGCCATGTTGGGTGGACACATGAGAGGTGGAAAAGAATTCAAGATGACACGTTTGATTGCTCAGGACTTTACAGAAGCCCAGAAGAACTGACCCTAAAGTGTGTAAAAGAGAGAACAATGAGTGGTAGAGACAAGGAAAAGATAGGGACAGGTCACCCAAGACCGAAGGCCAAAGTTAATGATCCTCTGAAGGTGTTGGGGATCATTTGAAGATTTGGAGCGAAAGCCACTTGATCTGATTATGTATGCTTGAGAAAAAAAGAAAACAGAACAATTCTGACTACAGTGTATGCAGGATTTAAAAACAAAACAAAATTCTCCCCTAAATCCCTGCTTCATTAATAGTCCTCTGCATTCACCAGCTACTAAAAACTGAAAGTACAATCATTGCTTTCTTCTAATCTGTAAAAAAAACTATGCAATAAACACAATAACTTACTTAAAAATTTTTAAAGAATTAAAAATGCAAACCAGGATATTTTTGTATCAAGTATTTTTTTAAAGGCATAATTAGAAAATCGATAAATAAGACAGAAAATAAGAAAACTGGATTTTTTTTTAGCCAGAATTTTATACGTTGAAGATATTTTAAGATAGTTTATTAATAAACTATGTTGTAAGCGAACTTCTGACAGCAGAGTAAAATCAGAGCATTTCATGATTTATAATTGGAGTTCCATCCATTCAATCTGTTGCACTCCAGGACTCAAGAACTTTGAACGGAAGTTATTAACTTAAAGAAATATTCTTCTCAGTCTCTATGGTTGTTTTATATATTGGAAGGTAGAATACCTACAGGGCAGGTCCATTGAACCCTGAAGTGATGGGTTATAAGAAAAATATTAATACTATAAAATTTAAATTGCAATAAAATTCAATCTGAGGAACAGAATGAATCTCATTTTGGTGGAGGGAGGGGGAAGAAACTTTTCTGAACTACTTCTTATTTTTAATATTTTTATTAATATTTCTTATATATTTCTTATATATTAATATATTGTGACACTCATATATATATAACATTATAGACATGTGTGATCTGGTACCAGCAGCTTACTAAAATTACTAGGAGAGTTGTTATGTCCTCAGAATCTCTGAGCGAATTGATCAAGTCCAGAATAAAGTTTCTTCTCCATTGAGATGATACACGATTTAGGATGCACTGCATTGCACTTGATGGGATTTCTTAGAACATAATTTTTAATATCTCAGAGGTCACGGATGCATCCAGCAAGTTTGTGTTCTTATTATATCAAGTTCCAGGTGTCATATAAATGTTCTGCTAGGGCTGATGGACAAAATGAAGAGTGAATAAGATTAATCAGTTGAGCAATATCATAGAATAACTCATTTTGCAAGATGCTGTGTTGCAGATAAATCCCTGGTAACAGCTTTCTTTGTGTTCAAGATAAACATGTGAGAGAACAAGGCTGACATGTTCCAGTTTGTGGGTTCTCTAAAGAGCTGGTCACAGTGGCTGAGTCTGCCAGACATCTGGGGCGCCCCGGGTAACCTGAGTGAAGGAACTCTTGGCTTTCCCTTTTGCTCAGTCTCTGGGATGTCCTACACCCTGCCCTCTGATTCTGTGGACACATCTAACTGGGAATCACAAGCTGGGCTGTTCCAGTCACTTCGCTGGTACTCAGAGCACAGAGCTATCAGAATAAGAAAATAAGAGTTAATTTAAACAAGTGGTTGAGAGATGTGGGAAACCCCATGTGCATATTGTACTATTCATAAATTCCCACATGGGTTGAGAATGTTTCATAGCTACGATATACTTCTGTAAGACCCATAATGACTTCTTTGGTAGTCACTCAAATTAATTCTCTTGCCTCACTGCTACATCTTCCCGTGCCATTCCTCTGCTCAGAAAGCGTGGGTCTCCATGCCCTAACACCTCAAGTAGTCCCTTCTTTGCATGGTTTTCAGTGCCAGCCCCAATTCGATCTTTTCCTGGCCTCCTACAGCACTCCCTGCATCCTGCCTCTGCCAGGCCTCTCCACAAGCCTTTCACAGTGTCTGATGTCCCATTGCTGAGCTCTCTGCAAAACCATCATCCACGTGAGCAGCAGGAATTGGGGGCCATTGGCCAAAGAAGCCTCCTACAAGGATACCTTTTTCAACATTCTGTGCTTTTGCTTTAAAATGTCACAAATTTTATATTGTACTCCACAAATTGTCCAAGTCTGATGATGATGATGATGATGATGATGATGATGATGATGATGATGCCCCTATCTTCAGGTAGATTTAAAGGCCAAGATAATGGGACATCATTTAATCCACTGATACCCACTTTTCCCCCTCAACCCTACCACGCATACCCCATTATAAAAGCATGGACCTACTGTGCCCAAACATTTTGGAATTTAATCATGTGTGTGGTTCACCAGTTTTCAAACTTCTTAAAATCAGTGTATCTCTTATTTTTTCCCAGAAATAATTACCCACTCCACTTCCAAGGAGGTTGGTTTCAGGACTTTCCTGTGGGCTTCATAGAACTTTGTTTGTGTTTCTCCTTTATTAGTCCACGAGATCCTCAAGGAACACAGAACAATGCTTAATAAATATCAGTTGAAGTAAACAAAAATGAAAATATTTTTCAACCCCTGTTTAGTCAAGTAAATATTGGCTCTTGGCCTTTATTACAGCAAAAGAATGTATGAGCATTCTGTATCTTTAGAACACTTCAGAGACTTCATAACCTAAAATAGAAAACAATAAGAGAAAAAAACAGGCATAATAAGAAAACACGTAAGCAGATTTTCTATTCTGCACAATTTTTATAGGTATAATAGCAATTTTACTTGATATAGTTTAAAAATTTTTAAATGAGGTATTTAAATTAAAAAGAAATGCATAGGAAAGCTTTCTATACATATCTATCATATGTCCTTTTACTTTAATACTCATTAGTTCTTATAATCATAGGCTATGTAAGATACAAAACAACTCTATTTTGCTATCTATTCGGCATAATTTTATATTTTAAAAACATGTTATTTTCCATTTTGCAATAACAAAGGAGTAATTTTTTTTTAATGTGTGCTTTCATAATTGCACTGAAATAGACATTTAAGTAAGGGGCGGTCTTTTATAAACGGTTTGCTTTCTGTCAGTCAACCAAAAACTGCTATTGTGATGATTATCAACACACTTGTTACAAATGAAAGGCCAAAAATCTTAGTCATGTGTGATTCCTTTCTTTCAGTCAACAAACATAGAATTTGACCATTTCTGAACACTTAGACTCCATCAACTAGATCTGAAGCTACCAGGTTCCTGGTGCCTGCGTAATCTCAGTGGCCTGTATCTGGTGTCCCTGCTTTGACCTCTGGGTCCTTACAGGCTGTTTCCCACGTGGCATATTCAGTAGTCTTTAAACAAGTGTGTAAGGTCAGGTCTTGTTTCCATATTCCTCAGAGTGAACCCGTTGCCCTGACAGCGGCTAGAAGCCCCCAGATCCAGCCCAGCACTGCCTCCTGTTTGCTCTCATCTCATCCCTCCTCCCCACTGCTTCCTCAGGACCTTCTATCGCCTTGTTACAGCATTTGGTCTCTGTTTAAATGTCCTCTGACCCTGCTGCCCTGGCCAACCCCCTACAACACAGCCCTCACCCTCCCTTCTTTCCTGCTGTTGGTCTTCATGGTTCTTACGGCGAGGGGGGCAGGTTGAGAAGCTTCAGCTTGTGCAACTTAGCAAATCCTCTTTAAGAAGAATACCAAATTATCACCAGAAAATTGCTAATTGAAGTTGCCTCCGTTTTTCACTATTAAAATGGCCTCTATTGGTCATTTCTTTGCTGGTTTCTTTACTTAGTTTCTGACTTCTCCACACTAGAGGGGCTCAATCCTTTCACTCACCTCTGAACCCAGCACCTCAGCAGACTACGCCCTCATTGGTCAAATAAGGGACTGTCCAATCCATACAAAAGTAAAAGCTTTGGGATAACATTTGTAGGCTTCTTATACTCATTCTGAGCTGTTACAATAATTTTCAAATGATTATCTGTATACCTTAAAAGGCTGTGTTTCCAAAATATATCTGTGCTCATCTAAAGTTCTCATGAGCTGCTGAACAATATATGAATTTAGCTTTGCCACCCACAAATATGTTAGATTATATATTTTCCCAATGAAGAGATACAAGATTATTAGATTAGTAATAGTTAATCTGAAAGAAAGCATTAATATTCAAAAGAGATGGCTGCTTCATTATTTAAAATAGTAAGACCAGAATTGGAAGAGCATTTGTTTTCAGTTGATCTTATATCTTGATTTATTAAATTTTCCATATAAAACTATTCAGTTTTATGCTGGCCTCGTTGTGCCTGTGCGCTGGAGGGGGCAAAAGAGAGACAGAAAAGGAAGTGAAAATCCAAACCCTGGGTTAGATGAAGATGTATCCTAACTTCAGTGTGTCAGTGTGATACCTTTGAGGGTGTAAATATTAATAAACTTATATTTAAGCTTCTAAAATCAGTATAACCAGGATATTAAAAGCTGGAACAATACCTTGTATCTTTATACATTATTATGTTTAGAATTAAGTTGTTTTCATTCTTGTTTGTGTACAGGACTCCTTCTTCATTCTTGAAATCATATAGATATCCACTTCAGTTACTTTTGCCTTTAGTTGGCATTTTTAGTTCTTTTTGAAAAATATATTTTATTGCTTATGCTATTACAGTTGTCCCAATTTATTTTCCATTTGCTCCCCTTTGCCCAGTACCCTTTTCCCTCCAGCAACCTCACCCCCCTTAGTTCATGTCCATGGGTCATGCTTATAAATTCTTTGGCTTCACTTTTTCCTGTACTATTCTTAACATCCCCCTGTCTATTTTGAACCTACCAATTATGATTCTTAATCCCTGCACCATTTCCCCTTTTCTCCCCCTTCACCCTCCCAGCTAATAACCCTCTAGGTGATCCCCATACCTATGATTCTGTTCCTCTTCTGGTTGTTTGCTTAGTTTGTCTTTTGTTTTTATTTTTTAGATTCTGTTTTTGATAGTTGTGAGTTTGTGGTCATTTTAGTGTTCATAGTTTTGGTCTTCTTTTTCTTAAATAAGTACCTTTAAGATTTCATATAATAAGGGCTTGGTGATGATTAACTCTTAGCTTTACCTTGTCTGGGAAGCACTTCATCTGCCCTTCCATTCTAAATGATAGCTTTGCTGGATAGAGTAGACTTGGTTGTAGGTCCTTGCTTTTTATCACTTTGAATACTTCTTGCCAGTCCCTCCTTGCCTGCAAAGTTTCTTTTGAGAAGTCAGCTGATAGTCTTATAGGCACTCCTTTGTAGGTAACTCTGTGCTTTTTTCTTGCTGCTTTTAAGTTTCTCTCTTTATCTTGAACCTTTGCCATTTTAATTATGATGTGTCTTGGTGTGGTCCTCTTTGGGTCTAGCTTGTTTGGAACTCTCTGTGCTTCCTGGACTTGTATGTCTATTTCATTCACTAGATTAGGGACGTTTTCCTTCATTATATTTTCACATAAACTTTCAATTCCTTGCTCTTCCTCTTCTCCTGGCACCCCGATGATGCAGATGTTAGTACATTTAAAGTTTTCCCAGAGGTCCCTAAGCCTCTCCTTGTTTTTTTGTTTTGTTTTGTTTTGTTTTTTTCAAGTCTTGCTTCCTTCTACTGTACTGGTTGATTGTTTTTTTCTTCCTTATGTTCCAAATCATTTATTTGATCGCTGGTTTCCTTCCCTTCACCACTGGTTTCATGTGGATTTTCCTTTGTTTCACTTTAGCATAGCCTTAATTTCTTCCCTTATGCATTTGCCATACTTCATCTTGTCTGTCAAGCCTGTGAGCATCATTATCACCAGTGTTTTGAACTGTACATCTGTTAGGTAGACTATCTCCTCATTGCTCAGTTCTCCCACTGGAACCGTGTTGCTCAGTTCTCCCACTGGAACCTTGATCTGTTTCTTCCTTTGGGCCATACTTCTTTGTCTCCTCAACTTGACAGCCTTCTGTGTTTGCCTCTGTGTCTTAGGTAGAGCTGTCTCACCTGTTGCATTATAAGGGGCAGAGACTTAGGTATTCATCAGTGAGGGGCAACCTGTTTCACCACACTGTGGTGCTGTATATAGGGGAGAGTCTGAGAGAACAATGCTGCTTGCTCAGCACTCGCTCCTTTTCTACTAAACAAGCAGATTCTGCTAAGAGATGGGAAGATTTTTCAATGGTTCCAACTCCCACTAGTTTTCACAGACAGAGTAATGTGGCTTTATTTTCCGCTGGCCCAGGATCCATGAGCTACATGGTCTGGGTTGGGGCTGGGATCATTCCCCAGGTTTCCCTCAGCCCCCACCCCCTCAACTTTTATAATGTCTGACTGCACTTTTCACCAGCCAGCCCCAGCCACTGCACCACCGCCACCTCTGCCGCAACCACACTGCATCCTCGCCACCCCAGCTCCACCCCTTCTACCTGTCTGGATTAGTATTTCTTCTTTATTTCTTTGTTGGACTTCCCTTCAGTTCCATTTTATGGAGTTTCTGGTTGTTTTTTTATAGTTTTGAGGTAGGCGTATTCCTTCTTAATTGTGAAAGGAGATGCAACATGTCTACTTATGGCTCCATCTTGGCCAGAAGTTGTATTTAGTTATTAAATTCTAGGAATGTACATGATATATAGCCAATTTCCTTACAAGCTTTTCCTGTAATTCAATCTTTCAGCATAAGTTGGTAGTTCTTCTTTTTATCACATTAAGTTCTAAATGCAGTAGGATTTACTTCTTGTTATCCATTTTCTCCTACTGAGTCATTTGACTTTTGCATCACTATGACAGTGTTTTAATTACTAAGGATGTATGTAATACTTATATATGAAATGCAATAATTCCCTCCTTGTATTTCTCTTCATCAAAGAATTCTTCATTTTTATTGCTTTCTTAAGATTTCAAATGAAAGTTAGAATCATTTTGTCTTGTTTAAAATAAATCTATTTTGAATTCTGATTAAAATTGTTTTGGAACTGTGTATAAAGTTCAGTATCCACTTTTTTTCATTCATAAGCAAGGAGGTGTTTCTTTATATTTATGACTGGTTTTGTTTATTGCTCAGTAAAAGACTTTAATTTTATTGAAAGAGATTCTGTATCTCTTGGGTACAGAGTGTATTCAAGGACTCAACCTCACTAGTAACAAGGAAAATGCAAAATAAAACTAATCTAAAAGAAGTCAACAATGCCAAGTATGGTCAAGGAAACTCTTACTCTCTCCCTGTGGTAGTAAATTAGTACAAGCTTTTGGGACACACCATGTAGTTGAATATATGCAAAATATAAACCCCACCAATTCTAAGTGTCTATCCTATGAAACTCTATCACGGTGCACACAAACGTACATGGCACTATTGCTTGTGTAAGCTGATTATTGAAAATATCCAAGCATCTATTAACCTGAGACTGGAAGAAGAAATTGTGGTATGCTCCTAAAAAGGAATATTTCCTGTAATAAAAGTGAATGCCAAGTGCTATAGCTATTGACTTGGATAAATATCACAAATGTAATGCTGTGTGATAAAAGCAGATGAGAAAAAATATATGCAACATGATACCACTCACATATGTCTAAAAATGCAAACCATGCTATGGACAGTTAGGGATAAATACCTACAACATGAGACACTGTGATGTAGGGGTTCCGAGCACAGACACTGAGCACGGGTTTGAGTCTTGACTCTGCCGCCTGCTGCTGTGTGACATTGCCAGTCATATAATCTCTCCATGTCTCAGTTTCATCATCTCTAAAGTAAGGATATAAGCTTCCTGTCTATCAAGTTCACTGCCAATAACTTTCCCAGTTTTTCACACACTACTTACATTTGTTTCTAATGTGTGTGTATATCACTCTTTTTCATTATGACCCCTGGCTTTGTTATCAACGTTAAACCTTTCTATCCCTGTAATGTGTAAATATTCATTTATTCATACCCCTAGAACTTTCTTGTTTTGGTTCACATTTTAATTCCTAATCCATGTAGAATTTATTTTGTGTGATTGTGAAGCTATCCAGTGTTTTTCCCCCTCAAATAGTGTGCCTGTTTTCACCAATTATAAGTAATGAATCCCCACAGCTTCATGACTATATCCTGAAGTCTTGTAGAGATCTGGATCTTTTCTTGTTTTTTTGTTTTCTTTATTGTTGTGTGTTGATTCTTGGGACTATAGTCATATTATTCTATTTATTGGTGCTTTAGGGTATATTCAATCTTCCATACTTCTTTTTTTCTGTGATTTTTCCCATGTTTATTCTTCTTTATGAACTCTAGAGTCATTATGTTCAAGAACAACTTTAAAATATGTCAGATTTTTAATTGGGACTGCTTCAGTTGTTAAATTAATCAGGGGACAACAAAAATCTTTACAATATTGCATTTTCTCATACAGGAACATGGTATACCTCTACATTTTATATATCTCAATAACTTTATTCAACTATCTTCATACAGAAACTACTCAATTTTTATTATGTTTATTTCCTTAGTATTTTATGTACCATGTTGCTATTTTAAATGAAATACTTTTCTATTAAAATTCTGATTATTTTTAGTATTTAACTATGAATTAATGCATATTCATAAGGAAGCTTCTCATTTTTTTATTTTGTATTTTATTGAATTCTTTCATTATCAGTTCTGAAAGATTTTCAGTAGGTTTTAATAAATGTGTGCTTTTTTTTCCAGTAGATTTATCTCCTCATTTTGGTTTTGCCTTACTCTATTAACACATCCATAACAAAGTTAAACAATTAGGATAATAACCGTGTCTTCATTTCATTCTAGATTTAAATGAGGATCATTTTAATGTTAAATTGCTTTGGTGCCATAGTAGTTATAGATTTCCTATGAGCCAAGTTTAAGTACAAGTTCAAATTGTCTGCTCAGTTAGCTATGAAATAAGCACCAGAAACAAAGGCAGTGGTGGATAGAGTCCAGACAGGCAATGTAACTGAGGCCTGGATGGACAGACTACTCTTCCTTGATCAGCTGCCCAGCCTGCTGGAAAGAAGCCAAAAGAAGCAGACTCTGGAGAAGTGGAAGACAGAAAACATGTCAGCACTGACATCTAGAGAAGTCTTTAAATATTTTATACACTGTACACCTTTGTTGATATGGATATTAATTTTAGGTTGTAATGCTATATGTTTTTGATGTAAATAACTCAGGATAATGAGGTCTTGCACATATTTTCATGAAATTTCAAATAGAGTAAATTTTCTACTGTCAAATAGAGTGTGTCTGCTCAAACAGACTGTGTGCAAAACTGCAGAAGATAATGCAATACTCAAAGGGGGAGAGAAAGTAAAGGTAGCCCTTAAACCTGAGAGCATGGTCTTGGCAGAAGACATCCACTCCGCTCACACATGATACTTGCGTCTAGATAATTCAAGGAAAGAAATTGGGAGCTCTTTCAGCTGCACGTTACCTGGGAATGACTTAGGTACTTACTAACCTGATTACATCAGCACTTTGAAACTTAGATTAAACCATGGGATTTTATGTGGAAATGGAGTTCAGTTTAGAGCACAGCAGGGGGTACTTGCATTAGGGACATTCTTTCTCATTCTCAGTACTTAGTGATTTTTGCATTCCCTGTCTACAAGGACTGCTCAAAACTCACGCCAGGTAACAGACACTGCTAGACTTCTTTGGCCATGTCGAGTGTATCTGAGGGATGCCTTTAGAAAAGGAATTTGTAGAATCATTTGAAATCCTTGTTAGAAGAAAAGAAGAGTGGCCTTTTCCTGAGTGCCCTTAAAGGCAATGGACATCGTGTTTGGCGTGCACGGAGGAGTGTTTGTGGAGTGTCAGCTTCCCGTCCCCATAGGGACACTCTGAGGCCCTTGTGACATCCAAGCTGGCTTCATTGCTGCGCAGCAAGATTTTCAATAGAGACCCGACTGACTGCTGAGTTTATCAGTGAATAAAGCAGAGAGACTTGCCCTCCAAGAACATACTTCCAACAGAAGACAGATAATAACAATAACCATAAAAAGAAGTTAGAAAATGAAGAATTTTGTAACACATTAAGTAAAACAAGACTGCTGGACTGGGGAGGGGTATGGTTCAGATTGCAATTTTAAACAGTGTGCTTGGCGTAACCTCATAGAGAAAGTGGAATTTGGGCACCTTCCAAAGAGTTGGGGGGTTGAGCCAGGTGCTCTGGCACATCTGTAGGATGAATGAGTTTTCTGTAATAAGAAAACTAAGTAGGAAAGGTGCAAAAGTTTATTCCTTTGTGCCAAATTATAGTTCTTTAATCCCTGAGGGATGATGAAGTTAAAGGAGAAATAAATGCAATGACTGGCTGAATCATGTTATTTTTTTCATATAAATACAGAAATATTCAAATACAGCTTTGCTAATGAAAAGTCCACAAAATAGTCTGTATGTTAAGTAGCCAATTTGTTTACTTTATGTTTTTAACTTGGTGTAAAAACTAAAAAATAGCAAGGATAATACAATCTAAAAACTATTGCAATGTTTTTTTCATTCACTTATCAGAAAAATCAAATGGGTAAAACAAAAAAGAAAAACAGCAAAATTGCTTTTGTTGTTGCTATTAAGTACCTAAGTTAAACATAACATACCTAGGTTTTAGTGTTCTGATAAGTTCTCATAGTGAATGACTTTATTTTCCAGGTCCTGTCAGATGACAATCCTTGTACTAATTCTGTTGGTTTCTCATTTAGCTTCTGGTTCCTTTGAAATATTCAGAACATTTCCCTATTAAGCATAATTTTAACATTTTGTATATCAATTCTGAAGTCCTTGAAGACAGTGGTTAAATGCAATAAGTCTCAGGAGCGAGAAGCACTTTCTTGGTTCTCCATCTGTTTCATGCCATGAGTATGTGGCATATTCTCATAGAGAGATGTGTCTGAGACACCCATAAGAAAGTTAAAATCACTTTTCTGAAATTCCTTAGCTTGAAAGGAAATGCATTTGAATTTTTACTAGTAGGATATTAACGCAAATAAATGTAATAAAATCTAACTAGAGCACATATTTGTTTTTTGTTTCTGTGCTTTAATTCAGTTCAGTGCAATTAACTGTCACAACTACTCCACGTGAAAAAACTGTTTTGATACAAGTGCTGAAAGCCTCCTCTCTAAGGCACAAGGTGCGTCCTTTGCTCTTTCAGATAAGGAGACAAGGAGGCATCCAGCTCCTGGTGGACCTGTTGGACCATCGGATGACAGAAGTCCACCGTAGTGCCTGTGGAGCCTTAAGAAACTTGGTGTATGGGAAGGCCAACGATGACAACAAAATTGCTCTGAAGAACTGCGGCGGCATCCCAGCGCTGGTGAGGCTACTCCGCAAGACCACCGACCTGGAGATCCGGGAGCTGGTCACAGGTTAGAATCCTTATTAACAGCACGACTGACTCTCAAGATGAGTTTTCTGTTCTCCAGCATGGTAGCAAATGTGCTGCCAAGTAATGTGGTCCAGGCCTCTCTGAGGGCTGTCAGCCCGGGCAGCTCCAGTCTGTGTTAGCAAATGACAAAACAAGTGACTAAGAGCATATTAAATGTTACACACATGTATTGATTGAATTAAATTATTAGAATCCAATAAGCATATCCCTCACTAAAATTCTGTCACCATATTTCAGTCTTTGTCATTTGATTTAGAAGTAGTTCAGCATCTTATAATGCCCACAGACCATCATTAGAAGGGCATTAATAATGATAAAAGGACAAAGTATCTGAATATACACCAATAAGGTGTATATTCTGGTTTATATTGTGGTTGATAACAGTGAGCTTATCATACTTAATTGCTTGAGTAAAATATTTATGCCTGTGAAGTCCCACGTTTATATGGTATTACATGTTCAGGAACTTTTCTATAGTGAACATGAGAGAAAGCTTTTCCATAAACATAGAACTTTTGAGATTATAAAATAGAGATAATCGTAGCAACCACCTTTGAGAGCCATCAGGATAAATGGATAAGAACATGTAACACAGTTAACACATACCTTTCTTGCAACACGTATGGACACAGAAAACATTAACCATTTGCTATCATCCCTCACTTTTTAAATATGCAGGTTTACTTGTTGCAGTGCTAACAACATTAGTGTCCTCAATATGGGATTTCAGATTACCCTTCTTGATTATACACATTGCTCTTCTAGGTGGTATTTGGTTCTGAGTTCATCAAAGTACCCCATTCAATCAAGCATTTGGCCAGTGGATTGCAAGGGTGGCTCTCAAAAATGGACCTTTTAATTATCCAGGATTCCACTGACCTTCTGACTTGGCTCTAAAATTTCCTTGAATCTATGCTGATGAGCTATATGTGAATTTGTTTATTTAAGGAGTACATTACTCAAGCTAGAGCTATAAATATTTGTTCAATCTTGGTTCTAGACTCCTAACGTTGACATATGTTCTTAAATTTACTCCCTTGAAGATCATTGTCATGTCTCTTTCACCCAGTTAGCTAAATTAGAACAAGACCCCAATTGTTTCTTTATTCTCTAAGTGAAGACTTATCTTTTTGGAAAAAAATAGTTGTTAAGGGTTGCAATGTTATTAAAGTCATGTTTTACACTAAACATGGGATGATATAGGTCAAGGAAGGTAAAATGCTTACTCTGCACATATTATGGTGTGTAGGATAGTTTGGGATGAGTTAAATGACTGAAAACGCACCCTGCCATTATGGTTATGAACACCCGTCCTTCTTTTCCTGGATTGTGTTTAAATTGGAAAGACCTGCAAGAGAGGACTTAATGCAAGTGAAGGAAAATATCATGGTCCTTCTGTGCATTAAGACCTTGCCAATGGGTGCGTGAGGCCAACAGGACTGAAAGGTGGACCTTCTGCCATTTCCCTGTGTGTCCATTTTACAATTTGAAAAGAATTGGATTTTACTAAAATTTTGATTTGCTCCAACACAGAACTATGTTGTGGCTAATCTCATTGCCAAGGAAACAGCCAAGTGTAAAAAAAATGAGATGATTGTAGCTGAAACCCGAAAGGCAGTGGCAGCACTGCCTCTGTCCCATGGCATCATCCGCTGCAGCAGGCTTGGGGTCTTCGGGTGTTTGAGCCACCACCAATGAACTGACAGTTGTCTGCTCTCTTACTTTAGCTGCTTCTGACTGATACTGGGTGTCACCTATTAAAAGGCACTTGGGCAGCACCAAAAATTTTCATACGAACCTCATTGGGAAACATCAAAGGTAGATAACCTCTTCAGAATGTCAAGGAATTTCCTTTCCTGGAAGTTTTGGCTGTAGGAAAGATGCTAATACTTGACACACAGACGAAGTACGTGTGACTCTTATTCTGCTCCTTTCGAGGAAAACAAAGACCATTTCTCAAATGTTTTTGAATTTTTGTGGGGTCAGGTGTGTGCTAAGCCTTGGATCTCTCCCTGTGCAGGGCTGGAGTTAGTTGACCTCTGGCACAATCCCGTTGATGCTGACACTAGCGCCCATGGTGATGGATGGGGCCCTGTTCTGAATTGTCACACCTATGCATTTCTGGCAGCTAAATATTAAAAGGGAGGTTCCGGACCAACATGCCCACATTTGGAGTCTAAACTAGATGAGCAGCAAGGGTGTCAGTGGGGCTGGAGGGTGGAGTGCAGCGTGAGAGTAAAGAGTCCCCTTCACTTCTGTTATCACAAGCCACCCCCGCCCCAAATCCTTTTGGGAATTAGTTTAGAGATTCGTGCATAAGTTAAATAAAGCAGTGATTTGAAAGTAAGAAATACTACCTCTTTTGCAACTTTTTGTAGAACTAATACACAGTTCAGCAAGGAGTAAGGACTCAGGACATTACAGGAGCCCCACTGGGACCCAGAAGGTTCTCTGCTGCATTCTCCTTCCTGCGTATTAGCAAGCGCGTGGAAACAAATGTGCTGAAAAAATTACAGGGGATAATAGGCTTTAAATTCCTCTCTAGATATTTATGGACTACAATATTTTGTAAACAAATATTCAAAAGAAGCATTTTAGTGATATTTTAAAAATCAAGCAGATTTTTGATTAGATCTAGGTTCTATATCCAGAAGAATCTGAAGTGTCAAATTATAAGCAATAAAAGACTAAAAGAAAGAAATGATCTTGCAGAGCTTTAACTTATTTACTGAGTATTCCTTGGCAAACTGTTTGAACGATAATAAAATGTTACAATTCAAGTATTTATATACATTTACATTCAATGCAAACATGCATGCTGAAAAAAAAAAAAACAGCTGCCTATTTGCACTGCGGTATCTATTCACAGCAGAATAGATACCACCCGTCAGGCCTTGCAATAAATAATTTTCTTCCTATGCAATAATTACTGTGAGATGATGATCAGAATTTTATTAAAATCCACTTGAAGCCATTATATGCTAGCCATTACTTGAAATGTTCCAAAGCAAATAAACTTTGATTAGAAATGCTGCATGTCCTTTGGGCTTGACTAATACAATTTTTCTCTCTGTAAATATGGAAATAATCAACCTAAATTCTGAAATGCCCAACTAAAGATTTCAGAGTGCTTTACAAATCATAATAAAGCAGGTTTTATTGAACCATAAAACTTAATAAATAAGTTTTATTTCAGTTGAAAGCAAATGTCGTTAAGGGTTCTACTTCTCTAAGAGCAGAGCGTATGAGCCACAGAGCCAAATAGTCTTTCCTTTTATTTAAGGAGACAGACCTCAGTTTAACTGTTTTACTTAATAGTATTAGGTCAGTTGACTTAATGCCTAGTCTCCAAAGGGCTCTGTTGTAAGTTGAATTATGTTCCCCAAAAATTCATAGGTTGAAGTGCTAAGCCACGGTCCTACAAAATGTGACTCCGATGTAATTAGTTAAGTTAGGATACCTTGATCTTGGACTTGTAACCTCCAGAACTGAGGGACAATAAAGTTTCTCTGGTTTACATCATGCAGTCTATGGTGCTTTGTTATGGCAGCTCTAGGAAACTAATACAGGCTTAAATCCAGACTGTCATTTTCTTTTTCCCAGAGGTGTGCAAATACATTTGCTGGTCAAAGAGATAAAGCAATGCAAATAAATACAGAACCATGAGGGTTTAATAGTGTTGCTGTGTTGAAAATAAATAGGTCCCTATTGTCCTGATTTCTTAATGCATTTTCTTAAAGCAATTTTTATGGATTGAAAACAGCAAGGGTGATAATTAAATGCATTGTCTTCTTTCAATTTTTTTCAGCCAAAGTAATAAATATATATGGTCAAAAAAATAATATAAATATGTTTATAGTGAAAACACTCAGTTCCCTGCCTTATCTGCACTCCCAGATCCCTTATAAGCATTCAGCCTTAACTTTTGCTTTGTTTTCCTTTGGTTTTTACTTTTCTCATGGCTATTCCATGTCTTTAATTATTTTACTCTATATAAATCAATTATTATAGGCTTTTCATACTGACTTTCTATTATGATGGAGAAGGATTTTTTTTTTCATTTTCATCATTCATATCTTCTTTTTCTTATTATAATGGTGGAATCATTATCCTTGGTCCCTTTGCAAATTTAATTAATAACTTTAAAGTTAAGCCTTCATTTTTTCTATCTAACATAGACATTATTTCTTATCACTAATTTTGTAGGATAAGGATATTAGTGCTCCTATATTTTCACCCTTCACATTCATAACCCCTGTCATTGTACTTGACTTTTACATTGTCAAGGTTGACTGTACTTGCCATTTATTCTGTAACCATAGTCAATCTTCCAAGGTTTTCTATGGTTTGATTCAAGAACTTAAAAGCCAGAGATCAGCCTTTGCATTATGGGAGAAAAGCAGATCCATATGTGTCCCTATAATCACATTTTCCCTCGTGGGTCCAATGTAATGCTTGTCAAAGGAGTACATTTCTACATTATCTCTGAATGGATCCTCCATCAACTATGATGCCCATCAACTCAACTTTGTCCATGATTTCAATTGTCATCAAGTCCAAAGATTCTCATTACCGGAATTCTGTATGTTTGGGACAGATTTGGATGACTGATCTCTAGATCTGCTGCCCGACTATCCTGGGTTGGAACTTCTCTCTCCTGGATTCCATGTCTTCCTCTCTCAGGGTTTACTTTCTTATAAGTTTCTAAAAAAGGTGCTTAGAAGGTGAAATTTTGAAAATATATTAAATCTTCATACATGTCTATTTTTCTAATGAATATTTTCTAAAATTTAACTTTAATCTTGATACTATAAAAGTCTGTGATGATATATCTAGGTCTGTGCCTTTTTTCAAAAAAGTCATTGGTATCAGACACTTCCAATTTAAAGAGTCATGACCGTCAATGTCCCAAAATTGTCTTATTATCTTGTTAAAAATTTCTTCATTTTTGCTGTCTTCTCTTTCTGGAGTTATTATTTGTCAAATTTCGAACACTTGTATATTTTTTCTCTCTCTGACATTTTCTTACATAATTTGGAGTCTTTTGCCCTTTTATCATAAATTCTGAGAGATTTTTTCAGTATCCAACATATTTGTCAACTTATCTATGAGAGCTTGGGGGGGCAAGAATCTAGGGAGATATCATCATCATCATCATCATCATCATCATCATCATTTTAAGTCTAAGAACTCTGAGCTATTTTTAATAACCTGTTCTTGTTTTATAAATATAAACTATTCTTGAATATTTCTAAGGAGAACTTACTTTAGAACTAAAGTTTGTTTTTATCTCTATCATGATCTCACTTTTCTCTGGTGTTATTTTATTGTATTTGTCTTTATAGAAGTCTTATTGTTTTTGCAGGCTTACTTTTAAAGTGTAGAAACCCTCAGTTCTCTCCTCATTTTTATAATACAAGAGAAATAGAGAGTGTACATTGGTGAAGCTTGTTAATGGTGAGCGTGGCTCCGGTTGAGCAGGTAGGAGTAAGCTGTGTGATGGGGAGACCTTGAAGTATCCAAATAAGGAAGATTTTTCTCTAATGCTCAGATCTCCATGGTGGCTTTTTAGTTCTCCCTCTGTGCAGTCAACCTCTTTGGAAAATGTTCTTTTGAGTTGCTTGTTTTGTTTATTTGTGTGGCCTGGAAGGAGGAGTCAGTAATTTTCTGGCAGCTGGATGTTCTCTTAACCTCAGCAGGAGTGGAGAATGAGAGGGCAGGCCATTGTTTTCTTCAATCGGTCACGCTTCGGTAGCCTCCCTTCCCATTTCCGCACACAACACGCCTGCCTTCCCTCAGCATGAGTGTTTCTTACAGTTCCACCAGGACAGTCAGCTACTTCATCTGGTCATCAGGACAGAGTCCCTTCTCTGCATATCCGGGGCTCTGCTGGCTTCCCCTCATGTTTTACCTGCCAAGTACCTTCATTTGTTTTGCATCTTGCAGAAATGTGATGAAATTTCTCACTGCTAAACTACTTCTTCCATTCTCTTATTTATTCCATTTTGTCCCTAGAAAAGAATATATTCCCTGCATGTGTTCTGAGCAGTTTGATTAGACAAAGTATAAATGTTGCTAAATATTATCTCTATTGCTGATAGAGGCCAGGCAGAGGCATTACTTAAGGTATCTTAGACAAGTATAGGCTACTATTTCAAACAGAGACTTGGGTGTAACATTAATTAAGCACCCTTCGTGAGGGAAGACATTGGAACAGAGAAACATTTTCCCCATTAAAATCTTCTAGCCTGTTTTTTTTTTTTTTTCCTAAACCTATTTTCTGTGACCACCCAGAGGCCTATTTCACCTCTCCGAAGCAGGAGCTAAGCATTTTGTCAAGATAGCCTTTCTTCCATCTTCATGGGGCTTTATAACCTGGGAGTCCTTGTGTGCAATAAGATTAAACAGCATCATAAAGACACAAATGAATAGAGACACACCAATAATGAAATGCCAGCAATGTAGAGATGCTTTGAATTTTAATGTAAACCCCACCAAATATCAAATTTCCAAGGAGGAATTAAAAATCAAAGTCTAAATCCACTTTCATGTTGAAGTCCAAAGACATTAAAGTTCAAAGGAATTAAAGTCTAAAAATCAATATTTCTTGCCATTGTGTGTTTAAGTTCAAAGTCCATAATTCTTAAGTTAACTACGGTGTAAAAACCATCTTTTTCCAACTTTTTCATTCTACCCTGTCTTCACCAGAAGGATTCTCCATGCCTCTTCAAGGCCTGGTTTCTTCAGAAAGCAGAGCTGCCTCACACTGGAGTTGGTGCCATGCATTATTTCTGTGTCAACTCCCACTCATCTCACTGTTCGGGGGTGTTCATGAACCCTGGCCCATGCCCATCTCCTTTAGAAAAGAAGCCATCCCAGGCCCTAAAAGGAGTTATCCTTCACCCAGAGACCAGTTCCAGCTGTGGCCATGTCAGCCGTTCAGTGAAGTCTGCACTGGTTACCAATTGCCGCAACAACCAATTGCCACAAACTTAGCTGTTTAAAAAAATGAAAATTAATTTTCTTCCAGTTCTGGAGGTTAGAAGTCCAACACAAGTCTCACGGGACTAAAATCAACATGTCAGCCGAACTGTGCTCCTTCCTGGAGACTTTGGGTGACCACTGTGCCTTTTTTCAGCTTCTAGAGGCTGTCTGCGTTCCTTGACTAGTGGCGCATTTCCCGCCTTCAAAGCCAGCAGCATTCTACCTCTGATAAACCTTCCATGGTTACATTTCCCTCTGACTGCTGTTAGGAATGCTTTTAAGAACACATGGGGATTGCACCCATTGGATAATCTAGAATAATCTCCGGGATAATCTTTCCATCTCAAGATCTTTATACTACATCTTCAAGTCCCTTTTGTCCTATAAGGTAACATAGTCACAGATTCTGGAGATTAGGATAGGGACATTTTTAGAGGACCATTATTCTGCCCACCAGAATCAGAGGGAAGATGAGTAAATCAAGATCTCTTTGGCTTTAATTAAGTCGGGTGAAGCCTGTCTGTAGGTGTCTGACTTCCAGAGTCCACAATCTGTGACCTTAAATTGAATCAGAAGAAAGAATCCCAGTAAATGGTTAATTTTGGTATTATGCATTCACCAGTCAAAGGGCAGATGAGCCCATCCAGGCATATTGTCTGCTCTTTGGGAAAATGGAATTGTGAACATCACTGTCATCTTGCAACATTTAGATGCTGGCACCCTCTTGGCTGCATGGAGGGTATGTAATCATGACACGCCTTCCACTATCACTTGTTAAACAGGCATCCCTTCATCCTCTATTACAACATCTGTTTCTCTGCTTTGTCTTGTGAAAGCATGAGATCACCTGTCCTTGTAGAGGAAGCAGAATCACCTCAACAGACTCCCATGCTGAAGCTGCTCCTGGTGCCGAGATCTGTGCGCCCAGGAGCACCTATGCTCCATGCTTGTTTGTGCTCAGGCCTTGAGGTCCTCATCTTCCTTCCCCTCCCTACTTCTGTGGTGGGATGTGTTTCTATGGTTCGTTTCCCTTACCAGTCCCCTGTAACTTTCAGAAAGGCTCAGCTGAGTTTCTACCTGTTGAGCCCACTTCTTCAGGTGGGCACACTGCTTTTTAACATGTGTATGGATAGCAGTGTTTGCTAGAATGGAGTCCTGCCTGCTCTTTACCTTCCCTTGGCTCTCCGAGCTGAAAGCATCACTCTGGTGGTAACATGCATTTCTAACATTCCTCTGGATTTCAGATCAGGAGTTGGCAGATGTTTCTATAATGGTAACTATTTTAGCATGAAGGCCACAGGGTCTGGTACAACTCAGTTCTATCAATATTGGGTGAAAACAGCAGTAGACAATACATAAACAAAAGGGTGTGGTATGTTTCAATAAAACTGTATGTATAAAAACAGGTGGCTGGCTCTGAGACCTTAGTTTATAGCACCTTCTATTGCACCCTCTCTTCCACTGCCAAGTTCTGAGTAAAATATTTTTAACTCATTACTGTTAGAGGTCAGTAAGTGCTGCTGGAGGCCAGTTTCTAGGCCTGTTTGCCCAGAATTAGGCAGATATATCCACCGGTGCACAGGCAGCAGTTGGGTCCGGCAACTTTCACTCTCCTCTGCCAGCCCCCCAGGACACTCCCCACGGAGACCAGAATAACCGGTGATCCTGGGGGCCATGCATTCCCAAGAGGAGCAAAGACAGAGTTGAGCCAAGTCATGCATGCCCACAAATTACTTGGTAAGTCCTTCCACCTCTCAGGGGTAGAATGAGAAAGGGGTAGGAGAGGCCTATGTTACATTAATTATGCTCCATTCACCGGAAGGAAACAGCAGCCCATTGCTGGTAATTCTAATGGATCCCTGAAGAGGAAAAGAGAGAAGCACTTGTGTTTGGTCTGCCTCTTGACCCTAACTCATCTCCTAACCAGCCATGCATTTCACAGTTCTTTATAGAAATGCAGACTCTCCTCTTATGTCCTGTCATTTGAAACGTATAGGGTTATCTGTCTATAGCAGATAGCCCAGTTATGCCCAAATGCAAAAGGCAAAAACTTACAGTCCTCAGCTCTAATTCTGATTTCTAATTTTTTCCCCAGCCAGGCTGAGTCTAATCAAATTAAGAAATTCACATCATTAACTTCCTGTTCACCCTCACTCTTAATCCTAAAGATTGGAGCAGCTCTGTAGGCTGTGTGTCTAATTCATTCATTTATTAAAATGTTAGATGAGTGTCTGCTATGTGGCAGTAAAGTTCAGGTGCTTAAGAGTGATGGAAATGAAGCTCAGTTTAAAGGATTGAAAAGACCCAAATAATGATGTGCCAACCTAGATGACAGCTTCTTTTTCTATCTTATAAATGAAGTATGGAGTTTAAGTGTTCCTGGGTGATAGATTCTCTCTGCCCCATGGTCTTCAGAAACCCAGCCTCCTCCTAGTCACAGATCATCCTTCCCTAGGGTGTGGCTCTCTTAGTAATGACCAAGACAGTGGCACCTAGATTCCAGTGAGCAAGATGTTCTGGTAAGATACTGACTCCCTGACTGTCTATGTCAGTCTTGGAAGCCTTCTTTACGACAAGTGCCAGATAGCAGGACACCAGTGGCTGTTTCTAGGGCTGATGTGTCACATTATTTTCTGTCTTTTGTATTCTTACTGCTCCCCGAAGTGCATAACCTGAGAATCAAAGTATTCTCTGCATCCTTGTATCCCAAGAAGGGATAAACACATTCCCGAACATCCACCGCTTACCAGTCGCTGTGCTGGGTGCCCTTAGGCCAGATTTAAAGGAGGGTGCCCAGGTCATAGCTGTTGGGTGGCACATTCCCTAGACCTGCTTCCACAGCCTGTGTGCCTTACACACTGATTTTCCAGTCCGCCCTAATCAAATCCAGAGTTCCGGGCCCCAAATCTCCATGGTAATAGCCTGGCAACCTACATTTTTCCCAAGGCCTTCTGGCAATTCTCATGATCATGCATGTTTGAAGAACATCACTTTCTGCTTTCTCCAGCACAACACTAACCAAGGTGATGGCCACAAGCGGTGGGGGTTTAGGAGGCATGGACATGTTTTGAGAGATACCAAAATAATTTGTTGCTGATAGTATTCAATAACTAAATTATCGAAAATCGTGGCTCATTCATTATGTTTTACATATTAAAATGAATTTAAGGTTACCTCTTATTCAAATGTGCTTGCTTATGTGTGAGAGAAGAAAGTGGAGTAACCTCTAACAAATGTAGCAAAAAATTGTCTATAACAGTCCCCTAACTTAGAGCCGGCAGTAAGCAACTATTACTGATGGTGTGTTTACCAGAGTGGGGCTTGCAACTATCATAGTCCTCTGCTTCCCTACAGATCCTCCTGGGTTCCATCAGAACCTCTGTACACCCATCCGCACATACGGCCCATGTCCCATTTTAAATGTAGTGTCATCAGCCTCTTTGAGGTTGCCTTCATTTTCAGTCTCCATGATCACTGGTGCTGGTGATAGGAAGCATACCTGTGCTTACCTTAAGTTCAAGGTGTGCCAAAATGTTCTAAAAGTTCAAAGAAAAGTGTTGCCAAGAGCATTCTGTCCCGTTTTGTTTATTTGCCCAATGGAAATGTACAGTGCATTTTACTTGTTAGGTCTGACAATGCATAACTGATTTCTGGCTCTACATTGTGACTCACTAGTTACAAGTTAATTAGAAACACTTTTCTCTAATTATGTTTGAGAGTTTGCTCTATTTGCTCAACAATTATCACAAAAATTACATTAACTAGTGTTAACGAACACAACATGGAAATCCCCACTGGATCCTGGAGGAGAGGGGAGAATTAAAGAATGTCTGCCTCTCCTGCCTGACACCTGGTTTCCTTTCCAGCAGATGTTTTTATTTGTTACTCCTGATGAAATGTTCAAGATAAACGTCCTTCCTGGTTGTCACTTAGAGGATGAAACTCAACCTGGTGGGGAGAAGCTTCAGCTTTGTTTACTTCATTTAGTGATCGGCTCCTCCCATGGGCTGCCCATCATGGCTGGTGGGATATTTACATCATGGCAGCTGCATGCCGATAGCTAGGTGTCCTCCCAAGGGAACTCCCAGAAAAAGAATCTCTGTGAAATTATTTCTTAACACAGGGACCTATTTCACGGAGACCTCTAACCCCAGAATAATGAGGACATTGTCCTTAGCAGTTGACTTTCCTGTCCACCTTCTTTCTTTTCTATGCGCTCCACTCTGTGTATAAGCAACACAATATGTAAGGTGGAGTGGATGATATAAAATATAAAAATGATGTAGACATGAGCTCTGTCCTTGAGGAGCTGTCAATCAAGTGCGAGAGAGGATATACACATGGATAACTTCCTACAGAGCAAGTACCAAGAGAGGGCCAGGAGAGCTTAGGAGAGAAAAAAGAATTTTCAGCTGAGATCAAGAAAGACTTAATGAGAAAAGCCATGTGTGTGGTGGGTTTTAAAGATAGATATGAGTCTTTCAGATAATAACGACAAGCGAATATGAGTCTTTCAAATAACAGTAACAAGAGAATAAAACAGGAAGTCAAGAAAGTCACGGGGGTAAAATCCCCATACATCCTCATAGAATCACTGATCCTTTCATTAGAATAAATTCGATTGTGTCATTCTTATGCATGTGTGGCTGAGCACCTGCACACTTACACACACACTCCCACACAAAGTAGGTCCCTTCTGTATGTCTCCTATTTTGACCTTCCTTGCCCCGAGGCCTAATGCTGCCTGCTTCAAAGAGTTCTATTCTCTCCCCATCCATATTTGCTTTTTAATACCTTTCTGGAAGTCAAGTGCCTTTGGAGAGAAGGAAATCATGAGCATGGTGCTTTGTAATTCTCTCCATAACTTGATTTGCTTCGCACATAAGTTGGTAGAAGGACTCCCAGAGTCAGCATTGTTCTCTTCAAGGAGAAAATACTGGCACCAACTAAATACTAATTCACAGTAGTGAGCAACAATTAATTTATTGTGTAAATGACAGTTGTCCAACTTAAACGTTTGGGAATTATTCAAGTACCTGTTTTTAAAACACAGAAATTTGAGCAGAACAGTATGCAGTACTTCACATACAGCAGCCCCACCCATAACAAACACAAGTAGCATTTAAATTAATGACGCACACTAGCCAAAAGAGCGACTGGGCCTACATATCATTTGGGTTTCAGGCATGTTGGATTTTTTTTTTTTTTGAGAAAATGAATTTTAATTCATAAACTTAATTCCATTTTCAAGGGGCATACCTATTTGTTCACAGATATAATTTCCAAAGTTTATTTTTGCAGTTACTTAATTAAAAGCAAACATGAGCATGTTCTCTGATGAGGTTTCCAGATATAGGTGGTCCCCAATGTACGCTAGTTTGACTTAGGATTTTATGACCCGATGATGATGTGAAAGCCATAGGCATTCACAAGAGACCATGCTTCATATTTTGAATTTTGATCTTTTCCAGGCTAGGAGTAGGTGAAAGATACTCTCTTGTGATGCTGGGCAGCAGAAATTAGCCACAGCTCCAGTCAGCCACATCATCATGAGGATAAACAACAGATACGCTACCGTGTACCATGTTGCTAGTAGTTCTTGGATGTTGTGTTCTGAGCACATTTAAGGTAGGCAGGGCTAAGTTCTGATGTTTGGTAGGTTAGGTATATTAAGTGCCTTTTTGACTTAGGATGGGTTTATCAGGATGTAACCCCATCATGAGTCAAGGAGCATCTGTTTATTTATATTAAACCATAGTTTACACTCATAAGTATCAACAGTAAAAAAAAAAACTATTTCTGTTCCTCACATTTTATTTTAAGAGTTTTTTTAATTAAAAAAATTGTCCTCCATCTTTTATTCTTCATTCAAAATTCTTTTGCTGTAAATTGAGTTAAAAGTAGTAGTAAACTTGGAAATCTAAGTCTGAGAAATGAGGATTCCAAGCAGTCAAAAAAAAAGCTTATTAATACAAAGAAGTCTTGGATATTAACTGCAGCAGTTTTTGTTCACATTCTTTGTTTTTAAGTGCTTTCATAATCTGGATGGATGAGATGTTTAATTTTATATTGGTCCCAAGCATGTCCAGGCCATTGAAAGAAAAGTTAAAGAGAGAGGGTGAAGAAAACGAAATACAATTGTTTGGCATGGAGCCTCAGCTTTGGGGCACCTTTCCCAGATAGAGGGTGAGCAACGATGTAGATGCCTTCCTCTTTGCTTTTGGCCCCGGAAGCATTTGCTGATATGTGTGGTCACTGATACACACTGGATCACATGCATCCTGCGTTAAGCACATTTATAGGCAGGATAGTGTTAATTTACTTTACCTCCATGACACATTCAGGAGACTTCCTAATGCCTTGTTAAGTCAACAGGAAATAGAAATTTGTGCTTAAGGCACAGTTGTGGTTATGTGATGAACATGGATCCTTTAGGATTTTCAATCAGTTTGTCAATTTAATAATTTTCTGCAAAACTGCTTTTGCTATTAACTTGCTATTGGAGTGTGTAAATACAGATCTGAAACTTTATTGTCATGTATAAACTTCACATGGTGCATGATTAGGTGTTTTTAACTTGAACCTGATGAAAATGGGATTGAAAAGAAAGAAATGATCATGTGATCCCAGGATGGGACCTCTCCCAGAAGCAAGCCCCAACTCTGATTAAATAAGCCA
The DNA here is from genome assembly GCF_987537825.1 of Furipterus horrens. Classification (NCBI taxonomy): domain Eukaryota; kingdom Metazoa; phylum Chordata; class Mammalia; order Chiroptera; family Furipteridae; genus Furipterus; species Furipterus horrens. The sequence goes on from NW_028327175.1 coordinate 27,311,140, forward strand.
CACACTCCTTGAAAGGAAAGGAATACCTCTTTGCAGTTTGCTGATGAACCTCCAAACACCAGGGTCTTCTTATAAGTTCTTTTAGGAATCCCCTCACCATGTCCAGGTAGTTTTGCTAAAGCTTCCATGAGACCTTTGTATATAGTTATATAACAGTATTTGAGTTGCTATGGAAGCAGCTATATCTATGCAAATTATTTTTTAAATATCATTAGGCCACAGAATGTCTGTCTGACATGAAATTTGGAAGGCCTCACCCACAGCTACTCTTGGAATTGTGTCTCCCCTCTGTTCTCAATTTCTTTGTTTTTTGCTTTATTAAAAATGTTTTTTTAATTAAATATATTAGGGTAACATTGGCTAATAACATTATGTAAGTTTCAAGTGTATTCTATCATACATCTGTATATTGCATTGTGTGTTCACCACCCAATGTGTAGTCTTCTCCATAACCAGCTTTCGATCCCCTTTACCGTCTTCTTCATCCCATCGTCCTTCCCCTGTGGTAACCGCCATACTGTTGTCTGTGTCTATGAGTTTGTTAGTTTTCTGCCTTCTGTTTTATATTCCACATATGAGTGAAATGATATAGTGCTTATTTTTTTCTGTCTGAATTATTTCACTTAGCATAAGACTCCTAAGATCCCTGAAGATTGTTGCCAATGGCATTCTTTATGTCTGAGTAGTATTCCATTGTATATATGTACAACATTTTTATGCAGTCATCCGTCAAAGGACGTTAAGTTGTAGCCATCTCTTGGATACGATGAATAATGTTACAGTGGACATAGTTGTGCATATATCTTTATGAATAAATGTTTTCAATTTTGGGGTGTAGATACCCAGCACAAGGATTGCTAGGTCATATATGACCCAATTTCTCTTGCAAATGCTATTGAATCCTTGGGAGAAATCACCAGCACTAGAATTTGAAGGTGGTAAGTTGAGGGCAGTCACCTACAGAGTTTTGAGAGCATCTGTGGAAGAATAAGTTTACCTGTACATGGATGGATGGGGGGAAAAAAGAGGCTGAAGTCAAGGACAATCTACTTGAAATGCTATCTCCCATTCATCACTCTTCTGCAAAAAATAAAAAGCACTAGCATCCACACTCGAGCATGGACAAACAAATAGGTGTACACATGCATACATAGTCATGCACACACAGGTGCACACATGCACACGCACACACACATAAGCAATGCCTGTGCCATGCAGGCATGCCCACATAAATATGCCAGCAAGCGCACACACACACAGAGGCATACTTACACAGTCACATCATTCAAGAAGCCCCTGTGTTTGTCACACCTTTATGTCCCTCACACAGCCGTGTCTGCCATTCTGTATTAGAACTGCTTTTCCTGACTTCCTTTGTGTGTCTGTTTTATACACTGGGCTTAGCAGGAACAGCCACGGTGCTCCCACAAGGCTCTGCACTGTCCCCCACTGGTTGCCGCTGTTCCCCTGGGCATGGTGTACACTGCTCCGCTGGTTGTCATGACCTCACCTGCTGCTCCCTGGGCAAAGTGCCTCCACAGGTATCTGCCCTGAGCCACAGAGCAGTTTGTAGCCCAGAGAGGAAGAATGGCCTGCTGCCCTTTGCATTACAATTTTCTCTGGAGTCCCTTAACAGTGCTGCTTATGCCCCAGGCATTAAAAAAATAGCTTTTTGCTATCTATCTGGTGCCTTTCTTATTGCTGGGCTGGGGACATATTCAAGTCATGGCTCCCAGTACAGTCCTTGAGGGCACGCTCCCCATTTCTGCATCCTGCTCATGCTACCTGCTAACTGGTTTTCGCTCACATCAGTTCACTCCTTGGAGAATTTCCTTCCCCATCTGTCAGTCACTGCCTAGCTCTCCTCAGCCCCTCAGACAAACCCAGGTCCCCACAGTGCACAGGGCAATAGTTCTTCCCCAGAACCACCTCCTGGGCCCACATACTAACAGACTCTGCCAGCCCCTGTTTCAGGGCTGCCAGAGTGCTCATCCTGTCTGAACTCAGCAGTAGACAGAAGGGTTGGCTCAGGTGCAACCCTTCAGATGCAGCATCCCTGCTGCAAGGAACCCCTTACATCCTTACAAGTGCTCACATTTCAGTTTGGTTCTCTGAGGAGCCAGCTCACATTTCTGTGTTTTCTGTGGAGTAGCAGGTTCAAGCAAGTTCTGCCCTGAACTCTTGGGCAGACATGGAAAAGGGACTGATGTTACCTGCCTGGGGGATCAGGGACATGGATAGATCAGCGCACCTCCTTGTAGGTACCGTGATGCAAAGGTTCTCCAATATGTCAGGCACACGAGCATCATTTATGCTTCAAGGTGTAACATTTAAAAGTAAGTTCTCAACCAGTCACAGTTATCTTTATTTTAATGCTTCAGATGTTAATTTAGAATTCTACCTTCTCAATGAATAGGTTACATTTTAAGCCCATATTATCCTCCTTTTTTTGGTAGTTATGTAATTAGTCACCTGTGCTCAGCCTTCTTTCCATGGTCAGTGTTGTATTTCCTCAAAGAGCAGAGTCCTTAATTCATTCTTCTCAGCAAATGGAAGTGGGTCATGGTCACTACCCCTACATTGGGATGAGAAGGAAACATCAAAAGTCTAACATCATGTGTCCCAACCAAAAGTTCTTTCTTATTTAAACAGAATCAATTTGGAATATAAATACATGCTTTCTGCATGCCAACTAGATAGGTCGGTATGTAGGTAAGTAGGTAGATAGATAGATAGGTAGGCAGGTATGTAGATAGACAGATAGGTAGATAGATAGATAGATAGATAGATAGATAGATAGATAGATAGATAGATAGATAATTATCCAGGTTTACCTACTCTAGGAATAATTTAAGCCTTATTGGGAAGGTGTAAATTAGATAAAATGTCTTCAGACATCAGACTTACTTACTTTTAGGAGTGGAGGTCAGAATATGATTTTTTAAAACAGCTCTTTAAAAAAAGAATTAGAGGTATTATAGCATGTCATTGTTTTGTATATGTAAATACATATATTTAAAGCCATACTTAATATTTTAAATGGTAGCCTTGTTTCAGGGAATATAGCACAGTCCTCTGCTTTGGTCTTTAAAAAGAAATGTCCTGTGATTTATGTTAAAATGTTTCCATCCAGGAAAATATAGCCATCTGAAATCGAGAAAAATTAATCAAACTACAAAAAATTGCTTATTATCAAATATACTAACTCCATAAGTAATAGATAATTGTAAAATATATGAATTATCTCTGTGAGCTAATTTTAAATAATAATCTTGAATCTATAAACTATTGTAGTTATATAGTCTCAAAAAGAACAGTAAGATATAGTTGCTTCTTTTTTTCCTTTTCTTTTAAGAATAGGCCTTTCTAAAGGCCAGATTTAGATAAGATCCACAATATATTTTATTTGCTTTCTTTGTACACTAAATTAATAACTATTATTATATTTTCAAGATTGAAATGATTAAATGCGATTCTTCTCTAATTGATTTTAACAAAAATCTATACACTGTAAATTTATAATTTTATACACATTTTTAAAAATAGTAAAATTCTACTAGGCTTTACTGACTTCTCTCATCTCAAATATTCCAGGCCTCATTACTTCATTATTTGCCCTTCCCTTCATTTTGTTGGTACCATCTTCCACCATGAGGTGTTAGTAATCATATTCCCCTCCACTGTTGATATGACAGATTTACCATTCACATTATTAAGCAGAGATTTGATATTACCTTGAGTGCAGAGATAGTGTCATATTATTTTTGTATCCATGATGCTTGACCCAGCACATAGTTGGAGCTCAATAAATCCCTCCTGGATTAATCCCTCCAGTCTCCTTCATATTGAGGTGTATATCTATGTCTCAGACATACTCCTCAGCTAGTAACTGCTGCTCTGTCCTCCCTTTAGCTTCCTGAGTGGAGGGTTAGAACAGTGGCAGACTTGCTCCTATTCATTGGCTGTTCTTTTGTCTCTGATTTCATAGTGAGCTTGCTGTGTGTATTGTCCAGGGTGACAGCATTTTAACATCTCTGTAGAGAATGCCAGAACAGTGTTGCAAAGATTGGAGTGGGCAATGGGAGATCTCACTTCCATCTCAAGCAATATAAACCCAGCTTGAATTCTAGGCCAGCGCTTTGTGTTTTTTAACTATTGCTTTTCTACTTGATTATTTCAACTACCTCCACTACCACCACCATCATTACTATCACCATCATCACTGACTCTACCACCTCCACCACCATCATCATCACCATCATCACTACCTTCACCACCACTGTACTAGTAACTACTAGGAATCAATGTTACCTTATATGTATTTATCTGATATAAACAATGTGGTATGGTTTTCAAATTAATTTATGCATGTGTCCTTGCCATGAAATTGAGGATGTTTCTGTCTATTGATATGGTTTTATCATCACAAACCATAATTCATCCAAAGAAGTAATTGGCAGTGCTGTCTAATTATTGCTGTAAAGAACAACTCGATATCAAAGACTACAAAGGTTTATTCTGAAAGATATTTTTCAGAATTTAAATGGATTATATAAACCTTTCCATCTAATAGTAAATTTCATGTAGTTTAACGAGGGCATATTGTATATCTAATATCTCTGAGAAAAATCAAAAGAAATTATACTCCTCAAAATCTCACTTCCCTTAAATATTTTTTTAGTCTCCAGGAAACGATAAGTAAAAGCTGTTCTTAATCATCTGCACTGCATATATTTTGTACATATATTTGTGTGTATATTTTGTTAAATTTTTCTATTATAAAACTAGAGTCTCCAATAAGTAGTAACTTAGGTCCTTGAATAGACCAAGAATTTTTAGCCAAGTTTGGGATAAATAGAGGTGGTAAGAACAGTCAGGCTATTGTGGTATTTCAAGCTGGAAATGATGTGGTATTATAAGCTAGAAATTATGAATTAGAGTCATGACAATAGAGTCCAATTAGGATGACACTGATCCTGAGTGCCCATTTTTGCAAGTTGGGCTTCAGAGAGTGGTTGTGGAGAGGGGTACAAATTACTAGATACGTAAGTAGGAGCTCATTCCATGAGTGAATTCATTCTGCTTTTCAATCACATCAATGCTACTGCCCTCAACCTACAAGTACAATACAATGGATATAGTTAGTCAAGTAGATGTCTAGAGCTCTATGCCCTTACACTCTGGCAGCAGAGAAGAGTGTCTGCCATTGAAGCAGAGGATAAATGTTAATAACCATTGTCAATAATGGATATGTCTGTTGGCTACAGGTTCCCAAAGCTTTTTTACACATTCTGTTTTAATTCTTTAAACTTGCTCCTACCAGGACACAAGGTAGAAAAATCATGTCAATGGAAAACTATAACAAAAATAAGTGTCACCTGGATTTTAAAAAGAAAGATTAGTAATAGAACACAAATGAATTAAAAGATGCCATTAAAAGTGAAAGGGCTTGGCTAGTGTGGCACAGTGAATTGAGAGCTGGCCTGCAAACCAAGGGTCGCTGGTTCAATTCCCAGTCAGGGTACATGCCTGGGTTGCGGGCCAGGTCCCCAGTTGGGGGCACATGAGAGGCAACCACACATTGATATTACTCTCCCTCTTTTTCTCCCTCCCTTCCCCTCTCTCCAAAAATAGATAAATAAAATCTTTTTTAAAAAAGTGAAAGGGGTTGGGAGACTGGGTGAAAAAAAGGTGAGGGCGATAAGCAAATATATATATCGTCGGCAGCCGTCCGTCTCGAGAGACGATGGTGTAGCTTCTTAAGAGTCTATCTGCACCGCCGAGAATGGCTGTGCAGTCCGACTCGGGAGTGACACGGTATCTGTCTCCTCCCATGTTGAATCGACATCTTGCGATGACGCTGGAGTGTCCTCTCCAGTGAAGCTGAAGCTACAGAGCCTGGGCAGGGTGATATGGAGGGTCTGCTGTTGCCCATGCAGCAGACCCCCCCTCTCTTCGCAGCTGAAGGGTCCAAGGGAAAGACGAGTCAATACAGCTTGGCTTCAGGTGCGCCGCAGGAGTTGCCGGTGTTGACTACAACGTCAAACCGCCTTAGGGACTCCGGCTCCGGCTTTTCTGTCGGGGTTTACTCCCTTAGCCTTTCCCCTAAAGAGGTATGCCGCAAGGCAGCGGAGGTTTTTTGGAGTCAGAGTTTTCCTTCTCTGATGTGCCCTGACTGGAAGATCGAACCAGCGACACTTAGCTCGCAGGCCGACGCTCAATCCACTGAGCCAAACCAGCCAGGGCTTATATATATGTATATGTGTGTGTATATGTGTGTGTGTGTGTGTGTGTGTATAAATGCAGACAGCAGAATGGTGATAGCTAGGGGAAAAAAGGGGTGGGTGGAAGTGAAACAGGGCAAAGGAGGGGTAAATGGGGATGGAAAGAAACCTTTGGGTGATGGACACACGTTGTAGTACGCATTGCAGATGGTGTTTTATTGGGCTGTACACTTGACCCATATGGTTTTGTTAACCAGAGTTACCCCAATAAACTCAATTTTTTAAAAGTGAACCCTGACTGGTGTGACTCAGCGAAAGGTCATCAGTTCAACTTCTGATCAGGGCACATGCCTGGATTGTGGGTTCAGTCCCCAAGTGGGGCATATACTAGAGACAACTGATTGAAGGTTCTGTCTCACATTGATGTTTATCTCCCTCTCTTCCTCCCTCTCCTCGCTCTAAAAATAAATAAATAAAATCTTTTTTTTAAACAGTAATGTAGGGGTCATTAGACTAAGGGTTACAAAAAAATGAAGATTAGAAATAAGAAAAATAAATAATGATTGTAGGCATCGGTACTACTTTTGATACCTTCTCAATTCTTCCGTGTCTTCATGACTTTGCAACTTTTAGGAGTTTTATTTATGTGCTTAGTCCCAATTGGGAAATAAAAGAATAAAATTATGAACTGGCGTTTCAGAAAACAATGTGCAAGCAGCTAACACACTCCTAAGTAGTTTAATTAAGAGGAATGTCAACAGGAAGGAGACAGGGAGTTTGGGATTAAGTCTCTAACGATGAAAATAATTGCTGGCATATAGAGCTCGGCAGGGGCCACAAAACGGGCACTGCTGGTGGCAGGGTTGGGAGTCCAGCTTTCCTGGAGAGCATCTGGCAGTATGCCTTACTGTTTAAAATATGAAACCTCTTGGCCCTGGCCAGGTAGCTTAGTTGGTTAGAGAATCATCCTGATATGTTGAGGTTGCAGATTCGATCCTGGGTCAGGGCACATACAAGAATCAACCAATGAATGTGTAAACGAGCAGAACAACAACTCTCTGTCTCTCCCCCTCCCCCCTTCCTTCCTTTCTGTCTCTAAAATCAATTAATAAAACAATTTAAATATGCAAACTCTTTACCCAGCAATTCAGGTTTTAGGAATGTGTATTGAGGAGCTGTTAGAAGATATGGAAAGCATTTAAAACATCACAATAAGAGCCAATATCATCCAAAAAAGAAGTTCAGAAACAACCTAAATGTCCATCAGTATACAATTAGATGAAAACGGCTCATCAAATAGAACATTACCAGGCATTAAAAATTAAGACGTGACTAGATACTTGTTGATACCAAAGTATAGCCTAACATATGTTGAATGCAAAAAGCAAGTTAGCCAGCATGCGTGCTGTGGTTCTATTTCTGTCAAGTGACACATCTGAGTGTATGATAAGCACAGAAGCATGCATAAGCATTTCCCCCAAAATCTGATTATCTCTGGGTGGATATATATATATTTTTTTACTTTATCCTTTGTCTCTTTTTAATAGGCTGATTATTTCAAGGTTACCATGTGTTAATACATATTCAGAAAATATAACACTATTGTTATCTTAGAAAACTTTAAAATATATATCAAAACATGCATTTAGGGGGAGCTTAACATTGATAAATTTAATGATCATGTAAAATGGAATTTATTTTATGTGCTATGTATTCATATGGAGAAATTGCTAATGTCAAAAAATAGACATATGCTGAAATTTGGTTTGAAATAGACAAAGCACAAAATTTCCCATGTGGACAGAATGACTCAGTGAAAGTCGCCTTCAGTTCTCAGGAAACAGTGTGTGTTTCATACTAACCTAAGGGTTAGCCAACAGATATATGCATTACATGTATTCAGCACATTCAACAATATTTCTGAAAGTCATTTTATCAATTCTGTGATTTTACTGGAAGAAGTAATGCCAAATGTCATATAACATTTAAATAAGCAAGATTGTTACTTTTCCTAAATTATTTCCCAAACATCCTATTACACTTTACATTCCAGTCATGATAGAGACTCTGTCATTATGCCTGCGTTGCCATGCTCCGGTTTTGTTGTGACTGCTTCAATTCAGGAAATACCTAAAATAAGTGATTTTATTCCCTCATGTCATTTGTTCTGCTTACAGTCACTGAATATATGCCATAATCATCAGCTGAATAACTTGTTTTCATTTGTCCTCAATTGACCCAATGATGGGCAAAAACAGATGCTTTTAAATGAAAACTGTGGCTCAGTTTTTTATTAATGCCCATAATAAAAGGAGAACTTGAACATTCAAATTACCTGTGAACATATATATATAAAGATATATCTGAGAGACACCTCAGCAACAAACCAAAGAGGCATCAGTTCAGACTCAAAGAGAGTCATGTTTCCCAAGGTTAACAGTTTGTGGAGCTAAAATTCTTACAGTGCTTTTCTCCTTTATGCCAAACTGTCTTCACGACCAGACTCTGGATGTAGAAGTGTTTAGGACCAGCCCTGGACATTCGGGTCTTTATTTAAACTCTATTTCTGTGACTTTCTTCCAGCCCTGTGGCTTTCAGTGCCATGCGGAGAGGGGGCTCTAAATTTATGTCTCTAGTCTGTGCTCCAGACTCTTATATCCAGCTGCCTCTTAACATCTCCATGAGCCATCTCCCTGGCACTACAGAGTTAACACACCCCAAACTGCAATGCATACTTCCTTCCAGGCTGCACCTCTGTTGTTCAAGGCCAGAACTTCTCCACATCCCCCAACCCTACATCTGATCCTTCTGTTGGACCCGACATTGAGTGTCAGGCTTGACCACTTCCATCTCTGCTGACTGGATTAGTTCTCCCCTGGAATTTGGAAGAAGCCTTCTCACTGGTCTGCTCACTTCATACCTCATTTCAGCCCATTGTCTGCTGAAAGCTTTCAGACCTCTATCTTTAAAAGCCAGCTAGCTGTCCTTTGAGGTGATGGAAACATTTTGGAACTAGATAGAGGTAGGGGTTGTACTAAATGCCACTGATTGGTATCTGTTAAAATGGTTAATTTCATGTTATGCAAGTTTCATTGTAATTTTTTTAAAAGATTTTTAAAAGTTACCCTTGTAATTGGGTGACCAATTTGGAATTTATCTGGTACTTTATTTTTTAGCTGTAGGTGCCCCGGGAAGGAAGGAAGCATTATAAAACATGTTATGACATTATGACTTAATGATGTCCTACTTTATTTACAGATAAAACAGATACTTTTTAGCACCCTATTCAGAGTTTCAGAAGGATACATAAGGCACACTCAACTAAGATTTGGGGAAAAATTTAATATTGGGCCTCTTTCCCAAGATGTGGGCAGAGGTAAGGGACTGAGCCTGCATGGTCAAGCAGCTGGTGACTATCATCAGTGGAAACAGTGGAAGGAAATGGTATATCCAGAGCCCAAGAGATCAGGAGCAATGAGGAGTAGGTGCTCTAACCACAGAGAGTATCAGCCCAACATGCCTAACCGACATGAGGCATAGGGAGCAGAAACATCCTCGCTCTCTCTCCTCCTGCTCTCTCCTCTCCCACAGAGTCCTCCATTGGCTGAACCCAGCTACAAGCTGGAAGGCTTGAGTGCCTGAAGGATTCAACACAGGGCATTTTTTTTTTCTTTCCAGCACTGTGGTTGTCCTCACTACAGATGGCATTAGACATCATAGTGCGATAGATATGGAATTGGTGGGAAATTGAAAATCAGATACCTTGAATTTATAATGGAACATCAATTTTCCTATCTAGACACCTAGAAACAAAAGCACAGAGGTTTCTCTTGAGTCTGAAGCTAGAAGAATATCTACCACCCACTCTGTTCTTGAAGTCCTAACTTCAGCTATGGAGTCTTTGCTGAACACTCAGCTAAGCATGGAGGCAGAGGGTGCTGTGCCCATTACATCACCTCAGACACTGTCTAGCCATACAGACCTTCCTTGCATTTTTCTAAATAGGGTGTTCTTTCTGCCTAGCTTGACTTTTACAAGAGCTTTTGACATCCTGATCTCAGTAGCCTCACTAAAGTTCCTCAGGGCTGGAGACCACAACTATCCTTTTTAGGCTACTGTCTCCTCAGCTGTGCAGAGGAACTGCACCAAATTGCCCAGGGTTTGTGGAATTATTAGATGGATTACTTGCACTAAGGCTGGAAACAGTTCTGTTAGACAATGAATATTGTGTCTACTTAATGGATGAATAATCAAATAAATGAACACATAAAGTATTAAATGAAGTCATTGGGTCATGATGGCATTAAAGTACAAAGATCTCCAATTATGAGGCTCACTAGTCACTTGCATTTAGTCATAACAGATAGTTTTTCTGTGTTCATCAGAAAGAAGTCACAGTAGAGAAGCTGACATTGATGAACTCACTTAAATTCACCAGAACTAAGATACAATAACTTCCACTGGTTCTTCACTCTGGCTACTTAAAAAAAAAAAAAAAAGTATTGGTGGCAGGGCCCACCACAGACCACTGACGTCGAAATTACAGAAATGGAGCCTGTGCAAGGGTGTTTCTTAATTTCCCCATGGCTGATTGAATAACTACCATTCTAGGGTAAGACGATGATTGTCCAAATGATAATTATCCTTTTAATTGTTCAGAAATGTGTTTTTGTTCAGTTAATGTTGTAGGGAACATCTACCATACAACTGGATCCATGAACATTAACACTATCACCCATTACCTATTCATATCTGCAAGCCTTTGCTCTCTCTCAGTGCCTCACTGCCTCACCGCCTCAGTCCCACTCCCTGGCTAATTCTTCTCATCCCTCAAGGCCAACCAACAACCCTCTTCTCCCAGGTGGCCTTCTGTGATCCCCTCCCTTGGTGATCTTTTGTTACCTGAATGTCATGGCATGCCATTTCTGACACTTAATGAATTCTATCATATACAACCCTATAGCATACATTTTATTTTTCATTATACACATACATGTTTTTTCTCCCTAAGTAGATACTGCTTAATTTAATCCTTTGTTTTCTTAGGCACTCACAAAATATCTGCTCAAAAATTAAAACCATCAAAATGGCACAGGAAAGGCAAGTTTCCCCCAAATCTCTGATTTGGGTTAGCAGATTAGTTTGAGGAATATGAGGGGGAAGAAATTATGTTTGGAAGAAAATATGCAATAACAAATGTTCAAATATGGAGTTATGGAAATGAAATTCAGAAATATAAATTTGAGAGTGATCAGCAGAGATTATAGTTGAGTCTTCATGTTCTTATCTCCTATCATCATATTTTCCATGAAAAATAACCTATTTTAGAGTGTCTCTAAGATCCAAGATATTTGGAATGTGAGAGCCTGTATTTATATCCCAGCAGCGTCTCTCTTGTTTGTTACCGGATGTCCTTGGGAGACTTTTGTAACCTCTTAAATCTTTAGTTCTTGGCCTGTAAAATGAAATTAATAGCAGTACCTCTCTTGCAGGGTTGGAGTAAGGTTTGAATAAAACTGCATGTGACATGGTAATGGCTCAATAAAGGAGGGTTATGATTATCGTCGCTGTTACTGTGGGGGAGCAACAGCATCAGACAATGTCTATTTAACTGAAAATAAGACCTAGTTTTAAAATTAGTGTGGTGCGTAGAGGAAGAAATTTCATTTTAAAATTAGTCTGCATCTCAGTCTGGTATTTGTTCCGTGTTTTCCATGGCTGTCTATTTTTTTAGTAGAGGTCAGCAGAATTAAATGTTGGCAAGAAAAATTATTTGTGAAAGTTGTTTCCAAACTGAATGTTCTTCATTCTATGAAGTCAAAGGACTTCTTGAAATTTCTCAAGCTACCTGACCTGAGGCTAAAAAGAAACTGGCAAGAGATGAAAAGCAGAAAACATTCTCTTGTGTTCTCTATGCTTCTTCAAAGCACTGCCAGCCACATCACATCTCTCCGATTTCAAGTAGCAAATCCATGTGCCTGACATCTGTCTGATTGTTCCTGTGTGTCACGGTCAGACTCTTGCCTGACCTTCATTTTCACCTACAAGTGTGATGCCATTGCCTGAGTGGCTCAACTTCTGTGTCTCAGTTTTCTCATCTGTAGAATGGAATTGGTGGAAGGTTTATATACATTAATACATGCAAGGTAATTAGCAGAGATCCTAGTGTATAAGAACTCAGAAGTGACGTATTTTAGGCTTTTTTTTTTTTCTTTTTCCCTTATGATCTTATTTTGGAAGCCCAGTGAAAATTTGAGACCTTTGACCAAACAACATTCATTTATTTGTTCATTCATTCGATTATTCATCCATACAGTAAGCACTTATTTTAATCCTGGTTAGGTGAGAGCTGACGTAGAACCTCCGTCTCTGATAACCAATAGTCACTCTTCCCACACTGACACCATGTCTTCATTAAGGCTGCTTTTCTTTTTTGTTCTTTTTCTTTTTTTAATTTTAAATTTCTTTCTTTATATTGAATTTATTGGGGTGACATTGGTTAATAAAATTATATAGGTTTCAGATGTACACTTCTATAATACATCATATGTACACTGTATTGTGTGTTCATCACCCCAAGTCAAGTCTCCTTCCATCACCATTTTTTTAAATTAATTATTTTAATAAAAAATAACAATCCCTCCCTCTCAGATATTAAGACCCTTTATAATCTTATAAAGGACGATGGGTGAAGGTCTCAAGCTCCTCTAGCTGCTTCAAGCTGGACATGGTCATCGTCCTACCTACCCTTGGGTCCATAAATCCCTAATAAGAGTGGGGGTATGGAGGGGAGGGTGGCCTTCCCACATGGGGAAGGATCGTGCAGACTCCAGGTCAGTTGGCTATCCTCAGACAACAGCGTGCTTGGTTTAGCAGGCTGGCATCCTTGTTGTATTCTAGGGGCAACAGATTTGGCAACAGGGTTAAAAGACATCATTCAATCCATAACTACTAGATGACAAAAGGCAGGGATTAATTTTTCAATGTCCCACATTAGGGAAAAAAAAGGTGGGGGGGGTTTCTTTGGAGGAAGGAGTGCCAGGCACATCTCACGTGTCCAAAACCCTTTTGCCCATTATACTTAGTTTGGGCTGAGGGAAATATTTTAGGTTTCCCCCCTCTCAGACCTCTGGGCCCTTTCAGTCCAAGCCATTAGGATAGAAAAGAGAAACCAGTTTTAAAGTGAAGCCCACAGACCTCCCCATTCTTCACCAACCCAGCCACTTAGTTCAGCCAAACCATTGAGTCTCAGGAGGCAGCACTGCAGACAGGATTAAGTGAGGCCTATATGTACAGACAATCACTCAGGTAATGAGATCGTAGGCTTATGCCCTTTGAAAACAGAAAACACATGTTAATTTATGTAACATAACCCACAAACAAGTCTCTAAATCTGTAAGACTGTCTTATTGGAAAGACATCCAGTTGCAAGGCATTTGACATTCTTCTTGCCTGTAAATTAAATATCTTTGATGATACCACAGACATAGTTTAACTTTCAAGTGAAACATATTTTAAATGAAAAGAAACTTTAAAGACGGTTAGCTGAACTACTTTATAGTCTACCACTGATCATTGTGATTTTCCTTGAATAATGATTTTTCTCCCTAAGATTACCCTCCTTGTCATTAAAGAGACTGCATTAAGCCCATTTTTAATTTATCCTGTTCATTTTCATTAACACAACAAGAGTAGAAAATGATCACTTATGATCTTTAGTTCTGCTTTGCTGGAACTTACTCAAGGAACATTTAGGGTGACCTTCAGTCTGCCCTTCAGGGCTCTGAAGCTGAGCCACATACCTGGCATTCAGCCTTGCCTGTATACACCTGTCTTTTCCAAGTCCTTCTGGTTTTTTGTTGTTCCTGAAGATCCCTTCTAGACATCTTTTGGGAAAACAACCTTCATTCCTTTCCTGGAAAGATTGCTGTGGACTGCACAACCAACCACAATCTCAGGCCTTTTATCTCATGGGCTTTTATTACCTTCGAAAGTCATTCCCAGTTCCTCAGGGCTTTTTGGTAACAACCAGAGCCCAAGCATGTCTCCTTTAGGCATGACATTCCAGTCAAAGACTTGGTTAAAAAAAAAAAAAACCTCTATTAACAACTGGTCTTATTAGTTTTATGCAAAGAAACTTAAGTCATTACTTCTTTAGAATGCCAAACTCTGGAGGGATCAGATAGGGAGAAAAATATACAATGTGAAGGAAAATTCTTGTCCTTCTAATATTCACTGAACTGGCATTTCCATTCTTCATATTTTCATTTTTCCCCCACTAAAAAATTTTTTGTTTGTTTTTCCATTACAGTTGTCCCACTTTTTTCCCCCTCCTGCTTCCTTGCACCCTGTCCTTCCCTTCCCCCACATTCAGTCCCCACTCAGTTGTCCATGTCTGTGGGTCATTTATACATGTTCTTTGACTAGACCCTTCCCCTTCTTATCCCCTTCTCTCCCTCCCGCCTCCCCCCCTTGTTACTGTTAGTCTACTCCTTGTTTACATACCTCTGGTTCAATTTGCTCATTTGTTTGTGTTGTTCATTAGTTTCCTGTAATAGGTGACAGCATAAGGTATTTTTCTTTCATTGCCTGGCTTATTTCACTAAGCATAATTCTCTCTAGTTCCATCCATGTTGTTGCAAATGGTAGAAGTTCCTTCTTTCTTTCTGCTACATAGTACTCCATTGTGTAATTTGATTGGAGCATTTAATCCATTTAAATTTAAGGCTATTACCAATAAGTACTTATTCATTGTCATTTTCCCCCTTTGTACTCATGTTCCTCTCTGTCTCTCTCTGTTTCTTCATCTTCTTAAAGCAGACCCTTTAGCATCTCTTGTAATGCTAGTTTGGTGGAGATGTATTCTTTTAGCCTTCTTTTGTCCTGGAAACTCCTTATTTCACCTTCCATTTTGAATGAGAGCCTTGCTGGATAGAGTATTCTTGGTTGTAGGCCTTTGTTTTTCATTGCTTGGAATATTTTTTGCCATTTTCTTCTGGCTTGTAGTGTTTCTGCTGAGAAATCTGATGATAGCCTTATTGGAGCTCCCTTGTGTGTTATTAGTTGTTTCTCTCTTGCTGCTTTTAGGATTCTCTCTTTGTCTTTGAATGTTGCCATTTTAATTATGATGTGTCTTGAAGTGGGCCTGTTGGGGTTCATCTTCATTGGGACCCTCTGTGCTTCCTGGACTTGCATGACTCTTTCTCTCCTCATGTTAGGAAAGTTTTCTGTCATTAGTTTTTCAAAGAGGTTTTCTATCCCTTGCTCTTCTTCTTCTCCTTCTGGAATTCCTATGATATGGATATTATTACGTTTCTTGTTGTCCTGCAGCTGTCTTAGAACATCTTCAGTCTTGTTCAGTCTTTTTTTATTTTGTTGAACTGTCTGTGAGTTTTTGTCTACATTGTCCTCCAGCTCACTGATCTGATCTTCTGCTTCATCTAGCCTGCTTTTAATTCCTTCTCTTCAATTCAGAGATCATATTCTTCATTTCCTCCTGGCTCTTATTGATAGCTTCTATGTCCTTTTTCATGCTGGTGTAATTCTCAGTAAGTTCCTTGTAGTTTTTCTGGAGTTCTTTGTAGTTTCCCTGGAGTTCTTTGTAGTTTCCGCTGAGCTCATTGAGCTTCTCCATAATCCATGCTTTCAATTCCATATCTGATAGTTTGCTCCCCTCTATCTGTCTCCCCATTTTTGTGACTCCTGTTGTTTGTTGGTGCTTCTTAGAATGATCTCCACTTCCTGGATCTGCCTCTGGTGGTGTCAGATCATCTACCAGTCTGGGCCTAGGCAGTCTGTTGGAGACTTTTAGGGATCTACTGCCTTTGTCTGTCTTCTTTAGTTGTTAATCTATTCAATCTGTGATTAGTCGTCAGGCTTAAGGACCATGGGTGTGGCAGCTTAATTCCTGTAGGCAGGGCTTTCGCTTCCCCTCAGGCTGACGCCACTTGGAGGGGAATGGTCTGCTTGTAGTACTGGGAATGAGTCAGTACTGGGACCTGGTCAGCTGCTCCCCTAGTTCTCCCCTCAAAGCCACCATGCCAAACTCTCCCCAAGTGTCTCCAGTCCTCTCTGCCTTCCCTCTGCTTGAGCCCAGGGTAAGTGGGGGTCAAAATATTTTCATATGTGATCCACTTAAGAGCTCTTTTTCTCCTGCTGTTTCTCTCCGGCTAGCAAGAAACCCTGTGGCTTTTCACTTTTTTCAGCTGGATACTATTTTACTTTCCACTCTGTTGCTGTAGGCTGGGAATCCCAGCTGGAGGTTTAGACCCTGCCCTTCTCAGGGGGAACCCCCGGCTGCTGAGCTGTTTCTCAGTCCCCTCAGCTGCCACCCGTGGGAGCCCAGCCAGCCCTTCTGTGTCTCCGCACTCCCTACCAGTCACGTTGTGATGTAGCTGCCTTTTCTGTCTCTCCATGGTTATAAGACTTCTTTCCAGCTAGTGTTCAGTTGGTTATTCCAGATGATTTCTCCAAAATTAAGTTGTAAATCCAGACTGGTCCTGGGAGGAGGTTAGCGTAGCTTCCACTTACTCCTCTGCCATCTTGGATTCCCCCACCCAAGGCTGCTTTTCTTTGAGACTATAGGAACAAAGGGTGCACTTTAAAATGACTCCAGTATAGAAGATTGTCCCCAACTCTCTTCTTTCCAGGGATTCTTAGCTAAGGATGCTCTCACAATTTCAACTTAAGTCCTGATGTTTTCTGCTATAGGAGAAACGAGGAGGATGTGCTACCTGCAGTATAAGAACCCCCCAAAGTGATAGCCTTGCCTGTCTCATGCAAGGATACACAATGGGTCTCCTCACCCTGGGCCCATTCAGAGAGTTTTCAGTGGCAGCCTGGACCCTGCAAGAAGTGTGTGGGCTGTGTTACTTCTCGGTTATAGTTACCATATCTTTCACACTATAAGACACACCTGACCATAACACATGCCTAGGTTTAGAGGAGGAAAACAAGAAAAAAAAATATTCTGAACCAAATGATGTACTAAAATAACATAAACATAACAGAACAATATTTCAACCATGTAAAGTGAACAGCAGTCAACAGCGGTATTAAGAACCATCATCTCTGTCATTAACCAATGAGGAGAGACTTTAAGTTTCAAGTACTCTTCTAGTTTTCTGGGAACCCCAAGAAGTCATCATCGCTAGTGTCAGAATTTATGGGGGCCTTTAATAACAGGCATTGAGGGAGTTAAGCGGTATCACTAGTTGGAACAGTCACTGAGAGTATCACTATCCTACTTACAGGTTCTGGAGGACTACCCCCAGCGTCTGTTATGGCTAGTGATACCCCTTAATCCCCTCAGTGCCTGTGTTACTACTAGAATAGTGACCCCACCATAACTCCCTGTATATACTACAAACTTCAGCATTTATGATTGCTCACCCAGCTACTGCTGGCCTCCTCACACAGAAATCTGGTGTGCACTGGAAACGGTATGGAGGTAGACAAGACAGCTGTAGCATTGAATGGAGCCAGTAGGCAGCCAAGAATATGTTACATACTTCAGTTCCACCCACCTGCCTCTTGTGATTGGCTGAGCTTAAGACACAGTGATTGGTGATTGGAGGCAGTTCTACTGACACAGACCCCACCCAGTGTCAAAGACAATTGGCGCTGCTCCTCATACCCGTTATTAGCCTCAACTGATTCAACAGATTAGCGGTTGTAGCTGGGAGTGTCCGGCAGCTCTCTGCACTCTCCCAGGTACCAGGTGATGGGCAGAGGCGAACAGCAACTGACCAGATGCCCTGAGATTCAACAGTAAAGTGGGACATTTACGCATCCCCAGGGATTTCATGTGGACCCACCGCTTCCTCTTCTAACAGCTGTCCCCTCCGCTGACAGGTCAGGTAATACACATCATGGTCTGTGACACAGTATTCACTCCATAAGATGCACAGACATTTTCCCCCAAAAGTGTGTCTTATGGAGTGAGAAATATGGTACTTACTAGAGCTGCAAACAGCTTAACACAATTATTGCTCATACAATGTTATGATTATGGTTAATGGATGCCCTGCAGATTTAGACAATTGCCAGACTCTGTTTACCAAAGATGAAGTTAGCTATCGACTCATTTATCAGTAATTCACATGGTTGGTCAACTCTCAGCTCCCTCAAAAACTACCAAAAACAAAAAACAAAACAAAAACAAAAAAACTGTAGATCTAGCTAAGTTTATTAGACTTACTGAAGTAAAGGAGAACAGTATTGTGAAAGAATCAATAGGGTTAGAAGGGAAAATTGGGCAGGGTATTTATAAGGCCATGAGACCTAGGCTGGATGATTTTAAGGTGGGTATTGCAGCACAGGAAACAATTGGGATGGGGCAGAGTTTATAACATACTAGTTTTGGATCCATGGCACAGTGAGGCAGGCATCTTGAAATGCCTTTTGATGAACAAACTGTTACTTTTGGTAACCAAGCTGATGAATTCACATTTTGAACTTCAGAAGCAGGTGTTTCCTGGGGCAAGCAGTTAGATTAGTCTGTCCCAGGATCATTTAATCCAGGGCGAGAAATTATTGTGGTTTCACCTCCCATGCTTTTTTTGTTTAAATCATCAGATAATGGGGATATTTGTCTTTGAATCTCTCAGTCTTCCCCCCACCCCCCTCCCTCTCTCTCTTGCCTCCCTATTCCCACCATCATTTATGAAAGGGACAAACTTAAGTTACTTTATTTAATACATATAATTTGGGAGGCACAAAACTATGGAGGAACACAACCAACATATAACCAATCATCATTATTAGCACATATTAGAATATAACAAATGTCAGATAAAAGGACATAATCTTTAATGACAATCACTTTTAGGAAGTTTCCAGATATAAAACTCAACCTGGGTGCTTTTGGTGACATTTTTTAAAGGTTCTAGAATGTCCAAGGTCATTGAGTTAGGCTATACTTCCAAGCAAACTCAATTTTATATTCCTGACTGTTGATCTCTTGGGAACTGAGAAATACTGAATTCTGTGGTTCATTTATAAAATGCTGTGATCAAATATGAATCCATGACTTTCACAGATGGTTACTATTAGACACTGACATCTCAGTAGCTTCTCCAGCTGGGGTCCTATAATTTAGTCAGGCAAAACACAAATTAACATGAGAAAAAAAAAACAGAAGTATATTCACATGTGCAATGCTCATACACTGGGGAGTAACCCAAAGAGATGGCTGATTTAGGCTTATGGGAAGGTGACTAGAAGTATGGTAAACAAAGATTGTTTCATAATGTTTGTTATGCAGATTTACATCAGGAGAGAGAGACACTCTACATATGTAAGTTTCCTTTACAAAAAGGACAACTTGTGCCATGTTGCTGCTCATGACCTTCAGCTCAAAATTATCTATAAACCAGAGAGGCATATTTTGGGGTGGCAGACTCCAGTATCCTTCACATGCAATTTGACTTTTTAAAAAGTTTTCTCATGATTTTATTTTTTTCCTTTTTATCGAATTTATTGGGATAACACTGGTTAACAAATTATATAGGTTTCAGGTGCACAATTCTACAACACATCATCTGTGCACTGTATTGTGTGTTCACCACCCCAAGTCAAGTCTCTGTCCACCACCATTTATCCCCCCTTTACCCTCCTCCACCTTCCTTTACTCTCCTCCCCACTCCCCAGCAATCACCAACCACACCGTTGTCCCTATTCATGAATGTTTTGATTTTTAATACAATTTACTTTTTTTTAAATTACCATAGGACAGGTTTCCCCCTCTTAGATAAGTGCTGCATTGCCCTGTCCCAACTGGGGACAAGCCTTGTTTCTCATAAGTGGAATCTGGTCTGATAGCCTTTATTGTAAACATTTAATAGAATAATTCTAATGACACTAGAATCTGCAGACTTCAACTCAGAGTGTAAAGAGGGATCAGGGACACACCTGAGTTTGATTCTTTCTTCAGAAGAAGTCATCATCTTTTGTCTATAAAATTATCTAGTTTTAAATTAAATTCACTAAGGCCCTGAAAACAACAGTGAAGATCATTTTTTAAAGTATTAATGAAAAATGTAAGCAAATATGGCCTCTTGCTTATACTAATCTTTACCACTGTGGTCTAAACTTCTAATGTATGCTGTCTCTGCTAATATTTGGATATCAGAGTGTGATAGGATCAGTTTTGGCTTTGGAACAAGGCAGCATCTCAACATGGCCCGCTGTATCTTGTAACAAAGTTGTATAAGAACTTCAATAATTAAAATGTCTTCTGTGGGCCAAGTAGATTTAATCAGTGTAAACCAGTGAACCGGAATTTGCCTGGTGTTTATTAACAGAGATCCTATTTGCTTTCTAATGTAAAGAAGAGCTCGTTCTTCATCCATTCTGGAGTTAACCAACTTCTGTCTGTATTTTGAAAATGAACAACAATAACTCTGCCTAATTCTCAGCCTTTGTGTGTATGTGATTATTTTAAAAGGAATCTGTATCTGTGGCGATAGCAGGGTGACAGTTTACAGTTATTCACTATGACAATCCAATTATTCTCCAGTTCCCCCCGCACATTTATCAGCCTACAGTACTTGCATCTCATAACCATCTCAGTGAGACTCTCAATTTAGAAGGATTTGGGGAGTCAGATTCTAAAAGGATTAGCCTTTGCCCAAGTCCCAGGGTCACTGAGTTTCCTCACCTGGAATAGTAAAGCTGGGAACTCAGAGGTCATTTGTTCTGGGAAGTCCATTTTAAAAAAATTTTAATTATTATTTTATAGTGATCCTAATTTAGATTTATTTTAAATCAGGTGATGGGATCACTTATTGTCAAAGAATGCATTGCTCTTGAAGGAAGGTTTACAAAAGTAAGACAAAGCTTCAAATTTGAACATAGAATTTATCTTCCCCACCTACATCCTCGAAATACCGATATTCTATTGATAAAATTCACTAAGGCTCTGTCACAATATTCATCATCCAATGGGAGTTTTTTGAAGCAATAATACGTACAATTATTTTTATTTCCTATGATGCAAGTCACTAAGTATTAAAATAAAATTCTTCTTTTCTAGCACAACCATCTTTACATTTGTGTTTAAGCTCTTCTCTACATGTGCTGAGAGTGGCTATCACATCATTCCCTGGATGACACTCTTCTCAAAGAAACATGTACATGCCACTCTTTTTTAAAATAACCTTTCTTTTTAATTTTGACATAATTGACCTATAACATTGTGTAAGTATAAGGCATACAACCTTTACATTTATATATTGACACATTTATATATTGCAATTTGATTATCTCCATAGCATTAACTAACATCATAATCACATCATGCCAGTTATTATTTCTTTTTTGTGGTAAAGAGAATTAAGATCTAGTCTCTTTGGTAGTTTATAATGCATTGTTGTTCACTATAATCACTATGCTGTGCAGTAGCTCTCCAGAACTTACTTATCCACTAGTTGCAAGTTTTTACCCTTAAACAGCATCTCTCCAATTCTTCCACCCCCTACCCCAGACCCTCTTCTTATGAGTCTTCCTTTTTTAGGTTCCACATGTAAGCAATAACATCCAGTGCTTGTCTTTCTCTGTCTGACTTATCTCAGCATGATGTTCTCTATGACCATTCATGATGTTGCAAATGGCAGGATTTCCTTCTATCTCATGACTGGATAGTACTCCATTGTATATGTACATGAGGTCTGTCCGAAAATAGTCCAGCTATTGTTAATATAACAAGAACAGTTTGTACGACATTGATGTAACCTAGCAGCCATGGAGAGTGTACTGGAATGTGCATGTATGAGCAATGACGACTTCACTGTACTAGCTAGTGGGGGCAGTAGATGCTACTGAGTGAGTTTATATACTATGTGCCTGTCACATTCAAAATGACTGAGTGAGTAGAGCAACAAATCCACATCAAGTTTTGCATGAAGCTTCAACATTCTTGCTTGGACACTACTCAGATGATTCAGAAGGCCGCAGCTATGGGCAACTGGTGATTGGCAGCTTCATCACGACAACATGACCACTCTTGCATCACATCTCATGCAAAGTTTTTTGGTGAAACATCTAATCACACAGGTGACTCAGCCCCTCTACAGCCCAGATTTGGTGTCCTGTGACTTCTCCTTTTCCCAAAACTAAAATCACCTTTGAAAGGGGAGAGATTTCAAACTGTCAATGAGACTCAGGAAAATACGATGGGGGCAGCTAATGGCAATTGGGAGAACTGTGTGAAGTCCCAAGATACCTACTTTGAAGGGGACTGAGACGTCATTGTCCTCTGTACTATGTTTCTTGTATCTTGTATCTTCTTTAATAAATGTCTCTTTTCATAATGCATGGCTGGATACTTTATGGACAGACTTCATCGTCGTCGTCGGCAGCCGTCCGTCTCGAGAGACGATGGTGTAGCTTCTTAAGAGTCTATCTGCACCGCCGAGAATGGCTGTGCAGTCCGACTCGGGAGTGACACGATATCTGTCTCCTCCCGTGTTGAATCAACATCTTGCGATGATGCTGGAGTGTCCTCTCCAGTGAAGCTGAAGCTACAGAGCCTGGGCAGGGTGATATGGAGGGTCTGCTGTTGCCCATGCAGCAGACCCCCCCTCTCTTCGCAGCTGAAGGGTCCAAGGGAAAGACGGAGTCAATACAGCTTGGCTTCAGGTGCGCCGCAGGAGTTGCTGGTGTTGACTACAACGTCAAACCGCCTTAGGGACTCCGGCTCCGGATTTTCTGTCGGGGTTTACTCCCTTAGCCTTTCCCCTGAAGAGGTATGCCGCAAGGCAGCGGAGGTTTTTTGGAGTCAGAGTTTTCCTTCTCTGATGTGCCCTGACTGGAAGATCGAACAAGCGACACTTAGCTCGCAGGCCGACGCTCAATCCACGGAGCCAAACCAGCCAGGGAAAGACAGACTTCATATATATATATATATATATATATATATATATATATATATATATATATACATACCACATCTTTATTATCAATTTATTCATTGATGAATAGATTATTTCTATATTTGGCTATTGTGAATAATGCCTCAATGAACATGGGAATGCACATTCTTTTCAATATGCTGTTTTCATTTCCTTTGGATAAATTCCCAGAAGTGGAATTGCTTGATCATGCAGGAATTGAGGAAACTCCATACTGCTTTCCACAGTGGCTAAGCCAATTTATATTCCCACCAACAGGGCACAAGGATTCCCTTTTACCACATCCTCACCAACACTTGATATCTCTCTTTTAGATAATGGCCATTCTAGCTGGTGTGAGGCAATATCTCACTGTAGTTTTGATTTGCATTTCCCTTATTATTAGTGATGTGGAGCATCTTTTCATGTACCTGTTGGCCATTTGGGTGTTGTCTATGGAAAAATGTCTATTCAGTTTCTCTGACCATTTTAAATCAGATTATTGTTGTTGTTGTGTGTGTGTGTGTTTTAACTGGGTCGAATCCATTTCTTACACATTTTGGATGATAACTCCTTATCCTGTCTATGGTATACAAATATTTTCTCCCGTTTCATAGGTTGCCTCTTCATATTGTTGATTGTTTCTTTGGCAGGGCAGACGCTTTTTGATTTTATGTAGTTCCACTTGTTGATTTTGTTTTGAACTACTCTTTATTATATGAACATTTTGGTAACTTAAGCATCAAATCAAGATCAACATTTTTATTCTTAAATACATTAAATCAGTGTGGTATGTGAAGTTTTTTTGTAGTTATCACGTATACTATCTAGGAGGACTCTCAAGACAATCATAATTTGTAATTGTATTTTGAGGGTCATGACTTCTCAGGAACAAGTTGGGAGTGTTTATGTGATGCACTCAAATACCCATATGCACACACAAACACATAGATGCACACATGGATGTGCACACAGGTACACATTTACACATATGTATAGATACACTCATGAATATACTTGCATATATGCATGTGTGCACATTCATGCTTACATGCACACTCACAAACACATTACATGCATGCACACACTTCACTCACATGCACTTTCCATGAATTCAGAGTATCATGGGCCTCCAGATTTTGACCATCTATCCTCTATCCACCTATAACTCAAGGTGTGAATGAGTGAGGATGGATAACGTGACGATGGGCATCCCACTAGCCCCATCCCATTCCAACTCCCAGCCAGGGCTGACCTAGATTTTTTTTAAATAAACTTGTTTGTCCCGATTCTTCTTCTTCATCTCTCCCTTCCCCAAGTGCACAAACTTCCATTGTCAGAATAAGATAAATTATAGATTTGTTTAAAATAAATCTTCATCTAT
Source organism: Furipterus horrens (assembly GCF_987537825.1). Classification (NCBI taxonomy): domain Eukaryota; kingdom Metazoa; phylum Chordata; class Mammalia; order Chiroptera; family Furipteridae; genus Furipterus; species Furipterus horrens. The sequence goes on from NW_028327175.1 coordinate 27,335,637, forward strand.
TCATTAAGTTAATTTTTAATTAATTAAAATTTTTTAAAAGCATTCATTTAAAATGAATTCAGTTCAACTTTTCTTTGGTTTGAGCTTTACTGTGTTCAGGGACTTAGTTTTAGGTCGAAAGATTAATAGCAACTGAGGAAGTCATAGCAAAGTCTTGCATAGCCACAGGCAATGTTTGATTTTATTATGATGTAAGACTTGCAATTATTAAAATTCTTTTGTTAATCTGAGTTTTTCTTTTCATGATAGTCTACATCTCTTTTAAGAAAAGAAAAAAAAAAGAAAACACCCACAATCATCCTCTATTAAGACAAAGTAAAGGAGCCAATGAACGTTATTAAGATATTATTAAAGAAATTTTAATAAACCAATTATTGCTCATGAATATGGATAATCTAAGGAAAAGGGCCATCCTGTGCCTGAAATAAAAATAAACTATACTTGAAATATATTTAGTATACATCATTAGTTATTTAAATATCTTCTCAACTAAACCGACTGTCAAAATTATATTGGGAAACAGTAATAGCTTTATACTGATAACGGAAAGCTATTGAATACATATAATTTAAGGAAAGGTGATATAAAACAATTTTATTAGAGGTTGTAATCTGGAAGAAATTAGCATATTTTCATCAGGTAAATTAAAATTTGCTGAAACATTTTTATGTTATTTTCAGATAAGAATCAGTGGGGTAGCTTGTTATGGCTGTGAATCCACTATGGATTCAATTTATTCCATGAATTGCATTTTTGTATTGCCTTGGCTAATTTGAATTATTAGGGAGTTAATATAAGAAAATTACCAAAATGAAGCACTGGAGATATGCCTCCTAATGCTAAACTGATTAATGTTTTTCAGTGTTATAAATTATTCTATGCTAGCTAAATGTAGAATTTCTATAGAGTCAAGGGTTCTAACCATCCCACTGAAAAGACATTTTTGTATTCTCATTTGGATTTATTATTTGTAACATTACATCTTGCATCTGTTATTTTACTCTTTCAAATCATTACTCCATTTTGCTAGCACTATAGTACTTAAAGAATGTTTGATGATAGGAGCACACGACACCCTATAGGGGCCATGTTATCCATTTATTAATACTTGTATTAATTTAGTGTCTATTTGGTGAGCATTTAGTGTATGTCAGAGCATGTTGTATGTGCCATATGTGTCCTGTATGCTGTGAACACTCAGACAAGGTCTTTGCCTTCATTTCAAGACTGGACCTTGTGAGGAAGAACAGTGAGCAAGTGATAGTAAACCAAGCAATGAAAAAAACAGAGGAAATATGTGATAGTGATGAGGTCTCTGCTGAAAATTGAAATAAGAGATCTTATAGCAAATGTCTGGGAAAGTAGCTTAGGCTGATCCAGAAAAACTTCTCTGAATTAGGCACATTTAAGGTGCCTGGTGAGCAGAAAGAAGGATCAATGTTGGAAAGTCCTGAAGAAGAATGGTCCAGACAGAAAGCAGTTAGTCCAAGAGACCTGAGTTACAAATGAGCTGTGTGTGCAAGGAGAAGAAATAAGGTCATGTTGTCCAGAGAATAATGACCAGAGTTACTTCAATGGAAGGGCCATGGGGACATTCACTAACGTGTCCACTGTATCAAACAGAACCTGGCGCACAGTAGGTCCTTAAAATGCACAGAGTGAACAATTTGGATGACTAAAAGGATCTGCTTGAAGATGAATTTAGAGGTTGAGGGGAAGGCTTTATCATGAAGCTACAATGAGAGGTTTAATTTTATTTTAAGCATAACAGAATATTTCAGGGAGATGCGTGGTAGACTGAATAATGGCCCCCCAAGGATGTCCTAATTCTCAGTTTCTGTGAATGTTATTTTACATAGTTAAAGGGATTTTTTACATAGGATTAAGTGAAGGATCTTGAGATGGGAAGATTGACCTGGATTACCCAGGTGGGCCCAGTGGAATCACAGGTGGCCTTGTAACTGGACAGAGTCAGAGAAGGAGATGTGATAAAGGATGCTGAAGTCAGAGTGATGCCAGCTTCAAGCCAAGGGACCCAGGCAGCCTTTAGAAACTTAAAAAGATGAGAGAATCCTCCCTTATGGCCTTTGGATGGAGCTCAGCCCTGCTGATCCATTTTAGATAATAAACCCATGTTGTTTTAATCCACTAGATGTGTGGTAACTTGTTACAGTAGCAATAGGAAACTTATACAACTAATAGAGAATTATTCCAAATTAAAGAAAGCGTTTAGCCCTTAATAAGTTTCAAACATGAAGAAGGATACATTTTTTAAAGTTAAATATCATTTGCAATCTAAATTAAAATTTATTTTAAATTTAATTACAAAGTTGAGCTGGATCTCCCTGTATCTTCTGGTCTCTGATAATTAGACTTGAGTAAGAGCATAGGGGATGTGTAGGGAATGAGAGAACAAGTGGATCTAACTTAGAATGAGGAGAAACTGGGGGGGGGGGGGGAGTGGAAGGGGAAAGGGTGACCCCAGGCAACAAAGGGAATAGTGAGGGGATAGAGGGAAGTACAAAAAAAAAAAAAAAAAAAAAAAAAAGAGGGAGGTGTAAAGGGAAGGGAAGGGACATTAACTACTGTTGCTGCATAAAAAATTACTCCAAATTTTAGCAACTTAACACAACAAACATTTACACCATATAGTCTGAGTTTCAGGAACCCAGGAACAGCAGATTGGGTGGTCCTGGCTCCAGGCCCCTCATGAAGCTGCCATCATCTGAAGGCTGGTGGGGGGGGGGGGGGTTGCTGGAGGGTCCACTCCCCTGTGTGGCTATTGGCTGGAGGCCTCAGTGCTTCACCACATGGGCCTGCCCATAGGGGTGCTTTTGTGTTCTCACTCCATGACAGCAGACTTCCCCTCGAACAAGCCATAGTGGCAGCTTGGAGGATGCCACAATACCTTTTTTTATTATCTAATCTCAGAAGTCACTCATAGTTACCTCCACCATATTCTGCTGGTCAGAAGTGAATTACTCATGGGGAGAAGGGTTGGGTTCCACCATTTGAAATGAGTGTTTGGGCATACCTTAAAGCCCCGCAGAAGAAAGAGAAAGGAGTGAAGAGAAAGTTGAGCAAAACATCTATTTCTCATTTGTTCAGAGAATATCTAAATATGTTCATTTTTGTCCACTACTCTCTCTCCCTTTGGCCAGGACTAATGTGTGTGTGTGTGTGTGTGTGTGTGTGCGCGCGCGCGCGCACGTGCATTGCAAGACAGAGGCTGAGTTCCCAGCTGTTTCCCACTTTTGACTCCTGCCAGACATGTTGACCTTTATCTCAAATGTCTCCAAAGGCTACTGAGTTCACACTTAAGCGTATCTCTAATGTCCACATAATATAATCAAAATTCAACATTTTGAGGGCCCATGCCACTAGTTTACTGAACTCCCCCAAAAGAAATTCTGCCACATTCTATCCACTTTGCCAAGTCCTTGTGCAAACAAAGGTGGTAAAGCTGTTCGTGATCAGAGATCCACTTTTAGTTCTCATAAATTCAAGAAGCACTATGGGTTGCAGATAGAAAGTAAGATAGAGAAAGTTCAGAGATACGGGTCAGGCGTTCTGATAAGTTCACTGGAATGTGAAGCACAGATGGAGCCAGCCTGGAAAGGTGGAATGAATGTGAACTGGGAAACATCTGTCCATGCACGATTCTGAATTAGGTTACACTGATTAATGAATTAATGAGAAAGGAAAGAAGAGAAAAGCCCAATAAAGAGTTATCTTGGATCCAGTCTTCTTTTCCAGCCCTTCATTTGTGAGATATTAAATTAGGCCATATTTCCCCACTTCTGACTTCTTTGCTGTTTGTCCAGAAAAGTAAAAATTGCTTTATTGTCATTAAATGCCTTTATTTACATTCTTTTAAATTTGTTGCATGTAAAATACAAAAGTCTTTTAGTATTTAGTTTTTAGAGGAAGTGCGTTTACAGCACAACATAACCATATTTTAAAATATTTACTAACCTCAACTTTCATGTATTGATAGAATATTTTCAAATCAGGATTTGGGAATGAAAAAACTCATTTTGTTTCTGTATGTTTGTGTTGTTTACTTAGAATACACACAAACTCTTTAATGTGACATTTTATAAAGTTATCCTCAAATTCTAGGTAGATATTAATTACATTTTAATGTGTTTTTTTTTACTGAAAATACACTTACTTTACTTAAAAAAGTAAATGAAGATAATCATTTTGGTTATTTAGATTATTTTGTAAAACATTTCTCAATGGGATGACTAAAGAAACAGGTCTATATATTATTTAAGTTGAAATAAATGTGCATGATAATATTTCTGGTGTTTCAGATCAGTCCAAATCCAAATATATTTTTGAGCACCTTGCGTGTACCATTGAGCATTGTGTATATTCAATTTAGGATGCTAATGGCAATGCAAGCATGCTGCCCAGAAGTATAGAGAAAAGGTTGGTGCTAAAGCAGAAGTGGGAAAAACCTTTCTATAACAGTAAATTATTTAGGCTTTAAGGGCCATGCAGTCTCTATCACAGATACTCAACTCCTCCCTCATAGGGCAAAAGCAGCCACAGACAGTACGTAAAGGAACAGGCATGACTGCGTTCCAACAGAACTTTATTTATAAGAAGCAGACAGGCTGGAATGGCCCTCAAGCCTGTCCTCTGTACTGAAGGATTGATTGGTGCATACAGGGCACCACTTTGCTTCCTTTGCATTTACTTAAGTAAAATTCTCAGCACATGTTACTTTGAAAGAAAGTTGCAAGAGTTTGTCTCTAAAGTTAAACTTTTGTAGAATTGATTTAAAGCTGTTAGCTTTAGTTATTAAGAATCTAACATTATCGACTTTCAGATTAGTATTATTAATGTGTTTTGACAGTTCAATATGTGCAATGCAAGAAACTAGCAGAGCAAATTTCAGAAATAAGTGTGGTCTGTTTGTGAATAGAAAAAGTATAATATCATCTTTTAAGTTATTGAAAACTTAATAAACAAGTAAGTTCGAAGTCCTGTTTTTAAAGACAACTATGATATTTTATTCCCAATATCTGCAATGATGTCTATTTAGGTAAGCCTTGAGGGAGAATACAATCTTTCTTTTATAGTAAAATGGAATATCACTTTCTGTTTCTTTTGCCTTTATGTGCACTATTTTGAACAACAAAAAGAATAATTATTTTGAAAGCATTTTTCAAATGATGTTATAACATATATGCAGTACTTATGACCTTTCCTAAAATTAATCTCATTTTAAAGACTCTTTAAAAAATATTCAGAAGCCTGAAACATTTCATCTGTTGTAAAAATGTTTTCTTTTGCTCTGCCTGTGTTATTACTGTTACACTCCATCCTTGGCAGATGCGTCCTCAACTTTCTACTGCTCTCTTTGTTGTTATGTAAGAAAGAACAATCTATAGGTCCCCATGAACATTGCTTTCAGAGGAAAGCTGACAAAACTGTCACAAGTGACAGAAAATTTAAATTTCTTGTTGAACCTATTGTCATCCTGACGCTGGATTCTCGTCAGGTGCTACATGATGGTGACTGGGTCTCTATGGAAGCTAAGTGAGTCAAATAGACCACATGTGCACATGGAGGTCTTGGCTAAGACTAACATGCCCTTGTAGTCCATTTCAGACAACTGTCACAGCTCTTTGGTTCTGGTTAGAATTTGAGTACTTGGTCCATTGTATTAATAATGAAATGGAAGCCTAGATGTTATCCTCCATTCAGTCAGATCTCTCAACCTTGTTTAGTCTCCAAATGGAACAAAGATAATCATGTCACAATTCCTCTGCCCACCTGTCAGATATTTACAATACTCTTTTAATGGATTCACATAGTGTTCTAAAAGGCACGCTCAAGGACATGTGTGCCCACTATCTGAATCCTTCTGCCCATGCTGTTAACGTGATTACAGAAAACAGTTTTGAGATGATAAAAAGCAGCATCCATCCAAAAGCTCTGTTTGTGTCTGTCTTACAGGAGTTCTTTGGAACCTCTCGTCTTGTGATGCTCTCAAAATGCCAATCATCCAGGACACCCTGGCGGTGTTGACAAACACCGTGATTATCCCCCACTCGGGCTGGGAAAATTCACCTCTTCAGGATGATCGAAAAATACAGCTACATTCGTCACAGGTGCTGCGAAATGCCACTGGATGCCTAAGGTGAGTCCTGTCATTGTCGCCTCCTCCTGTCACTATCCGTGTTCTCTGTTTCTGCAGCTTTAATTTCTGTTTTACTGAAGATCAGAGTCTTCTGGAACAATGACTGTTGATAAGGCAAGAGAGGATGAGAAGTTAGCAAAAACATGACTAATGAGGCATAGGCTTCTCCCACTCTCCTGTCCCTCCACCAGTATTTGACTTATTAAACATGTTTTCTTAGGTCTTGGGCAAAAAATAAATAAATAAACATTTTTGCTTCAACCAAAAATATTTCATTTTCTTTAATGGAAAGCAATATTTTGCAGTAATTTCCCTTGTTATGACGTATCATGCACATAGAATAACCAGGGAGACCAGTTGGTTGGGGGAGAGTCCATGATAGATACATAGGCCTCTACTTAACTATTGCCAGTAGCTATTTTTATTTATTTTTTACTTTTCTCTGTGATAGCAAGAACCTATAACTCTTAGAACAGCTCTTTAATAAAGCCTATTGTGTGAAAATTTTTAAAAATAAAAGTAGCAAATGTGTTGTAATTTTCTCCCAGTGCATTTTTACAGAAATCATCCTTATGTTGTGTTTAAGTTTTGCTCTTAGAAAAGAATGTAATACTCCAGTTCTTCCAAACTCCAGAAACTGTGCTCCCAAGGATGTTGTATTATGTACCAGAGTTGGAAATCTCTGCTGGATAAACTTAATGACTGATGGGGCAGGGGTAAAAAGTGATTTCAAATACCTAGTCAAATAATCTATATTTCGAAAGTAAAACATACAGAATTGCTTTTGCTGGGCTGCCTCAAAGCTGCCCTTTCTCCTACAGTTGATTGGTCTCTAGGTGCAAAGACTCCTCTCTACTGAGAAGGAACAAAATCGCCTTGGTGACATTAATAACAATTACTTCATGAATATTTATAACAGTACTCTCAGCCTCCAGCCTACAGAGGGTATGTGCATTTGTGTGAAATGTGCATGCACAATAGGAGATAAAGAGAGTCTGCCTTGGTAAACATCACCATGCATTCATGGGCAGGAATAGGAAATCCTCTGACAATTGTGCTTTTCCTCAAGGTCACACAATAATGATCTTTTGACACAGTTTCTGTGGATAGTCTCCATGAAAAGCCAAATGTAGAGTTCTCCAAAAACCTCTGTTGAGGATGTCACTTAGAGCCACGTTAGGTCAGAGTGGGGTGTCTCTCTATTCCTCTATTCATACACACAGAGACTTGACCTGTGCCACCTCTGCTGCTGGCCAGGAGTGACCACATAAGAGGAAGCAAAAAATGAGGACATCTGATTTAGAAGAGTTTCATGTAACCAAGTTGACTTTCCTTAGTCCGGATACAACCAGATTTAAGGTCTTCCAACTTTTCTCAGTTTATCATGTGAGCAACAAAGCAGAACTCATCATTGTGTGGTGAATATTTCACTGCCTCCTTTTATTTAATGTCTGCCCTTATACAGAAAAAAATATAATTTCTCCTCTCTTATTTGAATGTGTTTATGAATCATTCTGCATTGACACTCAGGGTGGACAAAGAGAGGAAGAAAACAGCCCTGGAAAGGGGCTAAAATTACAATAGTTTATCAAATAAAGCCTCAGTGGATGAAAGGTTTTGATAAATTTCTGCTATTATTTGCCACCTACTTAGATTTTAGTACTTGAGGTATTTACATTCTTCGTTTTTCCAACAAAGCCCAGAACTTATTTACACTAAAGAAATTATTTTGCATGAAGCTCCTGTCTTTCAGTAGCTTTATCTGTAAGCATTTGCTGAGTCCCTGCTGTGTGCCTGGGAGGGACCAGGAAGGCAGAAATAAACATGGCAGCCCCAGCACTTCAGAAATTCATAGTCTATTGCAAGAAAATGACATCCATATGATTAACCCTAATGGAATATCTTCAAATGCTATAATTAGAATAGTTCAGAAGGAAACACTGGGGAGAGGATGAATAACTTAGCCAGTGTGGTCAAAAAAGTCTTCAAGAATCAGGGGGGACTGGGTCCATGTCACAAGCATATGTTCGTGATACACTTTCCTATTATAATCAGCCAGGCAACTGCTTGGCTAGCTGCCTACTGAGCATCCTGGCACCAAGGAATAGACAAGAGTCACAGACAAGGTAACTATGCTATTCATTCAGCTTTTATTGAATGCAGGTTCACTCAAAGTAGAACATCAACATACATTAATATCCTACTCACACTCTTAACAATCTAAGAGAATTATAACACACACATACACACGCAGAAATCAATGGGGAATAACAAACCCGAGTTCCAGAGTCCCAGTCTGCAGGTCCAGGAGACAGCACAGTAGGCAAGGCAGTTGTAAGAATCTTGCAAGGAAAGATCTCCAGAGCCAGATAGGCAGCAGGGCAGGTGAAGTTTTCAGTCCAGCAGGGCAGAGCCTCTGGCAACCGATGCCAAGGGAGATCAGTGCAGCAGGGAACAGCACTCTGGTGTGTGGAACTCAGCTGTCTCAACAGTGGTCTGGAGCCTGCCTCGGTTATACCTTAAAAGTGGTATACTCCACCCTTCTGGGTCTTTTCGATAAATGTCTTGGCTCCCCTGATGGCAAGTAGGGAATTTCCCAAATAGCCTATTTATGGGTGGTCCCAATCTGCAGACATGATTATTCTGATTACTTGTGCAGATATCTTGGGTGTGTTTCCTTGCCAGATGTGTCTGCTCTGACTTAGGTAGTTTCCCTTTTGAACCAAAGTGTCATGGCTGACTGGAAGCCATCTTGGTTGACATGAATGACTCCATTTTGTTTTATATACTTTATGCTGTGTTGACCAGACCAATTCCATTTTATCAGTCCTGCTCTTCACAGTCCAGAGAAAGGACTTTATCAGGCAATGCAGTGGAAGAGTACTGTGGCCAAAAAGAGTGGCAGGTGCACTCTGACACAGATGTGGGGGATTCCAGGGTCTGTAAGTGGTCTGCGACCCTAGGAGACTTTAGGAAATGCAGCTGTCATAGTTGTTCCATTGCAGATGACGAAGAGCCTCTGAAGCAGAGCTAAGGAAAATAGATCCGAATATGTAAGGAGTCAAGAGCTATGTCAAATCTTGACCAAGAGAGCACAATAGTCAGCTATGTATGGGAGCAATTGTGCAGGACAGATTAGGGGCAGGTGGGGAGAAATGACAACAAGAGTGGAGCTGTGAATTTACTGGGGATACTCTGCATGCCTCATTTTTAAGATGCTTTCTGTGGACAACAGTGAGTATCAACATTTTGTTCCATTCTATTAAATTTAACTGTCACTGATTTGTGGTTTTGTGAACTATTTCCATGAATCCTTACATTTAATACACCTAGCCTACAAAACATCACAGCTTAGGCTAGCCCACCTTAAACATGCTCAGAACTTACATTAACCTACCACCTGGCAATTATGCTGAGTTTCATTTCAAGAGTAATTACCTTTTTCTCCTTTCTCACCAGAAGCAAGAGACACAGATGGCAATTTTGTAGATATGATGGGATGCAAAAACACAAGACACAATGTCCAAAAAAAAATGCTGGCAACACACTACACTGTAGAGTATCGACCATTTACCCTGGTGATTGCATGGCTGGAGCTGTGGCTCACTTCTGCCACCTGGCATCATGGAGAGCATCTGTATCATGTGTCACCTAGCCTGGGAAAAGATCAAAATTCACAATTTGAAGTACAGTTTCTATTGAATACATACAACTTTTGCACCAACCTAAAGTCCAAAAATCGTTAAGTCAAACCATCATAAATTGGGACCACCCATATATTGTTTATTCTTGAATTTATTATAAGTTCAATAGCTCATGTCTAGCAAATTATGAAACTGATACTTACACCCTCATCCTGACTCCTGATCCAGACTATTCCCACTATGCCCCACAGAGGGGATAAAATATGAGATGGGATGAACAGCTCTGTGCTTAGTACAACACTGCCAACCAGCTGATGAATGAAGAGTACTCTCTTCATGTTCGTTTCTTTAATTTGCTCCTTGACATTTACTGAGTGCATCCACTTGCTCAGCGTCCCTTTTGCCTTTGATTGCTGCTGTCATCTTGCTCCTCTTCCCCGCTTGCTTTCCCTCCTACTCTCCTAAAGGCTTAAGTGTGGAGTAGGCAGGTGGCCCCACACAAGACCTCTCCACCAACATCTTAATTCTCAGTTGAGACAATCAGGCAGAGCAATGGGTGCCTTTTATAAAAAAAGATAAGACTGTAGTTTAAGGCATATCCTAGATAATAAAGTTGACATTATTTGCCCAGTACTCAGATTCCTTCATTCTTTTACTGATGACTTAGCATGAGTAGATATTTTTGGCTTGTTTCTCTAACTATAGTTTCAAGAATATGTAAATATAATATATAAAAAAATATGTAATATATATTTGCAATAATATGTGAAAGAAAATTAAATTATTTTCCTAGGATAGTATTTCCTAACCCAGTGTAGTTCACAAAGCCAATAGAAAGAGCTTATTTCAGGTAAAAGTAAATTTGTCAGATCATTATCAGAAATCATTACTCTTTTTTTGGTTCCTAGCAGGAGTCAAACATTTTTATATGTTATTTTAGGGAGGGAAGCTGAGGTTATGAATTTAAGCAATTACTATTTTAAAGTAGATCACCTTTTTAATTTTCAGAAAGAAAATAAATCTTATCTGTGCAAATTTTACCACTTTTAAATGTCCAAAAGCTGATCAGAGTGAAATGTACAATAAGTTAGAAGAAAGACCAGAGCCTTATTTAGTAAGCCAAAATTTAGACTGCTAACACTCTGCTATCTTTAGACCAGTGGTTCTCAACGTTCCTAATGCTGTGACCCTTTAATACAGTTCCTCATGTTGTGGTGACCCCCAATCATAAAATTATTTTCGTTGCTACTTCATAACTGTAATTTTGCTACTGTTATGAATCATAATATAAATATCTGATATGAAGGATGTATTTTCATTGTTACAAATTGAACATAATTAAAGCATAGTGATTAATCACAAAATCAGTATGTAATTATATATGTGTTTTCCGATGGTCTTAGGCGACCCCTGTGAAAGGGTCATTTGACCTCCAAAGGGGTCGCGACCCACCAGTTGAGAACCGCTGCTTTAGACAGTTTGGTGCAGTCTTAATAGACTTTTTCCAGTTTCTCAAGCCTTTTGTTTGACAGCAGATGTACCAATATCAATGGGGGTGCCACTGCCTCCCCAAGCCCAGAGCACAGGGCACACTCATGGGGACATTCTAAAGAGAAGAACCTCTTGCCTTTGCCTTCTTTGAAAAGGCATGGCAAATTTTCATGGGAAGCTGCCATGTGTTACCATAACAAAGATTTAAGCGCATATGAAATATAAAGTAAGTTAATGCCCCTAGCCTTTTTCCTTTTAAAATTCATTTTGGGGTAGAAAATGAAATTTTTCAAAAGAGGTCTATCTATCTGTATCTATCTGTCATTGAAGAAACAAGACAGAAATGTAAAAAAAAAAAAAAAAAAGTCTCTTAAATTTGGTTGGAGGAGCAGTTGATAAACTAGAGTGCAGGATTCCGGGAAGCAGGCCAGAGGAGGGCAGCGGGCCTGAGGGCTGGGCGTGATTAGCAGGGGGAGGGGCTCATCGCCACAGGCTTCCTCTCACTCACACCTCCCCCCCTCACCCCCACCCCAAACAGGCTCTAATACTCACCATCTTCCTCCTTCCTTTCCCTTTTCTAAATTTGGCCTTTTGCTCTAGTTCTGCCTGGTTAAATTTTTAGTACTTAATAAAAACCATTTTAAGACATGCCCTAAAATAAATGTGCTAAATGTTAATAAAGTGTAAGACGTAGAATGCATGAAGTTGTCAAAATCTTTTCTTCTGCATCACTTTGTGACTAAGGAGCCCTCCAGGGAAACTGCTTTCCTGTGGCCTAAGCCAGGTGACTCAGACCTGGAAATTGGTTCAGATTTGTGCTCGTGACCATTCCATTGCACAGTGTGTGATCAAATACTTTTCTTAACCTTTAGCCAGAATAATCATCACCTTCAACCAAAAGCATGTATGTATTAACCAGCCACGGCCTGAATGCTGCCTCGTGAAGGTCAGTTTGGCTCAGCTTGTGGACAAGTTTATCGTGGCTGAGGTTGCTGCACTGGGCTGAATAAGTGTTCCCCCAAAATTTATGTCCATCAGGAACCTCAGAATGGGACTTTATTTTGAAATAAGGCCTATGCAGGTATAATTACTTAAGTAAAGATAAGGCCCTAAATCCAGTGAAAGGTGTTATAAGAAGAGGACAGTCATACAGGGACGCACAGAGGAGAAGGCCATGTGAGGACAGAGGCAGAGAATGGAGCGAGGCACTCATAAACCAGGAAACTCCAAGGATTGCTGAAAGCTTTTGAAGCTAGGAAAAGGCAAAGAAGCATTCTTCCCTAGAGCCTTCAGAGAAAGTGTGGCCCTGCTCACACCTTGATTTTGGACTTCCAGCCTCCAGAACTATGAGAGAATAAACTTCTGTTGTTTCAGCCACCCAGTTGGCGTTTCTTTGTTCTGACAGCCCTAGGAATCCAATATTATCCCTCCAGTAAGTAAGCCAGAGGAGGCCTGCAAAGCTGTGGAGCCACTGGAATACATAGCACATGGAGAAAAAAAGGTATAAATAACTCAGAGAAGCTGCCTGTCCCCAAACAGTGCCCACACACTGGAAGGGACCCAGATTGGAAGTTGTTTTTCTCTATGCACAAGACCATTCCCCTTCATAACTCAGGTGAGAAGCAAAACATCACCTAGAGCAGGACTGGGCTCTGTGACCCAGATGTGGCTGCCCCCACGAGAGAAGGTTCAAATCCAGCTTCTTCACTGGTGGCTGTGAAATAAGCATCCCCACGTGTAGATCCCATTTGTGTTCTCTGCTCCTGTGTATGAGCCTCCCCTTTCCCTCCTGACTTTGAACTAGCTTCTGAAAGTTGCATGGACTTGTTTGATACTCCAGAGGGCTAGAAGTCATTGTAGGTTCTCATGCAGGGCACATGACATTTAAGGAAGCCGGCTCCAGCAGCTGGGTGCAGAATGAATGCTTTCTCAATTTAATGTGACACATGACCATGTTTCCCAATTACAGTATCACAAATCAATATCGTAAAGATCCCCATCACGGCCATTATTATCACTTCAGAGCAACTGTCGGTGAAGTCCCCGCTGAGCACCCTTTTCCACTTTTTCATCTACCAGCTCAGTAAGACAACACTGCTCTCTATTACTGTGTAGCTGGGTTGCATTTAGTCATGCATACTTAGGACTTTATCTCCAGCTGAAGTATTTGCACAAGCTGGCTTTGCTAACTTCCACAGCTCATTTCCTGTTGCTGTCGACTCATTTATTTATTTTTATTATTCTATTCCCACTTCAGCATCTTGTCCTGAAGGACAACAATATACAGCCCTAATTTTTTCCATCTATCTTTGTGCACACGAGAATGTTATTAAGCCTGTCAAAGGAGCTGCACTGCGCCTTCGCTTATGAACATAATTAAACTCACACCCTCAATTAGTCATTTTAACCCATATAATGGATGAGTGCTTGGTCCCATGGAGCCACAAACTCTAGAGTGACCTTGAGAAAACACTGTCAAAAAGTAATACTAGTGATAATCACACACTGGCTATAAAGCCCCAAGGACATGTATTTTATGTGGATTACTCATGCACTAACCACAGGTAAGAGGAATTATTATTATTTTTATGTTATGTTCAGTTGGTTTCCAATATTATTCATCTAAGAAGAATCTTTTTTTTAAAGTATTTTTTAAAGTCTTGTATAATGAGCTCTGGATTTATCCCAGTCTTGTGTACCAGTGGAATTGAATGCTTTCATCCAGGTACTTCAAAAGGGAACGCTTGTGTATGTGGAGGCTGTGAACAGAGGAGTCCCCCTTACCCTACTCCCCCACCATTTTCCCACACCTGGTCCTAAAGTAGAAGGTGCTCCTCGTCTTAGAAGTTCTCCACATCTGATGAATGTGTCTATTATGGATGCAAAGTGAGTGTTTTTGGGGGGTCAGGACTCAGCAGTGAAGGTCATCTTCAAAGAAAGGGAACAGAGTGTGAGAGGGCAGGAGTACAGGGTCTTAGGACCCCATCAGAGAGGATGCATGGGCTGCATTCTCACCTCCCATGGTACACTGCTCTAGCTCACTTCCTCCCGCCCAGTCAGAAGGAGGTGGTGACTTATACTGAATTCGTTTGTTAGGGCTGTCATAACAAAGCATCACAGATGGGGTGGCTTAGACAGCAGAAGTGTATTGTCTCACAGTTCTGGTGGTTAGATGTCTGAGATCAAGATGTCAGCACAGCTGGTTCTCAGAGGCCTCCCTCACTGGCTTGCAGACAGCCACCTTCTTGCTGTGTCCCCACATGGTCTTGCCTCTCTGTGCATCTCTGTCAAAGGATACCAGGATTAGGCCTCATGCTAAAGGTCTCATTTAATTTAATTACCTCTTTAAAGACAGTCTGTATTACCTCTCTCCTACTACAGTCACGTTCTGACGTACTAGCATTTAGGACCTCCGCATATGAATTTGGGGTGACAGGGGCACAATTTAGACCATAACAATACTATAATAGATGGCTTTCACTGTTTATTTTCACTTTGGGAAATAATTTTTAATAAATTAAAACATTCTTGCAAGGTCATATTGACCAATATGAAACATATTTTGATTCACTATATAGTAGAAACCAAAATTATACTTATTCCCTAATTTTAGCTATGGTTAGTTTTTAGTCTCTGTTTCTGAGTAAAAGTGGTATTTTACTTTTCTTATCTCCAAGAAACGGTAGTCACCCATGGAACTTCAAGAAATTCTCTATACAGCAACATAAGAATTTTAAAGGCCAACTCATAAATTTGTTCTTGAATTGGAGTTTACATAGTTAACTATGTTAAAAGTCTTATGCTTTGATGAAATCAATAATGATTTAACAATAAAGGATGGCACTTAGAAAATCTCTATACTTATTCCTCTTAAAATCTAAATATTGAATGTATTTGAAATGACCTTTTATTTAGAATCAGGTGATCTACATTTGAGCCCCAAACTTGATACATCTTGAGAAAAACTAGACTACATTATCTTTGCCTCAAGATCCAGGACTATAAAGGAGTGGTTTGGCCTAGATGTCCCTGATTAGATGTAAAGAAAATGTAAAGCACGGTCAAGGTATTTGCTAGATGACCCCGAAGTGTTCTCTAAATTGGGATTCCCAATTGAGGACACCCTGAGTGGGGCATCACCCTTGAGTACCACAAGCTATAGAGCCTGGCCTTTGGCCTTCCCTGGTCATAAACTAGACCTTCCTGCTGCAGTACTATCAGCAGGAAATTAGCTTTTGGTTTAGCATTATTATAATGCTATGCTTCTTAAATATGCATGCTGTTTAATGCAGTTGTCTCAATAATCTAGTAAGGTAGGAGTTTCTATTCTATTTTACAGATCTAGAAGCTGATGCTCATAAGGGTAAGAATACATCGCTCCAAGTCATCTAGTGAATAAAAGAATGAAGGGTGATAAAATGTGCAGTTGTGTGGTTCCACATCTGGGCTCCTCTCGCTCCATCATGTTCCATTAGAGACAAGAAGTAGCCCAAGAATGTGTGTGTTTATTTAAACTTGAGGGCAGGATGCAGGCTCAGACCAGATCCTATGAGAAGCAGACACCAAGACAGAATTAACAATCCATGCAAGATACTTAATTACGGTAACACTTGAGAGGAAAAATAGATGGGAGCCAGAGAAACTGAGAGAGCCATTAAACTATGATGCAGGCCTGACCTCAAATGCAGGCAGGCTGGAAGGAAGGAAGGAAGGAAGGAAGGAAGGAAGGAAGGAAGGAAGGAAAGAAGGGAGGGAGGGAGGAAGGGAGGAAGGGAAAGAGGGAGGGAGGGAAGAAGGAGAGGGGAGAGGGGAGGTTAGTGGAGGGAAGGGGAGAGGACAGCAGAGGGGAGGGGAAGGTTAAATGACAATGTGTTAGACTCCAAGGACATTCAGCAAGGCCATTGGAGAGTTCTTGAGCCCAAGTGATCCTTCGAAGGATCAGGTTGCCTTATCACTGCTACCAAGTTCAGTGTCACTGGCTGGGAGTCTCCATGGGAATTGAAGCCACGGCATGAAGGCAGACACAATGACAGATTTCAAGGCCCAGCAGCGGGACTATCATTCAGCGATGCTCTTGTACTCAGAGATTTGAGTGGAGCATTTTCACGGACAGTCCATAAGACTAATCAACTGCACTTTCAGTCTGCATAGGCTAGCCACTAAAAAATCATGTTACAGTCAGAAAGTTGCTTGGTGGAATCCAAATAAGAAGAGTTAGTTATATTGACTGAAAGTTTCATTCTCAACGTCTATTTTTTTGAGTCCTTACTATGTGCTTGGCCCTGTGGTAGGCATGTGGGTTATGATGAACAGCAAATAGTCACAGTCCGGAACTTGCTGTC
The DNA here is from genome assembly GCF_987537825.1 of Furipterus horrens. Taxonomy (NCBI): domain Eukaryota; kingdom Metazoa; phylum Chordata; class Mammalia; order Chiroptera; family Furipteridae; genus Furipterus; species Furipterus horrens. The sequence continues at coordinate 27,352,271 of NW_028327175.1, forward strand.
GAAAGTCACACATAATGGCATTAAGACAACCTGATGTATCCAAATCCCATCAGGCTGCCCCAGACTGGACAAGTTGAAGTGTAATTTTTCCTAAGTAATACCTCAGTAGGCATTTTTTTTCAATATTTTCATAGCTGACCAACCTTCCTCTTACTGATCCATTCTTCCTTTACATATAAAAATCTTTTTTGCCTTTACTTGGTTAACTGTTATATTTTGTAGCCCTGAAGCTTTCTGTCTCTTCAGAATTTTTCATTTTTCTTTATCTTTTCTATTAGAAATAGCCTCAAGAAAAAGAACCTTTTATTTTTCAGTTCTTTCAGAAGACGTTTCTATCCCCCAACAATTTTGCAAAGTTCTTCCCAGCATCTATGTTAAATGAAATAGTAACTGGGATCATTTCTCCTCAAGCATTATTTTGTTTCCCTAAGCAAGCAAAAAAAAAAAAACAAAAAAATGAGAGTATAATGATTCATTTAAAATGAGTAATATAAAATATCCTATTAATCTGTTCCTTCCTAAGTTTCCATCACTTATTTCTGAAAAATTTGATCTACTTAATCATGAAAATTTGCAGGACATAACTAAAATTCTTTTAAATTATTTATCCTATAATTTGGTGGCAAATATGGGCTTCTTTTAAAAGGACAAACAAATATTACATTTTATCTTTTCAATATGAGTAGTCATTCTTCCTATTAAAATATGAATATTCAAATATTTCCATTAGTATGAACAAATTACCTCCTCTGAAAAAAGATTAAATGAAAAAGCTTAATTTCCAGTTGGTAGATAATGATGTTTAATATTGATCTTTATGAAACATTGGATTGTAGGATGTTAACTCTGATAAATAAGAAAATTGTAAGAGATGGTTTATTCTTAAAATTCTTCATAATTTCTTGATATTAAAAATATAATTTTTCCTCCTGCTGCCTCTCAAATTATATTACATTGCATCAGAAGTAGCATCCCTGGAGAAGAAGTGAAGAAACAAGTCTATTAACCATAAATTAAGGAAGAAAGAGCTTGCCAAGCAGTTTCACTTATTGCTTAGATACTAAGCCTCTCCAATATTTTAACATATCTATAATATTTTCATGCCATTTCTCACTTCCCTTCCCAGAGAGGCACTTATTTTAAGATAAATAAAGACAGCATTTACCAGAATTGAGACAAACCAATCAAGGAGATGAATACAGCTCATAAAAGAACAAGCAGAGTATGTGTGGAGGCTAGTCCATGTTCATTAACATTAGCTGAAGATCTCCAACTTGCAGCTATGATTGCCCTTGGAGAAAAGAGAAACATAACCAATGAGAGCCGCAAACAACATTTTCCAGAGGCTCCTGTTCAGAGATCCCGCCTCCTGCCCACCAGCTGGTGAATTCAGAGAGAGGAGCTGGGTGCCAGCTCCACTCTGCATAACCTGTCTCTGCTCTGTTACTCACATCATTCTCTTTTTTCTTCGGTCTAGTTGTTCCTTAATTAACCAAGAATATGTGAAATAAGTTTCATTCTTTCTTAGTTGACCAGGAATATTTTAAATGAAAGAGTAGAAAAGGCTTGATTTGTCATTCTGGTCTCATGGACAGCTTTCCTGGGTTAACGACCTCCTCGTGTCATGCAGAGATGTCCTTAACTATTAAGGGCTTTGGACAGAGTTCTGTGGCTGAAGGCTGAGTGGGATCTCTGACTCCCTGAGTTTCTCTACATTGCCATTTGGAGCTGTGATACGGAGGAGTGAGAAGTGGGGTCTCTGAACACAAAGAGCCATGGCGCATGAGGGTCCTAGGAAGAAGAGGTGCAGGTATGGTAAATGGAGAGAAAGAATCTGCACTTGGTGTTCTTCCTTGTGCCACAGAGCTCTTGGTGGCCTCTCTGTGATGGGCTCTTCATCATCTCCTAGAATTGCTCATCTCATTGCTCACTCCGGAAACAGGGAATTGGAGAAGCTACTGAAAGTAAACAATCATTATTCCTTCATTCGTGTTAGAAAGGTCTTGTTCTGAGCTGGCAGAAGCTTCCAGAAGCACCAAGTAAAACTTTTTACTTAAGCAGAAAAGAGCCAAAGAGAGAGCAGCTCTGCCCAGATTTTATGCTTGGTCTACATTTTCTTGCCTCTTGAAAGGTTTAAGCAAAAGAAGCAATAGTAATAACAGGTGCTAACAAGAGTGACAGCCTTCAATACTGGATTTTTAGGACACTCTGTTTTTCTGCTTGTGTCAGAAATCCATTTGCAGTTTTTCAGTCTGGTAAGTAAAAGGACAAACATGCCAGGACTTCAGATTAACCCTCCGTCCTTTGTTATTGTCCCGTAGAGGTACAAATACATCATTACTCCCCATTAGCAAGCAGTCAACCAGCAAGGAAGATGCTGTGCTGTGGATGTACTAACTGGAGCTAATGAATCCTAACAACTAATTGCATTTCTCTTAAGGTAACTTAGGACCACAGAGTAGCTTTGTTAGCACAAAGATTTTATGTGGGAACGGCAATACCCAGCAAGAGGCAATACCCAGCATTAATCACCCCCCATAATTCTCCATAATAGTCCTGTCTGGACTTTTGTATCCAGACCATTGTTCTTGCCTGACCTTATTTTGGACCAACAATGTAATTGGTAATTGCAGACTAATTTCTATAAACAAACAAGGGTCTGGCTAACTGAAAGCATTGTCACCATGATTGGTACTTACTACTCTAAGAGCTCTCTTTTATGTACAAGTTTGTGAGTCAAGTAGTTGGAGCCAATGAAGCTTACTGCAAAAAAAGTATTATTTCAAGTAAGAAAAGCATTATGTCCTTAAAGGCTGCCAGGAAGCATGGCTGTGGTCTGTCTCATGGAGCGCCCTTGTGTTTTGGAAGAAAATGGTTTGGGGCCTTTTCTTAGAATCATGATAGGACCTGAAGGGCAATAACTCTCCTTAACATGTATGATAGCAGTGCTGATAAGTTTCTTTCTGGAACATAAAGGGACAAGGGACTTTACTTATTTCTCCTCTGCAGGCAGCACTATCATCCTGACTAGCAAACATGATTAAATGTCATTTGTCCTTGACCCCTGTCACTCCTAAGCAGCTGAAATAGATTAAGAGGCCAATGCTTCTTGAATAAGATGGAGCAGAGTATCCGCAGCCAGGACCTGCAGGAATAGGCTCACAAAGGAACTTATACTAGGGTTTATTATGATTTTCCAGGGCTCATTCCTATTTGAAGGGAGATAATAATTGAGACAAATTATCGTACTGTTTCCTCTCAAGCACCTAGCCAGGATCCCCTGCAAGCTTCAATAGAGATCTTTGGAGGGGGCCACTGACTGAGCATCCTCCCACAGAGCCCACAGGGGACAACAGTTCAAAAAGACAAAGCTGTGTGGGGACAGGAGCCTCTTACATCTCACACCAGGGCCCTTAAGCTTCCTCCTTTTTCTTTAGAGACTTTTTATATTCCAAAGGCTTTAATTCAAGTGTAGCGTAAGGTCAAGAAGCACAATGAACCACAGAAATCAGATTAATCCTGGCCAGGTGTCAATCTGACAAGCAGCACAAAAGTGTCCCTATACCCAACGGGCACCTTCAGTTTGGATTCTAGTATGCCTACCCACCTTCTCGGTATGTCCTTCTATACCCATTCCTATCTTTCATTTTTAAAAATGTTCAGATGAAATACATATAACAGAAAATTAACCACCTAAAAGTGAACAATTTTGTGGCATTTACCACATCCACAACAGAGTGCAACCACCTCTATCTAGTTCCAAAATATTTTCATCACCCCCAAAGCAAACGTTGTACCCACTAAGCAGTTACTCCCCGTTATCCCTCCTGCAAGGCCCTGGCAATCACCGGTCTGTTTTCTGCCTCTATGGATTTACCTACTTTGGATATTTTATTTCATTTAAATGGAATAATACAAGATATGACCTTTGGCGACTGACTTCTTGGCATAATGTTTTCAGGGTTCATGTTGCAATGTGTATTAGTGCTTCATTCCTTTCCACAGAGGAGTAGGATTTCATTGTATGGATATACCACATTTTTTAATACATTCATCCATTGATGGACATTGGGCTGTACCCAGCCTTTGGATGTTGTGAGTAGTGCTGCTATTGACATGTATACATGTGTATTTGGTTGAACGCCTGTTTTTAATTCCTTTGGGTATACACTTACGAGTACAATTTCCGGATCGTATGGTATCTCTGTGTTTAACTTTTTGAGGAACTGGCAACCTGTTTTCCACAGTCCTTCTTTACTCATTTTATGTCTGTCCATGTCCATTACATTTTCTGGCCCAGATTATTCTCTCTCTCTCTTTTTTAAAGATTTTATTCATTTTTAGGGAGAGGGGAAGGGAGGGAGAAAGAGAAGGAGAGAAACTTCGATATGAGAGAGAAACATATATCGGTTGCCTCTAGTACTTACCCTGACCAGGGACTGAATCTGCAACCCAGACATGTGCCCTGACCAGGAATCGAATAGGTGACCTTTTGCTTTGTGGGACAACACCCAACCAACTGAGCCACAATGGTTAGGGTGACTATTTTCTTTTTCTCACGTTATTTGCCTTTTCTTTTGTCTTTCCATTCCGGAGAAGTTTTTCTCTCCAGCTTCTGGATTATTGAGGCCATTTGTCTTTATATCAGTCTGCATGAGTGCTTAGAAGAAGGAGACTACGTGAATGTTACAGCTTTTATTTTAAAACTCTAAGGACTGATATCAATGCATTGTGGCTATGTGGACAAAGCTGGCCAGACCCTCCAAGTCTCCAGCCCCATGCTGGGCCCCTCTGCCCCCACTACTATATTTGCAATACTGGCCTCCTTTTTGTTGCTCTATATACTGAGATCTTTTCTACCTCAGGACCTTCACATGTGACTTCCAGCCCCTGGAAGACTTTATTCTCTCCTCTTTATCTTTGTATCTCAGATAAATGCCTCCTATTTAGAGAGCTCTTCCTTAACACCCTCCCCTTCCATATAAGTTAGATTTTTCCTAATGCCTTTTCAAGCATTACGGGCTTTTGCTCAGATCTTCTGACAATTTGGAGTGCGTATTTAAGGTCAGTTGCTCCACAAGCTACATTCTTATCTACATGTGGGTCATTGTGGATTTTCCAGACCTAGAACAACATTATTATTCATAATGGATGTTTCCATTAATTTTGATTAAAAAATTGCATTAAATTATTACTTAGCACAATAATTAAAGATTCTTCACACTGCTGAATAACTATACACTGAAAATGGTTAAGATAGCCAGTTTTATGTTATGTATATTTTAACACAGTTTCAAAATGTATGGTATTTACCATAGTGAGTTTTATGACACCACCTTATATTTTGCACTGAGCAAAGGTCTTGCTTGCCGCACCCTCATGCTGATCCTGGGGTCATGCACATCAACTGATTGACACAGGGCCTGGCCCACAGGAAACTCCCCTAAACTGAGGGCAGTTGACTCTGGACCACTGCCTTTCTGCTGAGGCAGCCACCATGCAATTGTAATGAAAGTCTTGAGCACTGATGGAAATGATCAAGAAAGGGTTAGGGACTAAGCAGAGCTCCCCTTATGTGGCGTGGACATAGGATCCCCCAGACAACTCCTTCCTTGGTAAACCTGTCCACCATCGCAGGCTAGGTATCCTGTTGAAACAACCTTGATCATCTTAGTTTGAGTGGAGGCCCTCCTCTCAGGCAAAAAGTGGGAAGACAGTCACCTAAGAGAAATATAGCCTTTTCTGGTATTCCCTAAGACCTCATCCTCTGCTTCTATTTCTTTAGCCCATATGGATGAGTCCCGGGGTTTCAACATCTCAAATATGTCAGTTACCCGCAGTCACCCTTACCCTGACTCATTCATGCCTCCTATCCCAGACACAAGAATGGGCCCCAAGAGGAAGCCACAGCCAACACATCCCCATGGGGAGTACTGGGCCTCTGTCTGGCAACCTGACTTGGACAAGAGGCAGTGGGACCTCTGGCCACTTCCTGAACTTTCTTGAACCTTCACAAGCCTCCTTGAGCTTGTTGTCTCTCTGATGGCTCCTTGCAGGCTTATGTTAGCATATGAGGGCCCAATAAACATAATCCTTTTTTACTCAAGTTCAGAACCAAGTGGAAAATTAGACAAAGTAAACTAATGGATGGATGGATGAAAGCCAAACAATCTCTCTACTGCCGAGAACACCATGTGGATATCATGGCTTCTTATTTGCAACTAAAAGGCAGGCTAAGGATCTGCTCATGATGCTCTCTTGCCAGAGTAGATCTCAGGACTGCCCCACAGAAAAGTCAGAATCTCTAGAGCTAACAATCCCCCCCCCTCCCCAACCACCACATCAGGCCTCCCACAGTCCCAGGAGGGCCTATTGATAGAATAGCTCCATCAAAAGAGAAATCTCAACCAATGGATGGCAGAGCTTTGTCACTGGCCAGTCAGACAATTCACTTTCCCTGTGAGGGGCTATTACTGTTCAAAATTGTATGCTCCCCCAAATTCATACACTGAAGTTCAAACCCCCAGTATGTTAGAATGTGACCTTATTGGAAATAGGGTCACTTCTGATGTACTTGGCTTTCATAAGGTCATTAGGGTGAACTCTAATTCAAGATGACTGGTGTCCCTTTAAAAGGGGATATTTGGACACCTATGTTCACACAGCACACAGGGAGAATGCCGTATGAACATAGGTGATGCTTCTGCAAACCAACAAATGTCAAAACTTGCTGGCAAGCTACAGGGGAGAGCATGAAGCAGACTCCCTCACAACCTAAGAAGGAACCAACCCTGCTGACCCCTTGGTCTTAGACTTCTGCCCTCCAGAATTGTGAGAACACAGATTTCTGTTGTTCAGGCCACTTAGTTTGTAGTACTGTGTTACAGCAGCCTGAGCGGAAAGACACAGGAAGAAAGCATGTAGGAAGGCGAGGGGAAGTTCTGGAGATTTCCATGGAAAAAAGAAGCCAGGAAAAGAGTCTCACCGCCCCCAAAAGCAACTGGGGCATTTGTTAAGTTAATATAATTGTTTTCTGTGTGCTACACTAGGTTCTTTACATGTATTGTTCTCATTTTCTTTTTGTGAAAAAAGATCCCTCTGTCCTTTGCTCAGGCATATGTATATGCCCAGGTGAGCAGATGTCAAAGGGAAGTGGGGGTCTGATTTAGGTCTGGCTCCTATGTGCTTCCCAGACTTTACCTCATCTCATCCTCAAACATTAACCCACTTAACAGATGGAGGAAACTGAGGGTCAGAGAGTTAAATGAGTAGCTGAAGCCCAGGCAGATAATGATAAAAATTGAAATTTGACACCAAAGCTTTTTTATTCCTCTAGACCAGCGGTTCTCAACCTGTGGGTCACGACCTCTTTGGGGGTCAAATGAACCTTTCACAGGGGTCGCCTAAGACCATCGGAAAACACATATATAATTACATATTGTTTTTGTGATTAATCACTATGCTTTAATTGTGTTCAATTTGTAACAATGAAAATACATCCTGCATATCAGACAGTTACATTACGATTCATAACAGTAGCAAAATTACAGTTATGAAGTAGCAACGAAAATAATTTTATGATTGGGGGCCACCACAACATGAGGAACTGTATTAAAGGGTCACGGCATTAAGAAGGTTGAGAACCACTGCTCTAGGCTATCTTTTAGAGTATAAAATACATCCCTTCTTTATAAATGAATGTCAGTATTCATAAACATTATACCACACAAACCAGGACCTGCCACGGTGGAGGTGTGGTGGTATTCCTGCTGTGTTTTCACTGTTTCTATCTTTCTCCCAGGCTGTCCTTGAATTCCCAAGGCTTTCAACTGCATAATCTCTTGCTTGAAATTCCTTAGACATGCTCGAGATAAGAATGTCATCCTGGCCCTGGCTGATGTGGCTCAGTGGATTGAACACTGGTTTGCAAACTGAGAAGTCACTGGTTGGATTACGGTCAGGGCACATGCCTAGGTTGTGGGCCAGGTCCCTGGTTGGGGCATGTGAGACACAACTGATTGTTTCTCTCACACATCTGTGTTTCTCTCCCTCTTTCTCACTCTCTTCCCCTCTTTCTAAAAATAAATAAAATTTAAAAAAAGAAGAAGAATGTCATCCAGTCTGCCTCTGCACTTTCAGTGGAATAGGACTAGAGGAGGAGAAGGCAGTAGGGGGCTATTCAGTCCCTAGCTTTCCATTTTATTTCCTTTTGGTAGCTCGAGAACATTAGCATTGGTGTCGCTTAGTGGTTTTGTCTCCTTTCCATTCCAGCAAGTTATCATCTACTTGACAAGCAAAAAAATCAATTACAAGCAGTGGTGCATATTTAGTCACAGACAAAAATTGGCCCCCGATGGAGACGTGGAACCATGGAGGGTTCCTGGGCTCCTGAGGATAGATGCAGCTGGCCAGGGCACCTGTCTGGTTCTCCTAAGTCTAACTGGAGTTGGTCCTCACTTTGCCAGCTGCCTGTCCTTCACACAGCTTGCCTTCTTGCAGGCCAGCTGCCCATCCTCCAGGCTATTTTCACAGCAGCTTGATGTTCTGTGACTGAGTGCAGAACGTAAGTGGTAATATAATTGGGGTGAGAATTATGAAAGGGAACCTTGAATGAGCATAAAACAAATGGACTTAACCTGCTCAGTGGAATAGGGAAAGCCTTCTTGTGAAAAAGATATGAAAGATGAGTAGCATTTGGCCAACTGGAAAGGAAGGGACAGTGTCCCAGGCATTGTGTGGGCAAGACCTTGAGTTTGAGAGAAATAGAAGGTCTTGGAATGGAGGACTCTTGTTCTGATGTACAGAATCACAGAGCTTTCCTGGGAGGTGGGGGGAATGAGGGCAGGAGCAGAGAGACAGAAGATAGTGGTGGTATAGATCTGGTAGTGGCCATGGGGGAGAATTCTGGAGACGCTCTGAAGTTGGAGCTGACTGGATATGCTGACTATTGGATGTAGGTGTGTGGGAGAGACAGGAGTCAAGAATGAAGGACTACTTATTTATAGGGCAAGTTAATGTGTTTTGTGTATAAGAAAATAGCCTTTAGGGAACCCCCAAAGCAGTGTCCACTTAACACTGCTTTTCTTTTTCTCCATCTCTCTCTCTCTCTCTCTCTCTCTCTCTCTCTCTCTCTCTCTCTCTCTCTCTCTCTCTCTCTCTGCCTTGGTCCTTAGTTTTTTTCATTTTCTTCTTCTTTATTGCTTTTGCTCGCCCTCATCCTTTCTATTTTATTCATCCCCAAAATGTGTTTAGGGTCTCTATATTAATGGAAATTCAGAATTAAAATCAAACAAGAAAAGCTAACCAACACTAACTTAGAAGTGTCTTCAACCCCCAACCCTGATGCAGACCTGATGGAAAGCAGGGGCCAGGCTGTGGCTGGCTGGCTCATAACTGCTTGTAACCTGCAGCCCACCCGCCTCACTGTGCTCTACGTGGCCAGTGCTGACAGGGGAGAGTGTCAGTCATCAGCACGTTATCCTTGAGCCGTATCCACGCCGGGGGAAAGAAGGGACTTACTCTAAGATTTGTCATTGGAATGAACTGACACTACATATTTGATTTTTAGCACATGCTGTAATGGTATTTGATTAAAATTAAAATAGCATATGGTGTTTCTTGGAGAATTTTAGGGAAATATTGGACTAAATGAAGTCATTAATCCCTGGATCTATTGGTCTACTAACTGATGTATTTGTGTAATAGATACAGATCCCCTCCCTGCTTCCCTTTTGTACAAAAATTGAATCATTTCACTGTCTTTCCTGTAATCAATTGTTCTTTATTAATTAACAGATCTCCAAAACCTTTGAATATTAGCACATATAAAAGGATTGATATTAAGAGTAATTGCATTAGATGAGCATTAGAAAAACCATTTGTTTCTAGGTTATAGTTTCCGGATTATTTTTATGGTGCTTGGTGCCATAACATTTTTGCCATGAAGTCATTTTCTGTAGTTTCCACCAGAGTTTCAAGGGCCATTATTATTTACAAATGGCAGCGAGGCACATGTGTGCTCCTGCCCAGTGGGGGAAGGCTAAAGTCTTTGTTTTTCTTTTCTAGTTATTCGCAGGGTGGCCACTGAGGGGATTCAGTGAATAGTTTTTAAATAAAACCTTAACCCTTGCTCAACCTAAAGACAGTGACCCAAGTACCATGAGAGGTAAGAATCCCTTTGATTGCAGCACTTATTTAGTGTGACAAGGAGTGACGATGAAACGAAGGTCTTCGTGGCCAACTTGTGGCCTGTTTTTAATGAAGCTCTGTGGTTCCTCAAAGTGTCTTTGCTCTGTGACCTTTCTATGCAGCATCATAATCCTTGGATCTTTGAAGCATTACTCCCTCCACAAGTAAAGCAGTAAAAAGGAATTGTGCACCCAGTGATGCCATTATCATATGCACATGTTGAGTGCCAGCCATCTGGTAGCAGTAAACCAAGAAAAGTCTACTCGTAGGTTACCTGGAGTTGGTAAGAAACTCATTTAGGATACCATTCCTTCAACAAGAGGCATCTAAAAATTCTAATGATGGCATCTTATCATGCAGAGCATCTAAAATGCCTCCATTTGAAGATACAGAAAGCCTATCTAAAAGTTTTGAATTACTTTAGCAGAAACGTTCAAATTAACTTTTATGAAAAATTCATGGTAGACTTTTTTCCTTATGTGGACATGTGAATGTAGTCATTTTCCACTACTATAACAATTACCGCAGACCTAGTGGGGCCAAATAACTCAAAATTCGTATCTCAGAAAGGTGTATGTCAGAAGTCCGGGGGGCTGGGCTGGTTTCTTGGCCTGAAGTCTGACATGTCCAAAGTCAAGATGTCTGCTGATGGGCTCTTACCAGGAAGCTCTGGGAAGAATCTGATTCCTGGCTCATTCAGGTAGTTGGCCAAATTCTGTTCCCAGCATTTGTTCATTTCCTTTGCTGGCTGTTGGCTGGGAGTTGCTCTCACTCTAGAGGCTACCGCATGCTCTGGATCCTGGACACCTTTTTCAAGGCAGCAATGTTAGGCCCTCTTCCACTTCAGCCACATCCCTCAGACTGACTCTTCTGCCTTCCTCTTCTACTTTTAGAGGTTCATGGGATGACATTGGACCCAGCAGGATAATCCAGGATTACCTCCTAGTCTTAAGGCCAACTGATTGGTAACCTTATTTCCATCTGCAAAGGCCCTTCACAGCAGTGTCTAGATTAGTGTTTGAACTGCCAGGGGGCAGGAATCTTGTGAGGACATCTTTCAAATTCTCCCTACCACATGAAGAAGAGAAAGTTCAGTCATGACAGTAATGGAGGTAGACAGTTACTCTGCGTAATTCCTACAGCAGCCTCAATTTTGAAAGGCAGAGACTCTTAGAACTATTCTGATAGTGACTTTTCCAACATTATGCCAAAATTGCAATTAAGACCAGCACATAAACTTGAAGGACCACATTGGCACTTCTCTTACAGAAGCCAACTCCTTCTTTCTTTTAATGTCAGAAATTTCTTCCAAAAATGTAAAAATATATTTTAATAATTAAGATTAAGTGTATTTTTCTCCCTTTCAGAAAAAAAAAATGAAAAAGCCAAGTGATCTTCATTTTACTGAGTTTTCTGTATATGGTTTTTTCTTATACAAAGTATATTTGTATTCCTATAGTTTCTCCTCCTTCTTCCCACCACTCACCACCCCTGCCCCAGATATTTTCATACAAAAACAAGATGAAAGGAGGGTGGCCTACAGACACCCTCACAGTTTTAGTTCATCTTTAGCCAATCGAAGATTGGCTTTGTCTATTTCACCTAGCCAGAACTACACAATAATTCTGGCCAAATTAACTGAAGTCTAGGTTTTCTTTGGCCCAGGTAAAAAACTACCAAGGGAATCATCAAAACTTGTAAATTTATGAGATAGCAGTTAGGAAAATGGGTAATCTAAAAGACCAAAGAAAATGTGCTCTTTATTTTTAATCATTTTCTTCCCATTTGGACATGGGGCTTAAGGTGTTTTAATCTAGGGGCTATTTTTATTAGCGTTTTTGCCACAAATATAAGGAGACATTTTCTAAGGAAGAAGTATAAAAAGACCCAAAAAAAGGGGGGGAGGGTAGAGATACCAGCAAGCAGCTGGCCTGGAATTGCAGAGTAACAGGGATTTTCTCTTCCTTCTTCTGTACCTGGTGGCTACCTTTTCTAATTAGTTAGCCCTTTAATGCTGAGAAAGGTTCATGAGCAGTCAATGCAGGGAAATGTTGATGATATCGGTATGACAGTAAATACCCAGAATAAAACCATCTGGGGAGACCTGGGGAACTGCTCCAAGTATAAAGGGGTAAAAAAAGAGAGGGGATAGGACACAAGAGCCAATGCAGTTCTTTCCTCTGAAGATACGCTCTCTTGATTGTTCTTATTGGTGTCCAGTAAGGTATGAGTGAGTGATCAAAGCAATCATGACAACAAGAAATGCACCTGGAGGAAACTTATCACCTAGATAAGTGCGTTTTTAACATTCACACTGATTCCCAGCTTTAATAAGTCTTTGAAGTATGATTTGTTAAAAACTCATGCAAGTAAATAAATGGAAGGATTATATATGACTGCAAGTAGGGAATTAGGTGAAGAATTAAAATCAGAGTTGGAAACGTTGTTTGAATAATTGCTATTTAATAATCCATAACATACGGCCAAATCTTGAAATTCTTCAAATCCACAATCTGACATTTAACAGGCAAGTAGCCAATTACCTATAATCCCTTGATTTGTCAGCCTTGTTTGCCTACTTCTTAGAAGACAGAGAACTCAAACTACAAGGAATAGGATGACCTCAGTATTGCTCGTTTTTATTTAGCCACAATGCTTATTTCCCTGGAACCTGTTTGCTTGGTGAAGTGAATATTGCACTTCTATTCTGCAGTGTTCCCTAGCCTATTAACTTATTACATATATTTTATATGTACATTAACTTGTGTCTGGTTGATAAGAAATAATTTGGTTTAGCCAAGAAAGAACACTGGTTTTTATTCATTTTTGAACTGAAATTGTGTTTTGACCCATGACAGTTTCTTTTTGCTGGATTTGTAATGGGGGTCATGGCTGGCAATTGGATTTTTTCTAGTGAAACACTTGCTCCAGTGGTAGTGGTAGTGGGTAGACTTGATGGGCAGCCCGCTTGCTGAGCAGAGGTGCCAGGCTGGATGTGGCAGCTTTCAATGTGAAATGCACCCCAATTCTGAGTCAGCACAGTAGAAAGAAGAGCCCACCACAAATGTGCCAGAATGAAATGTCATAGACATTAGTGGAGCACAGGGTAGGTGGATAGCAGCCAGGGGACTGGGCCACATGGCACCGCTCTAAGCTTGAGATACAGTCTGGTAATTCAAGGCACTGTGAGTACAGCTCGCTCCCTGAGTGCAAGTTAAGCAACAACAACTCTGGATGGTCATGGAGCACAAAGAGCCACCGGCACAGTTCAGTCCACAGTTAACGGTGTTAGCCACACAGCATTCACCCTTTTTTCCCTGTGATTTCCTTCTAATTTAGCCCAATGGGAAACCTTCAGCAGACATTTCATAGAGCAGTTAACTCTGTGGCATCCATCAATTTTAATTGGAACCGTGTAGCTAAAACCCTAGGTAGCACTTGACAGCGATATGGTGTCTTTTAAGGCAGGTATTTCTGGTTCTGCTCTGCAACAATGTGCCCTGCTGCAGAGCTAGCTCCAGAAAGCATGGCTCTGGGCTGTCCTAACCAGAGCCAGTGTTGACAAGTCAGCGGAAGAGGACCTTATCAGTATCTCTCTGCTGGTTTACATTTATGAGTGTGGGCAGGGTTTGCATCGGGGCTCTTATGTGAGATGATCGAAGGACAGTGTGGTAGCAGTGCTCACGACTGGCCCCATTAGTAGCTGGTCTTTATGTCACTGAGGCATTCTGTCCCTGCAGCTCAGAAAAGTGATTACAAAGCCACCACTGTCCTGATTTATAAAGAAATTACCTTCCTTGGGAGAAGACAGTAAAGTGCACAGCAAGAATCCAAACAGCAAGACTGCGCTTGTCTTTGAAAAGAAAGAAAAGCAAAGAGGAAAGGGACATTTATCCCTCTGGAAATTATTCTGATTGGGCCGTAATGAAGGACCAGTTTTAAAGACTCAAACATAGGGAGAGAAGTCAAGAGCTTTTCAAGTAAATTCAGCATTCCATTATTTGTACCCAATCAAAGTTCCCAGAAGTGTGGCTAATCCTAAAACTCATCACAGCGTTGGGTCCTCATGGGTGGTGTTTCAGATGATGTTCCAGAAATTCACCGAAAGTAATGAGGCTGTAATATAGACTTTGCTCTAGCAGAGGTAAGAAGCTGCCTCGTTTCTGTCCTTTATATCCAATGTCCTCACTTCCCACATCACAGAAAACCAACCACTGCACTTTCTGTTCACTGGAAGCCGTGAAGAATGAGGTTTTCAGGGGCCTCTTCTGCCTGAAAGAGGACTGACCAGCAGACGTGCAGCACATCAACCAAGTGGGAAAGTAATCTGGACCAAGCTGATGGCCATAAACTTGGTGGCACTCATGTTACTTAATCAGATTAGCAATGGGGCTAAATAAAACAATGGACTTTTGCCCCCCAAAAGTGTGTCACCACATGACATCAGTGTTCCTTATGCAGAGGGAATGCCCTGAGTGGCACTGAGTAGGAGCCTGGTCAGGCATAGCTTAGGGAATATGCTTCATAAGTTACCCCCTCCTCTGCACACACACCCCTAGGACAAATTTTAATTTTCTTACATATGTGCCAGTTTGGTCTTAATCTAGTTAACACAATTATTTGATCATCTAGAAATATCTTCTTAACACTTGCATGAGCCCACTGTTTATAAGCAGTTTTCCAAGGAAGAAACACTTGATACTGTTGAGAAAATTTCCATTTACTCTTGAGTAAAACAAATTAGTGACTTAGAACAAAACAAATGTGTTGTCCTAGAGTTTCTCTCAGCTACAAATCAGACACCAGTCTCACCGCTTAAAATGAAGATGTCAGCAGCGTGGTGTTCCTCACTAATGGCTCTGGGAGAATCTGCTTTCAAGCTCCTTCGGGTCGTGACCAGAATGCAGTTCCTTGTGGCCACAGGACTGAGGTCTCTGTTTCCTTGCTGATGGTCAGCCGACAGCTGGCAGCCTCTCTCTCATCTCTGCATGTGGCCCCTTTATGTCAGAACTGGCAGTTGGAAGATCAGTCCTCAAGCTGGGGATCTCTGACCTCTCCTGTGGCGTCTCACTGACTGGAACCAGAGAATGGTCTCTGCATTTAACTCTCTTGTGGTTAAATGGGGCCCACAGAGATAGATCATCCAGGAAAACTTTTCTGTTTCAGAGCGCATAACCTAAATTCCATCTGCAAAGTCCCTTTCTCATATAAGGTAACCCAGCCATGATTTCAGGGATTAAGGTGTGAACATCTTTGGGACCACTGTTTGGCCTAAAAGAGTCTGCCCTCAGGCCCCCCAAATTCATGCCCATCTCATGTATTTTATCTCATCCCATGGCCTCCAAAGGTCTCATCTCATTACAGCATCAACTCAAAGTCCTAAATCTCTTCAGTTTGAAAGTCCAAAATCAGAATAGTCTGAATCAGTTGTCGGTAAGTCCTCCATGAAGTACAGCTCCTCGGGGGTAGCTCCTCTCTGCCTGTGGGACTAAAGAAAGAAGCTCTGTGCTCCCAGCATGCAGTGGTGGAAAAGGAGACCATAACAGTTATAAACATTCCAGTGCAAGAAAGGGAGAAACGGAAAATAAAATGGAGCCAATGGTCCAAGCAGCTTGAAAATCCAGCTCAGCAAACCCCTTTAGCTCTCAAGGCCAGGGTGTTCTCTGTCATCCTTGGTTCTGCTCTCCGGGAAAGATATCAGGAAAAGATGACAGTGGACATGGCTCTTGAATGACTTGAATTCCCGAGATGGGTGGGGGAGCCTTGCTTCAGTGCCCTGTAGGCTATAGCCCAAATGTTAGAGATGTTCACCTGCCCGTTCCTGCAGAGCTGCAGAGGCAAGAGGAGAAGCATGGGGGATGTGCTGCTTGGCACTCAGAACAGCCACCTGGGGGGCCTGCAGGTAGATGTCAAGGAGGCCTTAGCACAGATAATGCTGTTCGGTAAAAAAAAAGCAACAACAAAATTTACCCTGGGAAACCATGAATCCACTATGGTTTTAGTAAACACAAGGGCTGCCTTAGTGTGCCAGGCTTAGCCAGAATAAAGAAACATGTGCCAGAATAGGCACTTGCCACAGAATGCAGCCTCCCTTGCCAGGTGTCATCCTCCGTTAATGCCAAGAGTGACCTGGAGACCCCACCTCTGCATGGGTGTGCTTGGTTGGTATTTATACAGGCTGTTCACCTGGAACTGCCCCTGAGCCTGTGGGTATGGTGTGGTGTAAGTCTTGCCCTTCAAATCTGAAGGCAAATTCCACTGAATTCCCATAAAAATATTTCTTGCTAAGAAACCATTTCTTTCACTCTATTCTTGTGTCTTAAGTCACAGCCCATGACCTGCTGCAGCTAATACCAAGGAAAATAATTGATATCTAAATTTACAGAATTACATCTTAAGCAAAAATTTTACTGAAACAGGTGAATAGTAAGACTTCCATTCATTTCATCCTGTGTTTGTTTTCTAGTTACATGTAGGCAATCATTTCCAAGGGACATTGATGCTCAAGTTATTCAGACTGCTTGTTTTATGCTAATTATATCAGTTTCAGACACACCAAATATATGTCTGCTTTCCTTGTTGGACTGTGAGCTCCTAAGGTCCAGGGCCAGGTACTTTTATTTTATTCCATGACTTGGCATTGAGTGTGGAACACGGTAGGTGCCCAGTCAGGACTGGTTGGTTCATTGGTTGAAACTGGTTTAACTGATACCCTTTCTTCCTAGAATAACTCCTCAGGGTCCTTTTGGCAAAATCTATAACTGTGCATTAGTTTGGATTTAAAAAATCAGTGACCAAGATTAAAAAGCGAGGTGGTCAGTGCTGATATAAAACCTTTCCTTTTCCCGTGTGTACCCCTTTTCCTCTTCACACTCTGAGTCACACATGTTGCCCATGAGGTGGCAGCTCCCTGCCTGGTGGCTCTCTCCCTCTTGGACGGGAGTCTCTGGACACAAAGCAGCTGGGGGAGATAAACATTTACGGCCAAGACTCCGTGCCAGTCCTTGGGCACCTGGCTGTGTTAGCACACAGTCCAGTGACCTCCAACCATCCCCATCATTAAAGATGAAGAGACATAGACAAGACACATGCCTTCACACTCAGGCAGCCCTATCTGCGAGCACCATGCTGGGTATGCAAGAGAGTCTACCTTTGTTGACACTATTGAATAATCAGAAGGAAACATGCTGCTCGCTTTCTGTGAGAAGGCACACATCAACAAAATGAGCTGTGGTGGTTTCTACAGTGGCAAAAAAAAAGGGGGATAACAGACTTGATGGGGATCATGCTGCCTCCTGGAACCTGCGACTGCTGTACCTGGAGTGAGGGGATCTGGCTGGACGGCTGTCACTGCACTGGCCCAGCTGGCTGGGCAAAGGACCTCTTCCTCCCAATCATGCACACTCGGCTGATGAGAAGAATTTTCCACAGAGAGGAAAAGGATCTGGATTTTATGGACTACAATTCGGGAATTGACAGACAAGTTCCCCAAAATATTTCATGGGAGAGCACAAGGCATAGCTCCTGTTTCCCAGCAGAGACAAATAAATACCTCTGATCCCAGAAGCCCAATTTAGGAGAGCAATGTTCTGCTCAAATCAAGGGCACTGCTGATTTAGGGAGGGGGGAGTGGCTGGGGGGTTCTTAGACATTTCTGAGTCCTGGCCTCAGAATATAATAAAAGTTCTGTACCTTTATTGCAGGAAAAAAAAAATGTACAAAGCTCTGAGCAAAATATCTGTGGTTCAGTGGTCCCTCCTGAGTTTCATAACCAGCTTTAGATGAGAATCTAGGTCAGGGGTCAAAAAGCTATGGCCCACGGGCCAAATCCCTCCAGTGACCTGTTTTTGTATGGCTATAGATAACAGGGGGTTTTGTGATCTTAAAGGTTGTTAGAAGGAGGAGGAGGAGTGACAAATTCTATATGGCCCCAAATACATAAAATACTTAACCCTCTCGCCCTTTACAGAAAGAGTTCCTGACCATGGACAGAAAGGCCTCTTTAAAATTTGTTTTTAACTAGACCAAAGCAAGCATACACCACAGAAGAAAGGCTCACTCATGATTGGTATAACTTCGCATTTCCACACTTACCCAGATCAGATCATTTACAATAAGCTACTAATTTCATTGGTCTCTAAGTAGGTAATCACGTGGTTGAGAAATTAAGACAATCCACATGTGTATCCTACTTATATTTCCTCTCACAAATTGAGTGTTGTTTCCAGATTTTCGCAAGTTGCCTGTTGGGAGCCTCTGGCAATTAGTGTAAATGCATCACTCTTGGCTGTGGAGACCACAGTAACCCCACTCTGTGGAAAGAGATGAGGAAAATTCTTAGAAATCTGTATACTGTTAGCTCACTGGACAGCTCCACATTCATTCAATAAATATTTCACTTTCTTGCTGTGGCTAAGACAACGGTTCTCAGACTCAGGTGTGTTCTGGCATCGCCTGGAGAGCTATGGAACATAGAGAAGCCCAGGCTTACCAAAGTAGGGGAAGGGCCCAGGCCTTTGTATTTTATCAAGTTCCAAACATCATTTGGATGCAGCAGAGATTTGAGAGCCACTGGGCTGAGCATGTGTTCAGTGTTAGGGAAGCATGCACCCCAAATTAGGCCTTCAAGGAGCCCACCCACCCAGAGCAAGAGCAGGTATCTGAGCCTCCACACTGCTGGTGTTCCTTATTGGGAGTGGAGAGGGACTGTCATGAGCGTTGTAGCAATTTAGCAGCAATTCTGGCCATTCAACCCACTAGAGGCCCCTAATACCCCTCCCTCTGCAGTTGTGACAACCAAAATGTCCCCAGATGCCCAGACATTGGCAAATGTCCCTGGGAGCAAAATTGCCCCAGATAAGAGTACTGGTCTAGGAGACAGGCCTGAAATTAATCATGCACCATTTTATTTAGTAATTATTCATCGAGCTCCTGCTAAGTGCTATACATTGGGGAGCAAGAGAGACAAAAAATACAATGTTGCTTCCCCTGCCTCCCGTACACCATGGAGGGACCAGACTTTGAACATCAGGTGTTACAGGTGCTCAAAGAGAAGCTTGCGCCCCGAGCTATGAAGGAAGGAGTGAGGAGTGAGGCAGAGCTCTGAGTGAGCCTTGGCAGCTATGACTCTCAGGGTCAATGGGCCTAGAGGCAGAAGGAAGAACATTCCAGGTGGAGGGGTCAGTGCATCCTTAAAGCCCCAGACTGCTTTTTCTTACAGACGGTTGAGGATACAGAGGCTTGTGACCTTCAGGGTCCTAGGTCTGGCACCCCTATCTGCTCTGTGCTGTCCTCTGTGATGAATCCTACCTCTCTGCCTGCTTGACCAGCTGGGATGGTGTCAACAAGGCCTTACTGAGCACATGGTTTCTATTTCAGCATTGCCTTGGGAATACTGGTCTTTCTTGAAGCAATATCAGCTCTGCTCTTTGAAGCCCTCAGGCAGCCTGACCCCACTTCTCAAACTATTGTACAGTCTTTGGAACCTGACCCAGGTTCTATAGTGATTCGGCATCTGGGCTCTGCTGATTATAAATTGGGATATGAGACAAAGGGGCCCAGTGAGCCCCAGCCTAGAGGTGAACAGGGCTGGGCCAATTGGAAGGGCTTGAACCCAGGGTGCAAGGGGCCAGGGTGGACTTGGCATGAGATAATGCCTAGGGAGGCCACAGCCTAAAATAAAGGCCAAGAGGCAGGGGGAGTGGAACGGAGAGGAGGTAACAGATTGCACAAGAAGACAAAATAGTCTCAAACAAGAAAAGGCCTCCTACAAGCCTGGGGGAGAGGTGGTGTGGCATTGGACCTGACTGGCTCCAGGCAGCAATATTGTGCAGTTCTCTCAGCATGTATAATCAATATTACCAACAATCATAGAAAAGTGTATACTTCAAGCTAAGCAAGTTTACTCCTCATGTTATATGCTCTATATAATTGCTTTTTCTTTTTTTGCAAATTGAGACTGCCCTGGCTAATCTGCCCTGGGCAGGGTTGTAGTGGCAAAGCACAAACCACAGCACAAGAAGCCTACATTCGCACGTGAAACAGACACCTGGTAGTGACCCAGTAAGCTTGGAGCACAGAGATAAATCAGTCAGGAATTCTAATCCAGCAAAGACTGGAAAGCACATGTAAGAGCTAACTTGCACTGAGCACCTAGGATGTGTCGGTCTCTCAGCTGCGTGCTGGGTATACAGATAACAATGCCTTCTGCCCTCCAGAAGGTCCCAGTGCAGTGATAAGGTCACAGCTTAAATAATTTCAATACAAAATCAATGGTGATCAATAATGGACATGCAGAGAGCTAAGGGACAAGGGAGAGGCTAATATCATCAAATGGATTGATGACTAAAACTCTCTTCCATTGGTTTTCTCTGTGGTTTGATCTTCCATATTCCACCCACACCTGAAGTGGAGACATGTGAAGTTTTTCCTGTGAAATGCTCTAGTCATTTATTTGACCCTACAGTGTGAGTTCCACTTTGGATCTATGAGCACTGTAAAGTGTGTTCAAAGTAAGCACAGTGAGTGAGGGAAGCTTAGAGAAATGAGACGCGAGGCAGCACTCAAGACAAAGGAAACAAAGCAGTTCAGTTATATTTGAATGGAAGAAACTATAAGAGGTGTTATATCTTTTAATTGTAAAATATAAAAATAAATTGTTTTATTTTTATCTATCAGATAAAAAGCCTATATAATCTACTTTAAGCAGAAATTTCCAAATGATATATCTACTGACATTTCAATACAGATTACAGATATTATACCATCATAGAATTTTTTAATAAATAACCTACAAGCATTTGTTTTAATGTTATGTGAATGCATAGAGTTTTGCTACGCCAGTTTCTAGCCAGACATGGAAACTCACCTCCTCAAGATAGGCCGAAGGTGGTTTAAGGGGAGGATAGAACTTTGTAGGTTAGACATTAGTTGATTGTCAGACACATAGGCCATAATTTAATCTAACTGTACAGTGACCAACACACAATCTTATTGGCTTTTTAAAAGGTTTTTAAACAGTGAGGCATGTGTAGGATAGTAGATCTTGTGTTTGGGGGAAAAGAGAAAGCCCTCCTCCCCTTCAGAATGAAAAACCTAAGGTACTCATGATGTGTTTCACTTGTTCAGGAACAGTTGATTAAGAGTGGAAACCCAGCCCCAAAAGCTTGTAGGACACAGCAACCCATTGATCAAGAGACAGGTGTATACCCCAATCTGTTTAAAATATATATATATTGATCTTCATCCTACCTGCTGACACTGTGGTAACTCCATCCTACGTACTGTATCATAGAGTTATGGGGAGGGGGTGTGTGTCCAAGTCATTTCCCCTGCAGGGACCCTACTTATTAGTCTTCCTCGTTTTTCAATATTTTACACATTTTAATACAATAGCCAGTTATAATAACCTTTTTTTGATTTCAAAGGAGACTAGACTGTAATTGAACAGAAATTAAAATAAAGAAAAATGCCTAGTTTAATATTGACAAGATACAATGTTAACACATTTGTTAATTCTTGATCTTTACCATTGGTTTGTTGATTGACCCTACCCATTCACTGATTACCAGTAAAGATAGGCTGATTGGTATAAAGTTCATTTGTGAGTGATGAGGCAGCCCACCCCCATGATGATACCCAAAGGAAAGAATATTATTGAGGATTTCAAAACAAGTGTACATGTGCTGTCCTAGGCTATCTCAGGTTTAAATTCCATCATTATCTCTTTGGAGACAAGACCACATCAAAGTACAAAGAGGCAAAATTTAAAGGACTCAGTCACACTTTGCCACCCAGCATTCTTCTGGTCAAAGATGTCTGGCTGGAATTTTTGATAAACCTGTTATTCTAACTGCCTCAAAGCTCAACAACCAGGTGAAAATCACTTCAAGGAGCAATGATCTAAGCGTGTCCTCTTACAAAAGCCATCCTTCTGGTTTTGAATAATATCAATATGCCTCTCAACACCTTTTCCCTAACAGGAAATTAGTTCTCCCCTTTCGTGGGGGTCCTGTCAGAAGGGAGGGTTAGCCACCCCAAGGTGGAATCTATAACACTTAACATAAACATGCTGTCAGTGTTTGTCCATGTGTATTCTCTGGAACTGAGGAATTTTGTTTGTATTTCAAAATCAGCAAATGCCAAAAATATTAATTTGTATTGAATGACCTTTCCCAGTATTACATTAAAATGCTGATAAATTCTATTTAAACATGTTCCATGGAACTTTTTAGATATCAAAGAAAGCATTTATGTTCAGTAGCATTTTGCATTAGGCCTATTTCATTTTAGTTTAATTCCTAAGAAAACATAGCCCATCTATACT
This sequence comes from Furipterus horrens, assembly GCF_987537825.1. NCBI lineage: Eukaryota > Metazoa > Chordata > Mammalia > Chiroptera > Furipteridae > Furipterus > Furipterus horrens. The sequence continues at coordinate 27,374,784 of NW_028327175.1, forward strand.
GCACTTCAAGCCCTCGCTTTCCTCTTATTCACACACCTGGGTTTCTTCCACTTCTCCACTTGCCACCTACGTGGCTTTGGACAACCACCCTGAGCCTCAGTTCTCTCATCTGTACAATAGAATGAAGTGTAGCCATGAAGGATGTTGTGAAAATGAAATGAGAATTTATGTGTCAGTTACAGTGTGGGTGTGGAGATTCATCCCATTCAACTTCTCCTGCCGCAGATACTTAGCATCTACCAGGTGGCTGCCTGGGGCTGTCAGCAAAGAGCAACACCCTCTCCAACCAAACCCTCCCCCTAGACCAGGGCCCCCCAATCTCTGCTGGGGCCACACAACACGAGGTGAACTTGAATTTAATGTGCTTGAATCATCGCAAAACCATCTCCTTCCCAGTCTGTGGAAAAATTGTCTTTCACGAAACCAAACCCTGGTGCCAAAAAGGTTGGGGACAGCTGCCCTAGACTACAGCTAGAGCTGTAGAAATTCTCAACACATGCACCCCCATATATGCAAGTTATCTGACTCCACCAGAGACCTCAGGGTGGGGTCCAGCAGTCTACATAAACACACCCTCCTTGTGATTCTTGTTCCTGCCAATATTTAAGAGCCACTGCCCAACCTAGATCATTCTCTCTCTTCCCTAGGGTTTCTAAATTATTTCAGTCACTCTGTACCTTCCTTCCATGAACCTACCTCCTCCAGCATCCCACCCACTGGCTGTGTTGTCTGCTGATCAGCCAGTCACTTCAGAAATTCTCAACTGGAACCCAATCTTTTTTTTTTTTAATGTGTTTTATTGATTATAATATTACATTTGTGCCAATTTCCCTTCCCTCTGCTCCCCTCCACCCGGTGGCCCCCCTCCCTCCAGTTGTCCCCCCCTTTTAGATCATGTCCATTAGTTGTGCATACAGTTCTTCTCAACCTCTCTCTGTCTATTCCATTGCCTCCTACCATGATCCTTAATTCCTATATCATCTCCCTCCCTCTCCCCATTCCCCCTCCCTGTTGACCTCCCCCCAATATGTTCCCCGTACCTATAGTTCTTTTTCCACTCTCGTTGCCTGTTTAGTTTTGCCTTTGTTTCAATTCCCTAGCTTCTGTTGTTTCTTGTGATGCAGTTTTCATTTTAGATTTCATTGTCTTGATCCTCCTTTTTCTAAACCAGTCCCTTTAACATCTCATATAACAGTGGTTTGGATCTAATGAACTCTTTCAGTTTTATTTTGTCCTGGAAACACTTTCTCTGTCCTTCTATTCTGAATGACAATTTCGCTGGATAGAGTATTCGTGGTTGTAGGTTTTGGATTTTCATTACTTTGAATATTTCTTGCCAGTCCCTTCTTGCCTGCAGGGTCTCCCTTGAGAAGTCAGCTGATAGTCTAATTGGGACCCCTTTGTACATAATTCTTTTCTTCTCTCTTGCTGCTTTTAAGATTCTCTCTTTATCTTTAATTTTTGACATTTTGATTATAATGTGTCTTGGAGTGGTTCTCCCTGGGTCTAGTTTTTTTGGAACTCTCTGTGCTTCCTGGACCTGTAAGTCTATTTCCTTCCCCAAGTCTGGGAAGTTCTCCTTTATTATATTTTCACTCAATTTTTCAAGTTCTAGTTCATCTTCCTCGCTCTCTGGCAAACCAATGATTCTTATGTTGGGCCTTTTATAGCTGTCCCAGAGGTTTCTGATCCTCTCATCGTTGCTTCCCATTTCCTCTCTCTGCATTGGTTGACTGCTTGTTCCTTCTCCATATTCCAGTTTGTTGAAATGAACTCTGGATTTTTTTTCCTCACCATCTGTCTCGTATGTGGTTTTGTTCCTTTCGTTATGAGTGTTTTTCGCTTCTTTCTCATCTTTTTCCAGATCTTTTGTGAATTCTGTAAGCCACCTGATAACAATGGCCCAGAACTGAGCATCTGACAGGTTTCTTATCTGTTCATCTGTCAGGTTCTCCATCTGTTGCCTGGTGAGCTGTGCCACCGGGATTTCTATAGTTGTCTGCCTCATTTTGACAGATGCGTTTTGTTTTCTTGGGCCGGCTGTAGGGGGCAGTGCCTGTGTACTCGTAATGACCCAGCGACCGGCGCCTGTCCACGACCTATTTCGCAGCCCTGTGGCGCTTTCTTTGGGGGCGGGGGTCCAAGATGGATTCACACAGTTATTCCGCTAGGAGACCGGGATCCGTCCTCCCGCCCCCCTGGGCCTCACTGTTCAAGGCGATGTGGTGGCTGCTTTCCCCAGCGTTGGGGTCGCGAGCTGCCGGGGGTTCGACTGCAGCCGGGGTTGTTCTCCCCGCCGCTGTCCCAGGTGCGACCACAAACAGCTCCGCCCCCTTTCGCTCGTCCTACCTGCCCAAAGAGCGCCGCTGGTTTATAACTTCATATGTTGGGCTTCCGTGTAGTTTTATTTTCTGGATTTTCTAGTTATCCTTTGTTTTGAAGTAGTTGTATTCCTCTCTAGTTGTAGAGGGAGACCTAGCGCGTCCGTCTAAGCCTCCATCTTGGCCAGAAGTCCTGGAACCCAATCTTATCCATGGTTAGGAGACCAAGAACATACTCTCCGCTGATGGAGTACCTGAAAACATCTCAAAGTCCCATCATTGACTAGGGTTATTTCATGTTCTTTTTAGGTCTAGTGACGAGGATAACCTCGTGTTTTTTATATATCTCTGCTTCCTACTTGTGTGTAGCATTTTAGTGGGCCCCTCCTGTCGGCTCTGGCCCAGTATGTGCCGGTACAGGAGCTTGGTTAATTCCTGCCTTTAAAGGGTGCCAAGGGCATCCCTGTGGCTAAATTTTCACAAAAACTCCTCACTATGTTCTTAGAAAAAGTTTCTGGTTTACTTCTGGCTGAACCCAAGTAGGTATATTTTTTGAGACAGGTGAAATTAGATCTATAAAGTATTTCAGTGAGCTGGAAGCTCTGTCTTTGAAAAATGTTTCACACTTCTCAAAAAAAAAGAAGAATCCTTTGAATCAAAGAGCTTCTGATTTCTTCATCAATGGTAAAGGAAGTAAACTTTGAAGACTTTCTGAATGTCTCCCATTCTCAGTGGTCCCAGGGTGCTCACATATCACATGTTTGGAACTCTGCGTTCTCTATTTCTCTAGTTGCATGACATATCTGTGAGTTTCCCAGTTCTGGGGAGCATTCAATGAGTTAGTAGTATTAGTTGAAGCCATCCCTACTCAGTAAAACTATAGTATTGATAAACATTCTGAAAAGACAAGCAAAGTGTTTTCTTTGAAGCTAGCAGAGGAGGCATGCATGGAAGAACATTTTTTGGTGACGCCCCTGAAGGTTGCTAACGGGTTCTTTTGCTTTGCAGGAATGTTAGTTCAGCTGGAGAGGAGGCCCGCAGGAGGATGCGGGAATGTGAGGGGCTCACAGACGCCCTACTCTACGTGATCCAGTCTGCGCTGGGGAGCAGTGAGATCGATAGCAAGGTTTGTTGTGTTCGCATAGATTAAGCACCTTACACAATAAAGAAGCCCAGAGGACTAAGCAATGACTGACAATTGTAGAAACCTGTGTTTAATACTTTCACTCTGAAATATATCTTGATCTCCTTGTATGAATCCAACATTTCCTAGACAGAGCTTCTAAGCCTCGCCTACAACCTAAACACTTAACTCACGATTAGCAATGAATAGAAATTTAGATTGTTTTAAGTTATTCAAATCATAAGTGTTTCAAAAAAAAAGAAAAAAAAACCCTGATGAGTGTATAAAATTTTGCATACCACAATACCCACAAGCTTCTACATTAGTTTTATTTTATGAAATCAACTTTCAAGAGAAAAACATTTTAAAACTACCTGAGATTTGAATAATCCTGCATTTCAAGTTAGCTTTTTAACAGCTATTAGTTGTACTAAATGCCACTTTAAAATGCTGGATAAAGTCTAAATAAATGTTGTCAAAGTGCTAAATAAATGAGGCTGTTAACACATTAATCATCAGAATCTATGCAGTTTTAGTTCACAAACCAAAACAGAACTGGGTGGCCTATTCCAGTGTTTGAGCTATTTTTGTTTGGTCTTAATTTGTCTTTTGATTCATTCCAAATATAATTTTGTGATTTCATTATATCCTGATATAAACACAAACTTTACCAATGCTTTTAAAGTTATACATGTAACAAATGTGATCTTTAATAGGAGTTTTAAGGAAACATTTTGGGCCAATTAATTCTTTGTGGTGGAGGAGACAGTCCTGTGCACTATAGGATGTTGAGCAGCATCCCTGGCCTTTACTCACTAGATGCCAGTAGCATCCTCCCCACATCCCTACTTGTGTTACAAACAAAAAAGTGTCTCCAGACACTGCCAAATTTGGTCACACCAGATACAGAACTGGCCCTGGTGATTCCATAGTTTTCGGGGCTGACTCATCAGAATTGCCTTTGGAGCATTTAATAAATACATGTCCTTAGATCCCATCACAGCCCTGTGCCTCAAACTCTGGTCTCTGATTTTTGCACCTTTAAAAATTCACCAGGTGATTCAATGTGCATCTCGGATTGAGAGCCCACCTTAGTAGATACATCTTTGAACGGGCTATAAGTGGGAATACCGTATAGTGTAATTTAGCTGTAAAGTCAAATAAAAAACAAATAATAGTGATTTTACCCATTTAGTTGCTAGCTGGAATGGGGGTGATTTAACATAGTGCTTCTCAACATAACTACACATTAGAGAGATGGAGACTTTAGAAAATTACTGGTGCTTGAGCCCTACTCCCTAAGTTTTAGATCAACAATGTTGTCTGGGGTATCAACCCTTTGAGGACTAGTCGACTCCAATTATGAACACAGCTTGTCATCTTGTCACTGATATTCAGTTATGTTTGCATCCATTTGTTTACTGTGTAGGTGTTATCAATTTCTAAGACAGAATGTGATGTAAAAAAAATGTATTATGCCCTCTTGTAAATGCCTTTAACGGCCGATTTAGACCTTTTAATATCATTGACAGGACTATCGAGTCCCTAAAGAAGTGGCCAGTCAAGATGTCTTGAGTATTTACTGATATCTGTTAATGTAACAGACACATGATTTTTCTTTTAAGAGCTACTGAAGGTAATTCACTGAAGCCACAACCCAGGACCTTAATGTTCAGATTAGTAGAAGACTAAGGCATTGGGACACTAAGCCTCTTACTATAATAGATACCAGAAGAGTTCTAATGCTGTCTGGGCCTTGCCAACTGCCATGCCACCATTGTTGGTGCGGACAGCAACCTCCAGGAGCATGGTTCAAGATCAGAGTGCTGTGAGGCATACAGCTTGTTTTCTGGGTATATCAGATGATAGATTCCTCTCTTAAATTCCACATTTTTCCCCAAAGGGGAAATTGGAGTAATTGGGGTGATCAAACTACCTGAGATTTGAATAATCAGGTAATCCTGATCAAGCAGCAAGAGCACTGAACTTGGCATCAGGACACCCTGGTGGGTGTGCCATCCCTACCTCCCACTGACCAGAGGACCATAGTCCAGTGACCTCAAGTTTCTGACCAAGAGGATCATCATAGCTGCTGAAAAGGTCAATAGCTCGGCATTGCTTTGCTGGCTAGGATGTGCTATTCAGTTTTGATTTATTATTATTGTCCCATAATTTTCCACTCAGCCCTTTGCTTGACCACCTCTAAGCTTTCACAATGATAAGTTAGAAAGAAAAGGAATTAGTACGCATTCTCTTTAAGGCTAGCAAAGTTAATGAATAAAAGAGCCCGGATTTCATGCACACTCTCAGCCTGGCTCCTGTAATTGGGAGAGTTTGTTGAATAGGTAGCATATGGTAGTGTAGTCTCTAGACAACTTCCCTTTCTAATAGAAGCTAAGGAGTCAAAATGACCCTGGTGACTAAGAGAAACTGCTGAAAGCATTATTGACAGCAATGGATGTCAAAAGCCAAACCACCAGCTGCCACATGCCTTCTGCTGGTATCCCTAAGAAAGGCAGTGAGTGGCTGTCTTTTTTTCTTTCTTTTTTTTTTCCCCCTTTAGAGAAAACTGCTTGAATTGGTAGCCCTCCCAAGCCAAACTTAATGAGAGAGAGAGAGATTGATTTAGTCCCTGTGACCTCCCTCTCCCCCAGTCTTCTCTCTATACTGCCTCCTCTCTTTCCCTTCCCCATGTCTCCTTCCATGGGTTCTCTCTCCCTGTCCAGCCCATTGCCAAATCATTCACCAGCCACAGGTCAATTATAAAGCACTTCCCAAAACTGCTGTGGATGTATTCCTCAGTTGTCATTTGTTAAACTGAGGCACAGAGATGCCCCCAAAGAAGATGAACAGGAAGATGAGAAAGAAGTTCATTGTCCCAAGTGTTTGATGTAAGGAAAATCAGTTTGAGCTGATTTGAAAATCATTCTGCCTTTGGCCGCAACATTTTCCTTCCAGGAAGCGACTTTTCTCCCTTTCATGCACCATCCTGTGTTTACCTGCTTTCATACCAGGCTCTTTTTTTTTTTTTTTTTTTTTTTTTTTTTTTTTGATGCTGAGAGGATGCTTGAAATAGAAAATCAACTTGACTCAAAGCCCGTGGGATTCACAGCCATGAAATCTTGAAAAGCTGACAAGAAAGGTCTAGAATGGCAAAGGCTCCAAAGATAGATCCTGAAAACCAGTTTCTCTGGCTGATTTTCATGCCCCCATAATCAAGTCAAAGACATATACTGCTTTTACCAGATTTCAGGCATAGGCAGGAACCGTGCAGAATTTGGACCCTGGTGGGACACACACCCCCGTTCTAACCCTCTCCCTGAACCAGAGAGAAATGGCACTATATGCTGGGAGTCACCAACAGCTTCAGATCTCATTTCCTTCACCTGGGAAGTGGAACCAGATTATTTGCCCAAACTGTGGCTATCACACTGTAGGTACCTGAAAAATTATTAAATGACACTTACCTCAATTCCATGTTTTTACACCATTATTTTGTCCTTTTTCAACACTGAGTATTTTTTCCCTTGACCCACAGTTCCTAAAATCCAGAAGGAAGGTCAAAAGGTTGAATGTGTCCTCCCCAAATTCATATACGGTATTGAAACCTAATCTTCAATGTAACGGTCGCTGGTGGTGGGGCCCTTGGGAGGAAATAGAATCACAGGGAGATTTAGCCCTTTGCACACAGCAAGGTCACAGCTCATTAAACAGCAGAGTCAGGACTCAGATGCAGACCGACCAGCCCTAGGTCACCTGCCCTGGACCTCCCCGCAGTGCTATCCCCACCATTGCTCATGATATGAAGCCTTGTGTAGTCCGTACTGCATGCCCAGCACTCTTCTCAGTCTGTATGCAATGGGTTTGTTTCTTGTCGCTGCTGTTAACAAATGGCCACAAACATGGTGGTTTGCCAACACAAATTTATTACCTTATTTAGGTCAGGGCTCCCAAATGGGTGTTGTTGGGCTAAAGTCAGCACGTTGACAGGGCTGTGTTCCTTCTGGAGGCTCTAGGGCAGAAGCTGTTTCCTTGCCTTTTACAGCTTCTAGACCCTGCAGATGTCCCTTGGCTCATGGCGCCCTCCGCAATCTCTACAGCCAGCAATGGCAGGTCATGTCCTTCTCACATCCCTTCACTCTAACTCATCTGCCTCCCTCTTTTACTTAAAGGAGCCTTATGATTATATGGGTCCACTTGGATAACCCAGGGTCATTTCCCCATTTCAAGGTCATCTGATTGGCAACCTTTATTCCATCTGCAATCTCAGTCCCTCCGCCACATAACCTAACAAATTCACAGGCTCCAGAGATTCAAATGTGGACACCTTGGGAAGACATTATTCTGCCTACCACACTTAAACACTCTAGCTCACCTAATCCACACAGCAGAGTAAACATGGATATAATTATGACCATCTTACAGAGGAGGTTTTGGAGCCATGGAGATGTTAAGTACCTTGTCCAAGTCACACAGCCAATATTCAGAGTTGTAGGGTTATATAGGTGTCCAGTGACACAACATGTGTCCTCAACCACTGTTGAACCTCTCTACTAAGAAAACACAAGCACTGACCATTTCAAAGAAAATCAGTAGCTTGGTAATATTAATGCCCCCAGGTGACCACAGTACCTGGCTTGCCTAGAAAACCTCTGGTCTGCACCTCCTGCCCCAAGTTACTCCCAGAACATGCCCCGGTGGATAATAAATGTTACCCTCCCAGAGCTGATGGAAATCTGATTATCCATGCTTTTGGTGATTCTGAGCCCCAGTCTCCAGATGTCTGTAAGTGGACAACATCTGGGACCTTTTATGGTTGTAGGCTCTTTCCCACTCACATGTGAATTTCAGTCAACCTGACAGGTGCTTATAGAAGTAACTAGATTTGATAACTAGTTTCTTTGTGGGGAGAAAAGGTCTTAAGACCTTTCTAAACTTTTCTAAATTCCTTTCACTGTAGCTGTCAAGGGAGCTTTTAGGAACCGCAGCTAAATGCACCCTAAGAGAAATGTGTATGTGGAGACGTATTGCTTTTCTGGATGGAGTGCTAGTTAGTCTTTATTCATTCCTCCACTGTTTCCTTTTTCTTGGATTCTGCAGACCGTTGAAAACTGTGTGTGCATTTTAAGGAACCTCTCATACCGGCTGGCAGCAGAAACGTCTCAGGGACAGCACATGGGCACGGATGAGCTGGACGGGCTGCTCTGTGGGGAGGCCGGTGGCAAAGACGCAGAGAGCTCTGGGTGCTGGGGAAAGAAGAAGAAGAAAAAGAAGTCCCAAGACCAGGTGATTCGGATGGCTCACAGCTGCATGCAATTATCCCCTTCCCTAATTGCGACGTTAATATTTTGTCTGCGTGTATAGGTACAGGGTTTTTGACGTGCGGTAACATCACTAACGCGTCTGCACAGTTTTCCTGTGGGAACTTCACAACTGAGACAGTAGAACATTAAATGACTCCCCCATGTCCTGCAGCAGAGATACGGAATTTCAGAAAGAGAAAGAGCCACTAGAGTCCCAGGCAGACTCTAAGGTACCAGCTGATAGAGTCAAGCCCAGGTGCTGCTTCTTCCACGTGCGGATTTGCACACTTATGGAGGCCCTGCGGGGCCCAGGTGGGCTGCCTCGCAGGTGGTTCAGATGCATGGAGTAGGTGTGGTCTAGGAAAAGAAGCTAAGGAGAGGTGCATGAAAGTCCAGCACGTATATTACGTAGCATTTCAAAACGTTAGGGTATGTGATCTGGTGCTTACTGTGGGAAGGGGTGGCAGTTTAAGACTCACAGGCCTTCCAGCAGAATGATGTTCGAAGCTTGGCTTTGGGGGCAATTCCCAGGAATACAGGAGGCTGCCAAGTTGGAGAGATCTCTTCAAAATGGAACAGCCTTTACCTCAAGCATCTGTAATTAGGTTGCCCTGAAGTGAAGTTAAGGGCAAAGCCTTGGTGGAATTAGAGCAGCCTCTGTTCCTCTTCCCAGGAGCCTCTGGAAGGCTGAACCCCTCACCCACCAGCCCCCAGGTAAGGGAGTAATGTGAAGAAATGCCCATCCTGCTACTGACCAGACACCCTTGCCACCAGGATTTTCCCATCTCCCCTCAGCACTGTGGTCACATGTCCAGCTTTCCCAGACACTGTGGTCACATGTCCAGCTTTCCCAGACACTGTGGTCACATGTCCAGCTTTCTCCTGGGCACTGTGGTCATGTGTACATCTTTCTCCTGGACACTGGACATATGTCCAACTTTCCTTTGGACACTGTGGTCATATCTCAGCCTCTAAGGGTTGTACAGATCCAAGATCTGACAATCCTCAGGCTTGGATGAATGAGAAAACAGAACAGAACCCACAACACTCTCTGTTGCCAGGTTAATAATTCAAATTAAATATGCAAAGTATGTTTAAATCATGGCACATCATTTTTAAAACTATTTTAGAAATCATTTCACTTTGAGGAAGGGCCAAAGAAACTATTTTATTAACAGTAGGGATTGATGGGAATACATTCCTAAATAGAATTCCCAAATTTGACCAGGATGTGTCAGTGTTAGCCTTTTTGTAGGTTCCAGTTCTCTAGCTGTTTGTGGTCCCAGAGGGCCACTCCAGGTACTTCTACAGCTAAATCTGTGTTCCAGTATAACCATGCCTATAGCTTAGGCAATAGATGCTCGTTGCCTCTTTGATGATGACCTTCTACTTTAAGGACTAATCTCCCAGCCCCACATTTTCTCCTGTTGCGGGCAGTTCTCTGAGTCTTCTGTCCACTCCCTGGTTCAGAGGAGCCATTTAAGTGGATCAAGTCATGGTTCTTTATTCAGCCACTAAAGCCATCCCACTAAGGGAATACAATGGTCAGCCAGCAGGCGTTTATTGAACACCTGCTATGTGACAGGCATTACACTAAGTGATGTCACATACCTCTGTTTTCCTACGCTGTACTTAAGAGAGCCAGGCCATAATGAGTTCTGAACATATTCGATATGAAATAAACTAAACACCCTAACAAAGGTATAATGGTTCTTCTGATGGTTTCTTTTTGCAGTACTGTGGTCCCATAGGGTCCAGTCCCTGCACTGCTGTATTCTGGAAAGTGAGCAGGCACAATAATTATTAAAAGAAAGACCAACAGCATATGGGCAGGAATATGGTTCTCCCAAAATCTGCCCAGCATCCAGGATCCCTGGGGTCTTGCACCACCTAAGGACTCAGAACCTCCGGAAGGGCTCAGGCAACATCAGAAGGCATAGTTGGGAAACTGCCTTAATATAGTTTTTGCCTTGACTAAGAAAACTTCAGACTGAGACTGAAGTCATTCTGATTTCAAGGTCTTCTCTCCAATCTGTTGCTTGGATTCTGAAGTGCATCCTTTTGATGTCCCTTGCACCTGTCACTGGTGTCTCATTCAGGAAGACTTTGCCCTCAAGCCTGACCCCTTTTTCCACCTGTGCCAAGGTGCACTCACCTGGCTTGGAGCCTTTCAAACAACAGGTGAGATTAAAAGTTGGTTGGGTCCAGAGAAGTCAGGACTCAAAAGAAAGTGTTTCTGGACTTTATCCCAAAATAGAGCCCTACCTTCAAGCTGTTAGCTGCCTCATGAAACCTTATGGTGGGCAATTTTCTAGGCTTAGAAAGCTGTCCTTTGAACCATACTTTATCTCATCAATGAGCTCTTTCCTGAGTTAAGTGATTTTTATCAGTCTAAATGGTTCATTGGTCTCACTTTTTTTCTTACATTATCCTTTAAGAAAAATGGCTTCTTTAAGTTTTGCTGAAACTAGTGCAAGTGAAACTACAGTGGAATATTGTTTATAAGAAAGCTTCAAAGCCATAGTTTCAACCAAGTGATAGTTTTTTTAAAAGGCTTTTTAACTGGATCTCTATAAGACAAAAATATTTTTAAGTGCCCAAAACTTAAGTGCCAAGCTTAATGAGGATGTAAACAGATAAAAAATATGCTTTTTTTTTTTTTGTAAAGCCATTTGAGTATGCATTGCCAATATATTTAAAGACAGTCCAAAATAAAATTCTTGTGTTTAAAGATCAGTGGAAGGGAACAAAGGCTGAAATGCCTGGACATGAGAGGAGACTGCCGGCAGGACACGAGAAGAGGTGAGGAAGGAGAGGCATAGGAGGGCGCCATCAAAAGTGGTGGACCTCCTGGCATGATGACCAGTAGCAGGGAGAGAAGTGAGCAAAGATGGCACCACCTGCTGGGAAAGACTGGCATTTGAGCCAGCCTTGTGTCTCAGCAGGAAAAACGTGCTTCACTCTGAGGATTTCCTCCAGTGGTTTGCACTTGGGGAAAGCAGGCCACCATTCCAACAAAAGGGTCAAGGAGTCTAAAGGAATTAAAGGCTGGCTGCCTCAAGTGAGAGTAGGAGCCAACGTCTGATTCACCACTGTTAACAGGAAAGAAATGGATGTATTCCCTGGCCTCCCTGGGACATCCCCATCTTTGCTAACAATCAGATGAGCAGATTACCTTCAGAGCCTGCAAAATGATTTAACTCTTCTAGAAGCTTCTGGAAAGTTCCAGGTTTACAGCTTTAAAAATGGTCAGATATCCATCCCCTGGGATCTTTGCTTATAAAGACAGGTTTTTGGGTTTTTTTAAAGAAGGCAACCAATTGATGTTTTTCTCTCCCTCTCTCTCAAAGCAATGAAAAAAATATGTCCTCGGGTGAGGATCAAAAAAAAAAAATCTTGAAAACGTTTTCTTTTAGATCCCTAATAGGGATAATTCAAGAAAATACATGACACAAAGATGTGCTTCATTCCTACTCTTATTTCAAGAATGGTTGCTGTTGAAATGTCCTAGAATCATCAGACTATGAGCCTCCATGTGTGAAGTGTTTGATAATTCTATAATACGTATCATATTCTGGTCCAAAAGGACTTTGCAGATTCATTAATTCTCGAGTCTGTGTTCAGAGCCCATTGCTGAATTATAAGAAATTGCTAGTTTCTATGGCCATTTTTGGGCATACCCTCTCCCCAGGCAGTTTGTATGCAATATGCCAAGAAGCACATTACACCTGGAAGGTGCCCACTGCCTGCCAGCAGGGGTCCGTGCCAGCAGCCTGTGACAGCAGTGCAAGGATGGCAATCCAGAGATTGGGATTCGGGTCCAGGGAAATACAAACAGACAAAGTTGATTTATTTACTTTTCCACATTTTTTAGAAATTAACATTTTTTTGTTTTTTAATTTGTGATATCGCGAGGCTTCTGTGATGGGGCCCTGAGATGGCTGGTGATCAAACATGGATTAGAGGCAACAGGACATTACTGGCTGTTTGCCAGAGCAGACCTGGGCCTTCAAGACCCACTCAGTGTGAACTTGACAGTGTGTAGAGAATCCCAATGAGAAAAGACAGAACAGGCAACATCCCCTAGAACTCAAAACCTCTCTTTTCTGCTTGAATATCATTTCTGAATTTTTTAATTCACATGTATGTACAAGGTCTATCTGGAAAAAGTCCAGCCATTGTTAATATTAAAAAAGCAGTTTGAGCAGCACTGATGCAACATGACAGCCAAAAAGAGTGGACTGGAATATGCACATGTGTGAACAATGATGACTTCACTGTACTAGTCAGTGGAGGCGGTAGATGCTGTTGAGTGTGGCTGTCACGTTCAAAATGACTAAGCTAGTAGAGCAATGAATCTGCATCAAATTTTGCATTAAGCTTGAACTTTCCTCCATGGAAACTCTTCAGATGATTCAGAGGCTGCAGCTATGGGCAACTGGAGAGTGGCCACGTCATCACGACAATGTGGACCACTCATGCATCACATCTCATGCAGAATTTTTTGGTGAAACATCAAATCATCCACGTGACTCAGCGACCCTACAACCCAGATTTAGGGCCCTGGAACTTCTGGCTTTTCCCAAAACTAAAATCAACTCTGAAATGAAAGAGATTTCAGACTGTCAATGAGATTCTGAAAGATATGATGCAACAGTTGATGGCAATTGGGAGAACTGTGTGAGGTCCCAACATGCCTGCTCTGAAGGGGACTGAGACGTCATTGTCCTCTGTACAATGTTTCTTGTATCGTCTATCCTCTTCAATGAATGTCTCTGTTTTTCATATTACATGGCTGGATACCTTCTGGCAGACCTTGTATATCCATCTACATGGGTGAGGATATAAGCCTATTAGAATTCAAAGATGATTCCGATCTAGGTCTTTTATATGGTAGACTGTCTCTCCTGATAATCTCTTTCACAGTTTGCTGAGTTGTGGTCAGTTTAAGAGTAATAAGTGTTATTGTTCTTTTTCATCTCGTTCTTTTGTATGTTGTAGATGTCAAATGCATATTTAGCAGCACGTTTCACTTATATATCACCATGATACTTTATATGCAAAAGCAATAGCAATATACCTCTGTGTAAAACCTTTGTTAACTTAAAAATAAAAAGGGCTTCCAAAGTGAGAGGCAATCAAGCATTTATTTGAAATCAATAAGAATAACTATTTGGGAATCATTGATGGAGGGTAAAGCCCAAATAATGTTCCGATTAGGAGATAAAGGCAGTGAGTGTTTATGAGAAATGAAAGGGGAATGATTATATCAATAAAGGAAGGCATTTTTATTGGTGCAAATAACATAACATAGTGATGCTAATTCTAAACAGCATTTTTAATTTTTGGTCCAATAGTCATCAGTCCAGTAGTTGCAATAAGTGCTTTTGTACAATGTTGTCCTAGGCCCGGCCAAAGGTTATTTTGCCCTGATTTTAACATTTCAGTTGTTTGAGATATGAGATGCACAAGCCATCCTTAATCACCTCTCAAGGATCATCTTAAAAGTGAAATATCTAGGCCAAATGAATGTTTTTAAGGCTTTGGATACATCAGCCAATGTTCACCTTAATCACTCTGGATACCAACAAGAATTGAAACAGATTTTTATTTGATTTATTGTCACTTGATGAAGCTGTCCTTCATGATATTCTTGATGCCTTTCCTAATATCACAGGTCATTTTTCTTTCTTCAAGACAGTTTCTATTTTCTTATTGGTAACCATCTTTTTTCTTCTGCTTAATACCATTTTCTTTCTCACCATCTGCTGATGTCAGCTGCTGCTCTTTCCTCACAGCCGATTCCAGAAGAATCTCACTCTGCTTTTACCTCACCATATGCCGGGAGCTTGGCAATTCAAGAAATGGTATTTCATGTCCTCAAAGCAACAGACCGCAGGAGCCTGCAAAGATCATGGCTACACATTTTCATGCAGTGACTCTCTGCCATGCCCCATGAATGAATGAGATTCCTCTACTTCTTCTGAACCATAGAAAACATATCCTATCACCTAAAACTGCTGCTCTTCTCATTTCAATGAGCTTACACACTTGCAACTTTATTGTAGGTGCCTCATTTAGTTTCCTTATTTACATTTTAGCATGCAGTACTCCACCGGTTAATAAATACTCTGTATCTTGTAGCACTGGACCATGGCTTCTCACCCTGGCACTGTTGACATTTTAAGGTGCATAATTCTATGTTGTAGGGCCTGTCCTGTGCATTGTAGGATGTTGAGCAGCATCCCTGGCCCCTGCCCAATAGATGCCAATAGTGGCCCCTCCCTCTGTTGTGGCAACCAAAAATGTCTCCTGACATTGCTTGTTGTCTCCTTAGCTGGTAAAATCATCCCAGTTGACTGTGTTAGAGTATCTTGGAGGGACATATCACCAAAGATAGAAACAAATGAGACTTTGGGATTACCTGAAGGAGGTCAGAGACAGAGCCGCCTTAAAAGGCATCTAATGGGGAAGGTCATGGCCCAAGTGGACAGGAAGTTAGGCACAGAGCAAGTTCTAGATGAGCATCACTGGTGTTTCAGGTGGTACCATCGTCCGGTGATGTGGACCAGCCTTAATAATGCTCCTCTGTGGGGCACAGTGCAGGCCTGACTGTGCCCGTGTCTGGAGTAGGCAGCTCCGCCAGCCTCCCTCCCACCTCGTCCTAAGGGCAGTGTGCGCCCACATGGCCCATTAGCAAAGCTATCTCTGAATTTATTTTCTTCTGAAGCTTTGTTCCAAAACCATCATACCCTGCCTCTGCTTTAATAAAGGTTTCTAATCTTGCAAATGCAAACCCCCTCATATCTTCTGCAAGGCAAGCCTAGAGACAATGTGTCTCCATAAATACAGCTCATTGGCCATCCTCTCTCGCCTGCATCCTTTGCTGTTTTTTGCACAGCTCAACTCCCCTGTAGCTGACATCTTCTGAAATCCCCAAGAGTTAACACAGGAATCATTTTTATACTTGGAATTTTTTAAAAACCATCACTTCTATTTCCTATCTCTCTTCCCCCACCCCCCTCCAAAAAAGCTAGAAGCAATAATGAAATACTATAAAGGCAAAATCAATCAGTAGCTCTGCTGTTCAAAGCAAGTCAAGCAAAAAATGGCAGACTGTGGAAGGACTTGTGTTTAGGTGGTTGCTTTTCAAAGTATGTAGTACTGACTGAGGCCTCATTAAGTCAAACCCTGCGGGAGAGAAAAATCGGTGTACCTTCTGAGAACCATCTTACGGTCGGTCATCTTCTCCTCACTCTGGCATGTGACTTCACCTGGGAGGGAAGAGTGGGATTTAAACTCAGAATGCTTCCTATGACTGCAGACTCACCCCCTTATCTTGCAATATCACAGGACTATGGCATATTTCATTGAAATCTATGAAAATAAAAGCCTGCACATGTGGAATGGCTGCAATACCCCCTCCTCAGTAGAGAAATCTCGGCACTAGAGATGCATTCCTCTGGTGAAGAGGCCTTTTCTGTTTGTGTTTCAGGGGTACAGCTCAGCAGTAAACATGCTTTTTTTTTACATAGACTTGAATGGCTGGGACATATGTGTGAGGAGCAGCAGTATGTTCTAGCATGTCTCCTGAAATGTAAGGCCTTCTCCCTTCCTGTCTGCACCTCCATGGTGCCCAGCCCAGAGCCTTGGAGATGGAGGCTGGGGCAGGCGCAAGCCCCTTCACAGGGGAGGAGCTGAAGTTCTCTTGTTAATTCTCATTCAATGGGGGCTTTGATGAATGTGGCCATCCAAGTGGTCTTGTGAGCCGCCAACCTTAAAGAACCCCAGTTTCCAAAGGCCCATTGTGAAGTCTATGGACATCATCACTTCCTAGTTTTTGAACTTTCTGATTTTTATTCCTAAGTCACATATTTCTCTCCCTATAAGCAGCACATGGCTTCCACTATTCCGTCCTCAAGCCAACTAAGATAGAAATCTTTTAAATAGAATTTAAGCCCCAGAGCGAAGCAAAAGTATTAAAAGCAAGTCCAAAGTAAAGCTTTCTCTGTTTCTATATTTTTAACTCACACGTTGAACACGTTCCCACACCTATGTCGTTCTCTTCCTGAGCAGACATTTCTTACAGTGGCTGGCTTGCCTGTCCCTCCTTGCCTGCCAAGGACCATATCAGAGCATCGTGTCCAGAGCTCAGCAGCCCCTTGACTGCTAAACTGGGAACGTGTTATTTTCTTCTTTTCTAAAAAGGTTTGAGCATTATCTTCTTGGAAAGGTTTTTTTTTTTTTTTAATTTTCTACAAGTTTAGAAAGTGAGTGGTATAAACTGTTCATTTTATTGACACTATTCATACAGTCAGATATTTAAAGCCAGTAAAGAAAAGTATGTTATTGAGTGTGGCACTCTTTGGGAAGACAAATCAGTCTATTGGTTTGCTCTATGATCTGTTGGCTACATAATCCTGCCACATACTTCCCTTGTTTTGCTACAAGCCTGTCCCAAAGAAAGCTCAGTGGCAGAAAAGTCAAGGTGTAGCTACAGGGCCCTCGTAATACTAAGTTTTCTTAGTCCTTTCTATGATTATTGTCTTAGCCCGCTTGGGCTGCTGAAACAAAATGCCATAGATTGGGTGGCTCAAACAACAGGCATTTATTTATCACAGTTCTGGAGGTTGGAAGTCCAGTATCAAGGGACCAGCTGATTTGCTGTCTGTTGAGGGCCTTTTCCTGGTTCACAGATGGTTGTCTTCTTGCTGTGTTCTTACAAGGCAGAAAGAGAAAACTCTGGGCTCTTTATCTCTTGATAAAGACACTAGTCCCATCATGGGGGCTTCGCCCTCATAACTTTATCAGGTGGTCCCCAGCTTTTCTGGCACCAGGGACCTGTTTTTTAGATGACTATTTTTCCATGAACAGGGGGTTGGGGTGGGGGGGAGGGGGGAGGTGGAGCTCAGGCAGTAAAGGAGCAAATCTCGACCACTGCTCACCTCGTGCTGTGGCCTGGTTCCTAACAGGCCACGGACCAGTACTGGTCCACAGCCCCAGGGTTGAGGACCCCTGAAAACCTAATCATTTCCCAAAAGCTCCACCTCCCAATACCATCACATTGGAGATTAGGACCTTGGCATATGAATTTTGGGGAGACATAGGCATTCAACCCATTGTATTATTCATAAAACATCTCAAAAACTCTGTATAACTTGGTCTTCAGCTTCATGAACTCTAAATATATGTGCAAAATTCTAAATTCCTATAAACAAGACAATAAGAGGGACTGTAAAGCTAAAAATATATTCTGTTATTTTTTCCTGTTTAACAACACAGGAGTGACTTACACAAAATATAATTTGAACATTTGAACAGTTAAGTAATACCTTTAAGAACTGAGAGCTTCTAAAACGTTTGCACATTTTATTTGTTAAAATACAACAGATGAAATGAAAATGGACACAACATTGAGGAATATTCATTTAACTATGAAGTGTGAAGAGTAAAACCATGACAAGAAAGGGATATTTTTAATGAACACATCTCCCAAGCTGGAA
Source organism: Furipterus horrens (assembly GCF_987537825.1). Lineage (NCBI taxonomy): Eukaryota > Metazoa > Chordata > Mammalia > Chiroptera > Furipteridae > Furipterus > Furipterus horrens. The sequence goes on from NW_028327175.1 coordinate 27,393,034, forward strand.
TAACACGTTTTAGGTTCACAGAATGCCTTTCTCCTTTCTTTTTCTGCTTTCCCTTTTATTAATCTCAGCTTGAGTTTTAAATTTAAACTTGATAATCAAAGATGCACAGTTACATGTTTATGTGTGAGTAGGTGTGTGTATATATCATAACTTGGCAATAATGCAGATATTATAATAAAAAAAAAAAAAAAAAACCTTACTAGTATTGCCCCTGTTGGTTTTTTAGAAATACTTTGTCGCCTTGGTTGTGCCTTGTCTTTATTACACAGAAAGTTCTTCTGACTGGATGACATTTTGCTTCTTTATACATTATTTTCATATTTCAAGCTCTTAAAGAGTTTCGGTAATATGTATGCCCCTGAGACATATTCCAAAATAAGCAGGTTGCATAAGGCTCATAAATTTAGTCCTGTGTTCTTAGGAGCAAATACCTGGATGATCCATGTTGTGACTGTGTTAAAAATTTAGCCACTGCTTGCCTTCAGCCCATGTGCCTGTTTTGTAGAAAATTTAGGATAGAAACATATTTTGTTTAAATTTATAACTGACCTATTTCCTCTTCGGTAAAAGAGGTTCATAGCCCATGATTCCTCGTGGGTCCTCAACCAAGAAGAAAGTTAGCAGTAGAAGTTTACACGTGCAGAACTGTTTCACGACATCAGTCTGATTCTGTTGGCACCATTGCCCTGTAGGCCTGTTATGCTGATTCTCTAGGCAACGTAAGTATGTTAGCACTACTTGTAGACTTCTGTTCTTTTTATGGGTGATAAAACCCAGTTACTTAATGTATAATTGATTCTTCTTTCCCTATTAACTCAAAAGTTTGAATATAGTTGCCAGATAAAGGCCAGATACATTGCCTGATTTGAGACATTCTTTTTCTTCAACATTGATATGGCAGGGTGCCATCAATGTTATGAAATAACAGAACTCCATTTCTAGCTCCCATCCAAGATTATCTGTATTGTATTGGTTTTCCTTTTATTTCCTTCAGATACTCTATGTAACCATTAAGAAAGGATTGTAATAAAAGGCATTTAAGAGCTACATAGATCTCGTGTCAGAGCAGAAGGAAGTTGTCTATTGATTTGGCCATTTATCCTGTTTTATTGCACAGAAGTTAGAAAAGGAGAACAAGATGGAACCCAGCAAACAACAACACAGCTGTCTTTTGCTCTTTGTGTAGTTTGGCTGCCACATGTGGTAATGAGCATGCAAATACCATATACTTTTGCCATTGTGTTAGCTCTTACATGAGAGGGAACTGTCATCCGTGTTGAGTTCTAAACTTCATAGTCTTGTTTTTTCAATATTATTAAATTTTATATGAAAATGAGAGCTTAAAAGTTTTAAGGAGATGGCAAAGTAAAAATAAATTCAAATGAAATAATTGTCCATTTCCCATTGCACTAGCAGATAGATTAAAAAACCCAAGCAGGTTTCCTTTGAGACGCCAGTATTACCCCTGCTTCATCATCAACGTCAGAAAACCTGACGCTGACAGTGCCCTTTTCCTTGTGCTTTTTTCTACCCAACAGACTGAGCCAGTCTCATGTAATGATCCAGGTGCAATGTGACAAGGCTGGTTCACTTTCAATTTTTTTTTAAATGTATTTAAGAGATGTGCTGGTTTTATTGGTAGGCTGTGCACAGATGCAAAGTCATCTTTGAATGGTTTAGAAGTGGCTTTGGTTAAAAAAAAAAACAAGATTCTCACATTGAATGTTCTTGTTAGAAAGTTGAGATTAAATGATACTCTTAATAAAAATGACCTTTAATTGTATGTCCAACATCCATCTGTGGGAAGTCATTCATCTCTGAGCTTTTGCCTTTACTTAAACTAAGCTGTATCATAAGTGAGAAAAAGAATGCATGAGTAGTTTTCAGGGGTTATTTTGAAGGTAATTGATGAAATTCTTGAAATTATTTGTGACAGTTAAATAACTTTACATTATCTATATTAACACTTCTATTTTTAGTTACAGGGATATGAAGTAAGCCTATATTTTCTTCCAGTAAAATTTTCAGAACAAATGAACTTACACGGATTCTGAAATATAGTTGTGGTGTGTGTGTGTGTGTGAATATCTGTGAGAAAGTTTAGTATATGACATTTAATTATATTTATTTTAAGCAATCATTAATAAACAAACAAAAAAGCAATTAAATAACTTAGTGCTTTGACCTTAAAATTAAGGGTTATTTTGTTTTATTGTGGTTCTCAAAACTGAATATGGGAATATTTTCTCTATCTATATAATTTAGTTCTTTTCTATCCTTACTGTACTCATTGCCTTTATATTTCACAAAACATGAAGGCTGTGTATATGTGTTCAAAGTTCATAATCATTATTACAGTTCTTAATGTTTTTAATTATAAAAGTAATAGAACAGAAAATTTAAATGTAAAGAAAATGAAAGACATAAACATTTTATTAATAACTTTTTATTGTTGTTACATGGTTTTTATGATGAATTTCACATGCTATAAAGCACAAAGCCCATACCACTTTGTATCCTGCTTTGTTCATTTAATTTTTATTGTGATTATTTGCCCAAGTTGCTATGATGTCTTCAAAACTATGCTTTTTAACAGTCTACTGATATACCTTTGTGTAATAACTCATAATTTCTAAATTATTTGTAATTAATTTTCCATTCATTCTTCTGTTATTTATAATATTCAGTTCAAAGCAAACTTAACTATTAGAGTTGCTGTAAGACCTGGTGCGCCTATACTACATCAATGCATCTAGTAAACCATAGCCATTTTCATTTTTGTTTATTCTGTCATTTGTTCGAAGCCCGTGGATACAAGATAGTTCTCAAAATCAAACCAACATGTTTTACAAGTTATGTAGGAATTTATCAGAGTTCATACTTATGCATAAGAAGTGAAGGCATTTAATTGTTACTAACTACTATGTTGTGTCAAGAATATGCTAACTATAAAATATGCCACCTTGATCTTTAGCCTTCCTCCTCCTGGCCCAATCTGTCTCTTCTTCTTCCCTATAGCGTGACTTAGAATTGTTCTCAGGGAGTTTATCCATTCTCCTGCCAGTTATGTTCTCTTATGTCCATGCTGCAACCTCCTCCACCCTCAGTCACGAGCTCCCGACGGGCAGGAATGGCTCTCCTATTTTTGGACAGCTACTGCGCTACCCCACATGCAGGACATGCTTACCAGGTGTTATGACACACTGCTTTTTAAAATCATCTGTAATGTTTACAGAAGGCAATATTGGGAAGTATATGATGTTAAAGATGTTTACTCTCTCATTTTTCTTCCTTCAGTGGGATGGAGTAGGACCTCTTCCAGACTGTGCAGAACCACCAAAAGGGATCCAGATGCTGTGGCACCCGTCAATAGTCAAACCCTACCTCACACTGCTCTCTGAGTGCTCAAATGCAGACACACTGGAAGGGGCTGCAGGCGCCCTGCAGAACTTGGCTGCAGGGAGCTGGAAGGTATGACTAGTTCATTACCATAAAAAAGGAATCTGGGGTTATGAGCACAACCTTAGACAGTAACAGAAGTCCAGTTTTAAGAAATGCAATTCTAATGAAGATTTTGAGGATGTTGCAGGACGACCAGTTACATTGAACTGTTGGACTTAGAATAAAATATTCCTTTGAAAAATTCTTAAGGCCTCAGGGGTCCTTCAAGATCATGACAAAACAGAGAAGGAGAGATATAAGTGTAGTCATTGAAAATGCTGTGATATGCTTTCCATTCTACTTGTGTAGCTCAGCTGCTTCATTTTCAAAGGAGACTGACATGGTGATGCTTTCAAAGCACTGTTGTTGACTGTTAAGGGAGCTACTAACCAAACATCTTGTATAAAAACCCATGTGAGTTGCTATAATGTTGTCAATGGTCCTATTCCCAGAGGAAAAGAACCTACTGAATTTTTAAACTGTTGGCTCACAGAAAAGAGTAGTTTTGCTAGTTATCTTTGGCAAAAATTTTAAATTAAAACAAATATATGATTGGGAAGATTAGAGTCCTTATAAGCACATATTGTCCCTGATTGGTTTTCACTGAAAACTGCCATAATCCTCATTTTGAGTAGAAAGGGATTCACCACAGCAGAGAATTCTTGAGTTTGATAACTAATGGCTACATGAGCTAACTTGCCTTAGTACATAAAACTGTATAGTCTCTTGGAAGAATGAGGGCATATGGGGAAAATATCAAGAGAGGAAGTTCAGATGTCTGCCATCCATTTTCCATTCATTTAATATCAAAGCTTGTATCTAGAATATGCATAATCACTCTTTTTAACATTTTCTTTAAAACAATGTTAATATAGGCACGTAACTACAGATAATTCTCAAAAGCTTAATACCATAGACACCAAACATACTGGCCTCAGCACTGTATACAACCGCACCTTCCCTTCTTATTATACCTTCCAACATCTGCCTTCTTCTCTCTCTCTCTCTCTCTCTCTCTCTCTCTCTCTCTCTCTCTCTCTCTCCCTTCCCTCCCCCTTTGTTTCCATTGCTACAGTCTTGATAATAGCACTGCCTTCTTTCTCAGATGTGGCATCCCAACTTTGGGGGCCAGTCCCTGACACTGTGCTTGGGAAGTCCCACCCCTTATTTTGAGAGTTTTAGGCATGAACATATTGTCCCTTTCCTCCCCTGCCCATAGGCATTCCTACTGTTGTACTGAAAGAATTCAGGTGGGCAAAGGAAAATGAAGTTGTCAAGTGAAGTTATTTCTTGCTTTCAACCAGAGGAAAGACTCAAAAGCAGAGTCAGGCCAGGCAGCATTCTAGAGAATAGTCTTGCATGAGTAGGAAAGAGGTAATAATGGAAAACACTTCCTTGAACTAAACTTTAGATCTTATTTCCCTCTAAATTTAGGAGGCTTTGACTCAAATCACAGTTCAAACCTAGACTCCATCTCTTCTGAGCTTTGTGACCCTGGATGAATTATAGCACTCATTATGTTCTCAGATGTCTCTTCTTTAAACAGAGAATATTGTGACTGCTTCACATCACATCATGCAGGTCAATCATGACACTGAATGCAAAGATGGGAACAAGATATCATTGGCCAAGGGAGTGTCAGTATATACAGACAAGTACTTAGTTGCTGCAAGTCCTTACCAAGCTCCCCCACCTTGGAGAACTGACTAGCTGGGCATGGGAAAGTAGTCTCTGGCCTGCAGGTATGAGTATGATCTGAAGCACAAAGCCATCTAGATGGTTTCAAATCAAGTATGCCATCTTGAACTATATTTTAGTGAATCATTATTTTCTTTGATAAATATTTAGATTCTTATAACAATTTAAAAATGAAGACATATCTTTGAGGTCTAAAGAATTTTAAATGAAAGACTACAACCTCTACTTTAAAAGTTAAACTCTGTATTCCACATATCCAAAATTATTTAGAACCATGGGACACATATTAAAGATCTAAATAAAACTTTTAATGTACAATGTTTGAAACAAAAAAAAATACATGGAAATGGGATTAACAGCATATTAGACAATGCAGAAGAAAAGATTAGTGAACTATAAAAAAGCAGTGGGAACTATACAAAATGAAACACTGAGAAAAAAGAAAAATGTACAGAGGCCTGATGTATGTGTAATTACTGTCCCCAAATGAGAACAGAGACAAAGGAGGAAGAAAACAGAAGAAAATATTTGCAAAATTAATGGTTGAAAAATTTTCAAACTTGATAAAAACCATAAACTCACAGATTCAAGCACCTTAAGGAACCCCAAGCATGATAAATATAAAGAAAGTCTACCAAGGTACATCATAGTCAAGGTGCTCAAAATCACTAATAAAGAAAAAAATCTTAAAAGCAGCCAGAGAAAAAAAGACATATTATGTACTAAGAACTGCACCAAATCTAAAACCCAAAACTAAGGATCAGTGTCACCAATTATTCATTTATATATAGCAGTACTTACTGAGCTAACAATGTCCTCTTGAAAGGAATCTGGTCTGTAAACCCTCTAAAGGCAGAAATCAAGTCCCATTTATTTCTTTGTACCCCACTGCTCAGTCCTGTGATAGAAAGGAGTTATGGGAAAACTGTCTTCTTTTCATTTTCCACACTCATCGCTGCTTCTCAGGCTGCAGATTTTTATAGCATTTCCTAGTCCCACAGTTTCTGTAGTGTTGAACTTTCTGTTCAAATGACCAGGCTATGTGTCTCAGAGGTAACCAGGTCAACTGGAAGAGCCACAGAGATATGTCTGGGCCTTTAGGTGTTTGGAGTAAGAAAATGATAAGATTAAAATTTAAGCTATTTTGATATTCAAACATTCTATCCTACTTTGGATTATAAAATAACAATTATGGATGAAGTGTGATAGAAATTTTCAGTATTTTCTGGCAATTATATCTCACTGACAATTTTCAGTGCATAAACCTGCCCATTATTTCAACACCTATCCCCAGTGTGAAATTTATCCCCACATAACCAGAAGACATTTATTTCATTTTTTTCTATTATTAATAGAGACTACTAATAAGGAGGTAGAAGGGTCTAGAGCAAATGAAATTATTCCATATTTTAGACAAAGATTTAACAACTGTAACCATCAGATACCCCAGTCCACATCAGCTTTCAAGCAATATTATTAAAAAATGCAATGCATACCTCTTATAAACAGGCATACAGGTCTGCCATAAGAAGGAAGAGTAAATACTGTGATGGCAAAGAGAAAAGATAGAAGAATTTTAAAAAATAACTACAGGATACAAGACAGAAAAACTGTCAGAATCCATTCAATGTCTTGGCTGTTGCATATATTCCAATAACTGATAGTCATAATGCTGACTCTCTACCATCAAGAAAATGCTAAACTATTACTAGTAATTTTAAAAGACAGAAAGCATTTTAGAAAGATTTCCATCCCAATGGTTAAAGTAGAATTTTGACTTTCAGAATGTCAACAGTACCTTTAAGAGTACTAGCCTTCCTAATACTGTAACTGTAGATAAAGGGAATGGTCCTCATGCAGAGCAAGGGGCTGCTGAGGAATATATATGTGTAGTTTAAAAAATATGTGTGGGTATATATATTGTGTGTGTGTGTGTGTATTTACATAAGTGCTTTCTTATCAAAATGAAAATACACAAGCATGCATAAAAGGTAATCACATTATCATCACCTATTGTATAATTTATTAATTTACCATATTAAATGATAAGAGAATATGTGGGAAGGGAAGATAAACAATCCATAGGGATGATCTGAGAAAATTGTCTTAAAGACAAACACTGATGCTTTATCGTAATTTTTAAAAGATTAGAAAAACTCGTAAAAAAACAAAAATCCTTACTTAAAAAAAAAGACTTGATTTAAGAAGAAATCTTAAATAAAAGATTAACTTAGGATGCATAACAGCATCAAGTTTTGTATAGATAGTGTTAACCATCTGAAAACTAAAGTTCTAAGAATGTGATTTTACAGCAACAGTTGTAGTTTAGTGTCCTTAACTTTTTATGACCCAAACAAAAGCAGAAATGTGAGGATAAAACACCAGGATTTTGCACAGAGATGCTTTTTATAGACCTCATCATCTGAAACAACAACTACTGTTTAGAGGGGGAATCATGCACACTCTTTTTATGTGGTAAATTGACTAGCAAACTAGATTTTCATAATGGCCCTAAATACTTTTAAACTTTAAAACCCTCATTACTGGTTTATGAGAATCAGAAAAGCATAGTAGTATGATGGCAGAAGCAAAGAGATAAATGTTTTTCATAGTCAACATAGAATTCAGTTACCTTTTCCTCATTTACAGTATAATGATGTTTTTGTCACAGAATATTAAAACAGTTAGATATAATAGGTTAAAGATTTCCAAAACTGAACAAATGTTTTTTGGACTCCCATTTATGGGTTAATTCTTTTGTAATTGAACTTCATGAAAACCCCACGGTTTGAACTACAGAAATATATCTGTACTTGCCTTTGAGCCAAATATTTTATATATTTTTTAGTCAACTTTCCCCCTATAATGTGGCTAGTCTCAAGGCTCTATTAGTTCCTCAGTTACTTTTAAAATAAGATAAACTAAATAGATACTTGGATATTAATCTGTTAATATTTAATGAGCTAAGCTGATAGCAACATAGATGTAATGAAGAAGGAAACACTCTCCTGTCATGTGACCCAAATGAATAAAAAATAAGAGAACTGGGAAATTTGAGACTTGTCCCTAGAGATAGGACCCATGGCCTTGAGAAGGACACAAATTTAGCGTAGCTTAGCAGTTAGCATATCATGTACAAGTGAGCCAGGGCAGGTTAGTGGTTTGCAACATCATGATTTGCCATCTAAGACAAAGAAAATTGTCTTTGTCCTAGTTAATGGTATGATATAAAGCACATGGTTTGAATATAAAGAAAAAATTTTGAAAGATATAATGAAAATGAGGCATGAAGCAAGATGCCTAATGAGTTGGAAATTGGGTCAGAAAAAAGAAAAAGGTTATCTGAGGACTCTTCCCAATCAGCCAGCTCCTGGACACAACACTCTCAGTTGGACGTGAGGACCAGCCTGATACAGTTCAAGGATGGGCCCCAAACTAGGAAGAAGGAAATAGGGAGAATCAAGGTCATAGCTGAGTCATTGGCCCTAATCACACAGAACTTAGTGATTTCTTTTCCATAAGATCCCAGTAAGTAGTACTGATAGTAAGGGCTGTGCCTGTATTATAATGTTCACAATAAAAAAAAATCGTTCTATGTTCAGAAAGGTTCACTTTTAAAAGTATGATTTTTTATAAAAAATTACTGACTTGAGATAGCCTGAGAGTTGGGGGGTGGGAGAGGCTGGTGTACTTATTCCTGTTGGTTTAATGAATGCTTTCTCTATGTCACTTTTCCTTGAACTCGACCTTCTTCATTTGTTCTTACCACAAAAGAGTATCTAAATGTTTTTCCCCACCCAGGAAAATCTCTTTCTTGGACATTAATATTTTCAGTATCACATGAAGAGATGCAGT